>NC_045432.1:26583087-26908304 GCF_902635505.1 Sarcophilus harrisii
CAACCATAGGCTGGCCTTAGAGCCAGGTGCAGCTAGGATCAAGCCTCATATGGGCTGTATGGCCCTGGGTAAGTCACTTAACCTCTCATTGCTCCACTATAGATTAGATATATACACATAGTTTCCACACCAGGAATTCCCAAAACTAATTAAAAAAAAAAATAAAAATAAAAAAAAAAAAAAAAAAAAAAAAGGAATACTGGTTTAAAAATCAAACAAAACAAAACTAGGGATACAAGGATATCTCAGTGTTCAATGTATGTATGTATGTATATGTATTTGCATGTAGTTGCTCTGCCTGCCTGGCAGCTTATACTGGGAAGGAACTTGGCCCAGAAACCAAAGTCAATACAGAATATTGGCATGTCTTGAAGCCAGGACTTTCAAAGCTTGGAGCGGTGTGGTATGTGCTAGCTAGCTAGCTAATGATAATAACAATGTTTACATATTTGTAAAACACTTTATACACATCTCATTTGAACTTCACAACAAACCAGCAGGACAAGGAAGTATTACTGTCCTTATTTAACAACTGGATAAACTGAGGCTGAGAGAAGTTAAGTGGCCTGCCTAGGATCACAGAGTCAATGTGAAATAGGATGTGAGCTCAGGGCTCTCTGACTCCATGTCTATGAGCTAGCTATTTACTGGCCACCTAGTTTTTTCTCATGGCTATTTTAACTCTCTCTCTCTCTACTTATCTGAGTCTTCCTATCTCTCTCACCAACACACATATAGAAAAATATATCTACCAGTATGTGTATGTGTGTATATGTATATATGTGTGTGTGTATATATATATATATGTCTATTTTTACATATGAACACATTTTTCTATATCTATAGTATATAGATATATCTATAAGTAAGTAAAATAAACATTTTTCATCTGTATATATAAGCTATATTTTTAAAGTATCTAAACCTCAGTATTGCACTGAGGATCAAAGGAATTCATACAAATAAAATGGCTAACAAAATTTGAAGTGCTATAGAAATTCAAGCTATAGCTATACAGAATTTTCCAGCTATACATCCATGTGTGTATGTGTGTGCATGTATGCATACACATATATATACACATAGAGCATACAAACAGAAGTGAGATATACTTAAACATATAAATAACAGATAGATACAAGCACATATACATGTGAAACAGGAACTATGTAAAATGAACACTAACACCTGAAACATACTTAGAAACTTGTGAAATTAATGGAGAAAAATGCATCCATGTGCACATATCAGGTATGTATAAACACACTTATATGAAATGCCTACAAATGGAGACAAACATCTTGATACTAACTACAGATATGGAGACGTATATAGCTACATTGATATGTATAAATCATTTGGATGAATGAAGATAGATTAGATAGAAACATTTACCTAGACAGCTGAAATGTATATAAATGGGGAAATAACTATAACTATAACTATATGTATATATATATATATATATATATGCATGCATCTAGAAAGGGATGAACTATATACAAAGGAATAGAAAAATGGACATATCTTATCTCCACACACATGGATATAGCTATGATATATATAGATATGATATAAGTGAAACAAAAAGGAACTCAGATTTATAAAACTTAGGGACATGAGATATGTATAATATAGATAAAACAACAAAATTTTACATAGCTAAAAATATACAAAGGGAGATTATAATAGTGCTGCCTGGATACAAATAAATATAAAAGATAACTGAATGGAAATGTCAAGATGTATGCATGTGAACAAACACACACACGAAATGTGTAGGAAAGGCAATGCATGTACCAACATATTATGAAATGCATATATAAAACTGTATATATTTCCGTATACTATCCAGGAAATATGTATAAAATAAAATGCATACATTAATCTATATGTGAAATGCAAATGAAGATCTAGAGACTCCACTAAGCACCTATGTATATATGAACATACACAGAATTAAATACACAAAACGTGTCCAAGTATGAATAAAAACAAGTTGCATAAGCATGATAAATGTGGAGCTATGTTTAGAAGAATTGCACATGTTTAACCTATATTGGATTACTTGCTGTCTAGGGAAGGGAGGAGGGGAAGGAAGGAAGGGAGAAAAATTTGGAACACAAGGTTTTGCAAGGCTGAATGTTGAAAACGATCTTTGCTTGTATTTTGGAAATAAAAAGTATAAACAAAAATCGAGTCACATACATCTATGAAATGACACATCTCTGTGACAAACATATATAAATGGAGATGTATGCAGCTACCCAGCTATAGAGATAAAAACATACATGAATAGAGATAAAAGAATTTATAAATATATGAAATACATATGAAGGGAGATCTAGACATATAAAGGCAAATATCAACATCTAGATAAATTAAATGTGTATGAATAGAGATGAAGGTATCTAAACATCCATCTGAATGGAGAGATAAACATCTATCTTTATGATACCTACATGTAGAAAATAAGATATGGTACAAATGGACACACACACCCATATAGCCATATATCGAAAATATCAATACCGATACACACATCTGAATCTTTATATGTGAAATGTGGGTGAGCAAATATAGAAAAAATATGAAATTCATAAAATGAACAGAAATGTAGCTTTCCCCTCTTTTCTCTATATGACACCCATATGAACAGATACATACATTTATACTCTATAAAGATGAAAAGAGATGCATGTGTATACGTATTTATGAAATGTGTATAAATGAGTAAGACAAATGTACATAAGACCCATAAAATTAATGGACATTTACATAGATATCTATAATGTTAATAGTTGTATAGAGAAAACAAAGAAAATACATACAAACACATTTATATCATGTTACAAGCAAAAACAAAAGCTAGAGTATATCTACATAGATGAAAGGCGCCTATGGAGATACACATATATAAACAATGCAGACAAATGAATGATGATGAATATATCTGCAAAGACATATGCTATACATACACACACACACACAAATACATGGAGACATACACATCCATACATTTACATGAAATGCATATGACTAACTAAAGGTCTATAAACCCACATATATATGAAACTCATCTAAATGAATAAATATAGACACATATGTGAAATACATATGAAGAGAAACGTGAGAAATGCCTGAGTTGACAGAAAGACATCTCTATATGCACATGAAACTGATTGTAAAGACCTTTATATTCATATATGGAATGCATATGATTGGGGGGGGGGGGGAAGAGATGGAGAGAAGAGGAAGCATCTGTGTATAAAGATACATAGATGAAACACATATGAATGAATAGAACTACATGTGAAAATTGCTATATCTGTGTTGTGTGTCTCTGCAAAACACATAGGAACTGCTTAATATATGCATGTAAAATACATACATGTATATAAATATTTATCTTTACATGTGAAACATCCATGATGAAATGAAGCATACCTACATAAACAAGTATATGTGCATATATGCAAAATGCACACAATAAGTGACATATCTAACTCAGAAACACAAATGAATGTCTACTGTGTATAAATTAATGCCCACATGATAGATGGATATATGAATGCTTATAGATAAGAAACAAGATTACAGATTTAAAAAGAAATATATGTTACCTATATGAAATAGAGACCAGTGATATCATCAGTATCATCAAAACAAACTCCCAAGATGTGGTTGGAACCTTCTTTGAAAGGCGGGGATGGGCATTATATACTTCAACAACAATACTATATAATGATCAATTCTGATGGGCGTTGGCCCTCTTCAGCAATAAGATGAACCAAATCAGTTCCAACAGAGCAGGAATGAATAGAACCAGCTACACCCAGCGAAAGACCTCTGGGCAATGACTATGAATCACTACATTGAATTCCTAATCCCTCTATTTTGTCCACCTGCATTTTTTATTTCCGTCACAGGCTAATTGTACACTATTTCAAAGTCTGATTCTTTTTGTGCAGCAAAATAACTGTATGGACATGTATACTTATATTGTATTTAACTTATACTTTAACATATTTAACATGTATTGGTCAACCTGCCATCCGGGGAAGGGGGGAGGAGTTGGAACAAAGGGTTTTGCAATTGTCAATGCTGAAAAATTACCCATGCATATGTCTTGTAAATGAAAAGCTATAATAATAATAATAATAAAAAAGAAAGGAGGGTTTGGACAATACTGGCTCTATATCTTCTTTCTTATACTGTCTCATGGGTATGTATGTGTTTACAGGGGAATGAACCACAGAAAAATAGCATACATACAAAAATAGGGAGAGCCACATTTACTGGAAAATGCTTATGTGGACTGAGAGATACATAGGTATATATTTCTCAAATATACAGAGATACAAAAATATATAAATACTATCAATAATGAATGTATATATATTTTATATGTACATAGGGAAAACATGTCTATATGTGTATATATGTATGTACAGGTAAGTGGGTATATGTATGCATAAACATACATCTCTCTACCTACAAATGTATTAGTTTTACTTTGCCATTCATCTTTAATTTTTCCCCTGTCTCTACCCATTCTGTATATTTATATGCTCACATATATTTTTGTAATTACACCCACATATTCTTTTCATTTAGAAAGCTCCATGTTATCATATATATTTTCATTTCATATACTCCTCCCCTATATCTCTCACAGAAAATCATCAAGATTTCTATACCCTTTTCATACATGGATGTTCCCACTCCATCTTTGAGCACAATAACTGTTAATCAAAATAAAAAGGAATGGTGTAGTGGAAAATTTCGTGTCAGGAAAAGTGGATTCTAGTTTCGGCTTTGCCTGCCCCTTGGTTAAACACGTAATCTTCAGGGTAGAGTGGAGATAATCACAATTCTCTCGCCAGCCTCTTTCTCATGTCTTTGAGAGCTAAATGATGCATGCACAAGCCCTTTAAAAACTCTACAGCACTGGGCAAATCTAAGGCAGGATGATCATCATCTAAGTGTGCACTTATCAGCTCTAAAATTTCCATGACTACCCCAATTTAGTTCAATTTATCATGATTAAGAAGACATGGATGTAGGCAATGGATTTTGGTCAACTGTTCTGAAGAGTTAACATTGCGCCCAGTTAACACTTTAGTCGCCAAGACAATTCACTTTGGCGAAAAGCCTTAGTCCTTGATAATGCTGAACAAATGGGGAGTTAGTGAACTCTGACAAAGCCCTTGCCCCCATGGACTTCTGAGATGTACAGAGCTATCTGTCCCTTCACTTAATTATCCAAGATTGCAATTATGCTGACTGCAGAGACACCAGACATGTTAGGATTATGCAAAAATAAACAGCCTCTGAATGAAGGGCTAAGGGGACTCTCCTTTGACTGAAGTCCCTAAAAACTTTTTTTTTTTTTTTAAGAATTCCAAATTCTTGGCAATTTCCAGACAATTGGGGTTGAAGAAGCGAGCTCCAGAGAGTAGAATGTCACTATGATAGAGCCTTTCACAAACTGCTCAAAGTACCTGGTTACCAAGAAACAGTCTTTCATAGTTAGGAGCTGAGTCCCAGTCTCTAGTTTGTGTACGTGTGGTTTTAAAACAAATAATCAATAGAAACAGCATGAAAAACAGAGACCTGCAAAAAGAAAGGTACAAAAAGGAATAGAAAATACCTATGAGTTCAGCAGGCTTGTTTGGTCTCTTGTTAATGAAGGTTTCAAATGCTTCTTTCATAGCATTGACAAACTTTTCATTTTTCATAAAGCAGACATCAATGATGTGATCAACTTTATCTTTAAAATCCAACAATTCTTGTACCATGGTCTTATCTTTTTCAGGATTAATGACAATAGTGCTGCCAAATGCCTAGAAAATAAAATTGCAAAATGAGAAATTACTGGACCTGAATGTTTATCTTCTTAAAGAGAATTTTCATTAAGTTATAACAGAGATATTTGCAAATCAATTTTTTTAATCTTTAAAAAAAAAAATGGCATCCCCATCTAGCTATTCTCTTCACTTCAATCCTTCCAAAAACACACCTCAGCCATACAGGGTCTCTCTCCTGGCAGATCACAGCCTCTCTAGGCCTTAGATAAGTATGTGTTATTTAGATGACAACATTTTGGTGTCCCGAGGCTTTAGGACTTAAAGCTGGGCTGGGAAGGAAAGAAGGGGAATACTAAGTATGGCCCTAAGTCTCCTTTTCTTTTCAGCTTTCATGAGAACTGCCAGAGCCAGTAGTGACAAAACCTTTGGGGAGCCAGGATCCCCTCCGTGTCATTAGGCAACCGAAAAGAAGAAGGCACAGCTGGCAGACCCAAACACATTACTACATATTAATCCACAGCATACTCACAGGATATAAGGTATTGAATAGGCTATTTTACAAAATTGCTTTTGGTATTAAAAATCAGAGTTCATCTGCTTAATAACTTTTTATTTTAAAGAAACAGGTATTAGCATTTGGGGATTTTAGGAAAAGACTGGGGGACGGCTAGATAGTGTAGTGGAAACAGCAGCAACCCTAACGTAAGGAGGACCTTGGACACTTAACACATCTTAACTGTGTGTGACCCCAGGCAAGTCACTTACCCCTAACTGACTCACCCCCCCCAAATTAAAAAAACAAACAAAACAAAACAAAAAACAAATTTTTTTATTTACAAGTAAATAAAATAAAAAACTTGGGAAATGGTAGGTGGGGCCCCAACTCACAATCAATTGGACCAAAAGAGAAAATATTTTCTTCCCCTCTCCACATTCATTACTATAGCCGCTGCAGTCAGGAGAGGAGAGAAGGAAAGTAATAACTTTGGTGCTACTTTGGTTCCAACTTTCTAATTCCCAGAGTTTCTAATATTTTGGACACAAAATGTACTGAAGACCAGTAAATAAAGAGCTCCTCACTAGCCGCTTTTACCATATAAGATGAAAAGAAAATCAAATTTGAGTGTCAATACCTTGATGTATTCGATCCAGTGCTGTAAAAGAACCTGAACTCCACTGCGTACTCTACTAAATAGTTGATAGAGCAGAGACAAATCTTGAATACGATTTTCGTCCAGAAGATGATTTAAACCTAAACATTTGAAACATTCAAACATTAAAGAAAGTGAGCAAAACCACCAAGTTTTATTTTGAACACAAGAAGCATTAGGCATTTTCATGAGCTGCAAGTTATTGTGCTGGCATCATACATTTGCTTTGAATTAAAAAAAAAAAAAAAAAAAAAAAAAAAAGGTCACTTTTACCAGTGAAAACTAATTGATCCCTTGTACAGAGGAGCGTCACTAGGTACAAGTAATTCCATAGAACATCTCTCTTGACAATGTACAGTGTATCTTTTTAATAAACACTGGTGCCAGAGGCTAAGCTTAAGACTTGACAAAAGAGACTAACCCTCTTCTATTACTTGAGAAAAGCATAAGATAAAACTCAAGTCCTTCAAATCACTGGCTCTAGCACAATGAAAGCCAGGCACCAAGAACCACTGAGGCTTAGTAGTTTACCAGTCACATGTGATGTACACAAATACACCAGGGCATACTGAGCTTCAGGATTTGTCAGTTTTAACACTTTTCTTGGGAGCTGTTCCATTTGCACAATGTTAAGACAAAAAACTGAGAAAGACCACTGATGACTACTGAACCAGACAGACTTCTTATGTAATAATGACTGGTAGGGAATCACATTCAAACCTACTGAGAGCTTATTCTATGATCTGTGATTTCCAGTGAAGATTCCTCCTCCCCTCCCAGCATTTCGCTCTGATCCCAAAGGTGTTTTATAAGCTTGCCAATTAAGAGATTTTCCACAGCTACAACTTTCTACTTTTACTGCTTTTCAATCTTTAAACACATCCAAACATTGCTTCAGATCCTTGACACCTAGGAGGGGTGGGCAAATAACATTTTTCTTTTCTAGGTGAAAAATCTGAAAAGCTTAAGGGAATCTCATTGATCAAATGAAACTGACAGGAGGTGTTGGAAGGTAAAATGAGGACCCAGGCAGACTCCAAAGTTTATCGGACTCATAGCAAGTGCCAACCACTCAGCGTTTGCCTTTTGTACTGTATCATATCAAGAATTCCCATTTTACATTTCTGTTCTTACATGATTATAACTCATTTTGACTCCTGACTTTTGGCAAGGACAGTAGGACATACAGCCTTGAGGAGGAAAAAATAGTTAAACAACTTGTGCCCTCCCCATCTACATATACTTCCTAAAAGATATGACCATAGTATCAGGCTTGATGGAGAAATCTTTTCCAGATTTCCCACTTGCTATAAATAAAATCTTTTAAATAAATTTTAATAAACACAATCTTTCTTGTTTACATTATTACAATTACCTTTCTGAAGAATGGCTGTTAAGTGTTCACCTAGAAGTTGCTTTTCTACAGTAGCAATTAGTGGCTTCCTATAGGAAAAAATACGTTTAGAATTATTGACATTCCCCAACACTGGGGATTTAAAGTCTGTCCTAAAAAGAATTGTAAAATAAGCTACTTTCTGTTAGTTCCAACGTTCTTTAATTACAACTAGTAGAAAGGCCCTGGTCTTCTGAAGTCTAAAAGAGGGAAGAACTTGTAGCCTTGGGGACTTTCATTTGCACTGTGAAGCAACCAATTCTGTGGCCTCACTGTACTTGGCCTTTTCCTGCTGTTAGAAAGGCAACCAAAAAGCTGCCTATGCTGCCCTCATAGGTAGTAGGTAGGAACTGGAGAATCATGGGAGCAGGTTTTCTCTGAGTAATGTCCACTGAACTTTAGCCTAAAGGTCTCAAAGAGCAAGGCAGTCTCCAATCCAGTTTTTGCTGTTGGACGCACAAAACTATCCAACACTCAACGAGACCAAATTAAAGCACTTGGCAGCTTATATTATTTTAGTATACAAACCAATGAAAAAAGCCTAAAAAATCACACGCCTGGCACATTTTTATGCCTCAAAAAGCCTTTGAGAAATTAAATACAGATGGTAAAACTATTAGGCTGAAGCATGCAGCAATACTTACTGGGTGCTCAGATCCAGATAGGTGATCAGTCTGTCTGCTTCTTCTTCCAGACGCTTGTTGACATGATGAAGGTATTCAGGAACCTGCAAAGACAAATTTGTCACTCCCTAATTTTTCTCTGAACCATTAAGAAGACGGCTCGGTCTGACCTACCTCTGATAGAGCTGACAGGCATCATTAGCTATACCACTACAAGTGGTGTGCATGATCTGAAATGATGGACTTTGGGAACTCAGCAAGGGTCACAGAGGAAAAAGTGTCACAAGAACACAGGGAGAAAAATTCAAAGAACTACAAAGGGCACCCCTAGGTGCTAGTCAATTATAAGAGGCAAGGGTCTGATGATCAACCACACTTTTCAAGTACCTCTCTTTCTTGCATTAAACGCTGACCCTCTGCAGAATACAAACGGTTGGTTTCTTCCAAAAATTTCTGTTCAAAAGAATCTTGATAGATCTAAGAAATAAAGGAGAAAACAAGTCAACTCATCCATTCATTCACTTCATAAATTTATGGAGAAACTGCCATATGCAAACCACAAATTTGGCTTATAAAATACCAAACTAGAAATAATCTTCTACTTGATTAGTGGAGACATTCTCTACTTCCAGGGTCTGTGATTCATTTAGCTAGTGAATGTTCTTCCCCACCACAAAGGCAGATCAGAGCACATCTCTGAGCAAGAAGAATATATAGGGAGTTGTGAGGGATGAAAATTTCATCCAAATTTAATTAGCTAGATTGGCCCACGAAACAGATATCTAATCACTAGGCCTGTATATGGATATAACCTTTCCAGCTTTATAAGGTCTACCAGAAATTACACTTTGCTAACTTAGCTTTTGAGAACCTAGTCAACTGTACACTAAAGGACTTTTGAGTGGAGGAAGCAAAAAAAAAAAACAAAAAAAAAACCACTCACCTGTAGATCTGAAAGCATACTCAGGAGGCTTCGAAGCAAACTTCTATCAATTGCTTCACCACTTCTTTCTCTCTCAATCAAAAGGAGAATGCCTTCAATAGTCTTGTTCTGGACTTTCTGATCACTAATTATATGGGTCCTAAACAGTTCTAAACCCATGTCCCTGAAAGTCAATAAAACAATGTCCTAAATAATCAGCAGCTTTTGAAAATTTTAACTTTTCCCACAAATTGTAATTATAATTCTTAGTTTTGAATCAGCTATTTTACAAAGTTTGTCATGGGCAGAATGAAATAGAGTTGTTTTTTTTTTTATATATATTCTACTAGAATACATTTATGTCTTTTATTATTAACCAGAAACAAACCTAAACTTCAGGTTTTCTCTATGCCTGAGTTTTCTTATGCTGCTATCTCTGGCATAGTTTCAAAGCAAACTATTAATAAATAAAAATAAGTCATCAATAAAAACTGGCCCAAATAAGAGTATAGTTTTTTTTTTTAAAACAACCATTTTTTGGTATTAAATTTGCAATGCTTTCTCCATGTACAGATGATGTCATCTTGATTATTTAGCGTAGAAATTATCTCCCCTGGATATTCCAAAGCACATACTTCCAACACAAGTTAGCTTGCTCTAACATACAGTTCTATCTTAACTTTGTCTACTGATATGTATTAAAGGAATATAAAAAGATTTTAGTATGCTTAAGCCATAATTTTAGGAAAATTACATTGCTAACCAGAGTTCAAAGGCAAAAAGAAATGGTTTGAGAATAGATCATCAGTGTAGATTATCAAAAATCAATACTAAGAGTTGTTCCAGATAAGCCTATTTATCTATTTGAGGGCATTCTTACCAAATTGAAGGCAGCATTGAATTCTGAAGAACATAGGTTCTATCCAAAAACAAAAAAATGCTCCTGATCATGATCTGCCAGGAAAAAAAGAAATCATACTAATTTTTTGTATTTTTTTTTTAAGACTAAAGTAGCATTTGCTCATAAAAAGACCTAAAAGGAAAGAAAAGCAAGTAGAAAGTATATACGATGCACATGCACACACTTGTGAAATCAACACTCCTCTCTTTTCAGAAAGGAAAATTTTATAGAATAATCCTATTATTTCCTTATTCAGAAACCACATCAAGTTACATGCAATACTGCTCAATGGAAGCAGGTTGGTGGCCAAAGACGGTTCTAAAACTGTGTGTCTGTGATCGATTAGAAACACATCAGAGATCATCTAATCAAATCCTCTTCTTTTACAGCACAGGGATATAAGTGCCAGAGAGGCAAGTGGCTTGCCCTTGGTTACACAGTCAGGGGCATAGCAGGGGCTCCAATGTACTAGGCTGCCAGGAGCTGCCAGACTGATTAACAGAATACCAGCTCTACTGAGATCCAAATGGGTAACAGAAAGGTTGGGCTCTGACCAGGCTTAAACCCAGAAACCACAGGTGGGCCTCACAAATGAAACACAGACAGGATTTTATATAGAGAACATCTGCCAATTCTATGATGGGACAGAATACTAAGCTTTAAAAACAACAACTGCATAAAAGACATTAAAACCCAAGTCTTTAAGAATCTCTTAATTTCATTGGTATGGGTATTTCTTCCATTGACAACGTCAGAAAACTGAGGGTTGCTGTGACTCAAAGAGTCAACACTCTGTGGTCAACCTGATGATGAGCCTTTCTAGGCATAGCCAGTTAAGTCTTGACCAGCAGATATCCACTCAGTCACCAGGCCCATATTCCCAGCCCTTCCAGAATTTACCCTCCTGGCACGGCCTTCAACAAGTCAGGGTCACCTCCATAACATGAGATAGGCTATCAAAGTAAAACTTTAGGGGAGGTTTTGAATTAAAATACAAATCAATCTAAAATGAACAAATATCTCTATTTAAGATTTTAAAACATCAAAAACATCTATTTAAGAACCAAAGCAAATATTTTTAAAGTACCTACTAGGATATTAAAATTATCTTTGAAAAACATCTAATTTTCATTTTTTCCTTTCCTGGACTCATTCAATTATGTTTCTACTCCAGTATTTTTGGCTTAACTATAAAGACTTCTTGGAGCTTACCATTTGTCTGCAGTGATTTTGCCAGCATTTATCTATCTTCTTTAGAAACAGAACACTGTCCAAAGAATCCATGCAGGGATGTTAAGAAAATGTTAACAACCTAATGCCAAATAATACATGAAAGCAGTTTTGAAAATAAACATGGAGCAAGTCCCATACAATGAACTACAAAATACAATTCCCGAATATGGTGCAATTTCTTGACAATGTTAATGTTTTCTCTAAAGGTTGCCCTAAAGGGAGAGTTGAAGCCCCCTTCAGAACTTTCATTCACTAAGTCCCACATTTCCAGTATCTAATTTAAGATTCATTCTCCCTGCCTCGTCCCTGCTGGAAGTTTGTTAGGGGAAGAGGCCAAGGCTGAAAGTACACTTTATTGGTACTAACTTCATATATTATAAAATTAGGTTATAAACATACAGTTCCAAAACCCCAAACCTGCTACATCTCTTTCCAGAAAGGCAAATGGAACTGAGCTGAAAATGTGGAGAGAGAATGGAAAGGCAAATAAAAGAGAATGTGCTAAATGTTGTTTGCGCTTTAAAAAGGATATTCTCGGAATTGGTGAATCTGGGATTTGATGTGCTCTTCACAAATCTGTCTCAGCTGTTTGTATAAGTTTGCAGATATCTTATAAGAACAGAGGTTTTCCACAGCCTGCAAAATTAAACCGATATGCATCTCTCATTATTAGTGAATTGGAGGATTTTTTTTTTTCCAGAGGGCTATAAATAGCCTGGATTTTTCATTGCTTGCTCATACCTTTTGGCCATTGATCAACTTGGAGATGGCTCTTATTCTTATAAATTTGAATCAGTAGTTCATATATCTTAGATTTAAATAAGAATCCAACTTCCTGCAAAGGTTTTTTCCTGGTTAACTCTTTAACTTCTAATTTTCACTATATTAGATTTTTTTGCGAAAAAACTTTAAACATCATGTAATCAAAATTGTCCATTTTCTCTCCGGTGAGCTTCTCTATCTTTTGTTTGACCAAAAGCTCTTCTTTGAAACACTTAAGATGATGAAAAATGTTCCCACCTTCTGACAGAGACATGATGGACTAATACGCAGAAAAAGAAACATTTTTGGTCATGGCCAATATATGGATAGCCTTTGCCTGACTATGTATATTTATTACAAGGCTTCTGTTTTTCTTTAAGTTGGTGATGTGGAGGAGAAAATAAGTATTTCTTAATTGGATTTTTTTTTTTTTAAAGACCAAACACAACTACCATCTTAAAGAATGGAAGAAAAGATACCCATGATTTACATCAAAATACCCTTTTATGATATTTATTTTAAAAGCTAGCTAGCATACTTGAGAATAGTTAGACATCAAGATAAAAGTCACTAGATTCAATCAAGTATTCTATTAAAATGAACACATCTGTAGATAAGATTAAGACACTGCCCTGAGGAGATCCAATTCTCAGCAACTGTGACATACAAAAGCTATCAACTTACACACTGATTTGTTACAAATCCCAATTCCTTTTTCTTCAACACCCATAGGCATAACTCTCTGGGTACTGTTGTTACCTCAATCAAAAGATTAATACCCACAGTGGGCTAAAAGTTTGCTTCCTATAATTTAAAAATTTTTTTTCTCAACTGAAAAAGCAGAGACGTCATCAGGACTTTTGTAACAAGAGGTACAATATATAATTATGAGGAATGTCTCCCACATAAGGCTTTGTTTAAGAATATTTAACCAAATATAAATTTGCAAAACAGTACAACTGATAATCCTAAGACAAATGATTGCAATTTCATGTCCTATAGAAGCTAAATTGTTCTCTTCTTAATGCCTGGACTGGATGACAAAGGGACGACCTCCAGGCTGCGCAGCAGAGGTTAGTGGTTATGTCTATACCAACTGTGTTCAAATGTAAAATAGCTGTCACAGAGAGTAAAAAGGATTCTGAAGAAATCTGATAAGAATTCAGATGTAGTGACAAATGTAAAAAATATTCTTTTATAGGTCACAATCAATAGAACAGGAAATCTCTTTCTTTTCTC
This sequence comes from Sarcophilus harrisii, assembly GCF_902635505.1. Taxonomy (NCBI): domain Eukaryota; kingdom Metazoa; phylum Chordata; class Mammalia; order Dasyuromorphia; family Dasyuridae; genus Sarcophilus; species Sarcophilus harrisii. The sequence goes on from NC_045432.1 coordinate 26,597,122, forward strand.
TTTCTCAAAGGTCCCTTTTTCTCTCCTCTCTAATAACTCCACTCATGAAGCCACATCTTTTACAAACCTTATCTCTTTCCTATACTCTAAGTGAATGCTTCCAAATCAAAGAAAGGTTTGTGGACACCTCAAATAGCAAGACCTGAACAAAACTTTTTCCTCTCAAACCTGCTGCTCCTCAGTCCCCCTTTTCTGTAAATGATATTGTGTGTCTGCCCCCCAGAGTCAAAATGGCACTATCCTTGGTTTCTCCTACACACACTCTCAATTGAAACTGCAAGTTTTGTCATTCCGACTTCCTAAGGATTTCATAGTCCTGCCCTCTCTTCATAAACAGGTCTGATGAACTAGCTGCCAGTTTCTTAAACAGTAGTTCTTAACCCTCTATGGGTCTTGTAACTGAAAATGGGGGTTGCAAAATTATGATAATTGGTAAAATGTTTGATTTGTGTGCCTGTTTTAAAATACCTGGGGTCATGTAAAAATTTCTGGGGCAAAAAGGGGCTGTGAATGGAAAAAGGTTAAGAAGCCCTGCTCCATCTCAGGGCCATACTGCAGCAGAGTTCCAATCATCACAATGTTTCCCTGCCCCAAATCCGTCACTGACTCCCCCTTGCCTATCCTAGACAGTATGCATTGGAGAATCGCTGTCTGGCTTACAGAGCTGCCCTATCTTCAAGCACTTCTTTCTACCCATTCTACATTTCAGCTAACACTTGGCTTGGCTGCCCAGCGGCTGATTTCTCTATTCCAGAATTTCTCTTTACCTCTACCTCCCTCAATTCCCTCAGCCAGAAATGAAAATGTGAACTCTAACAGGGAAGTTGCCCTATTTTCTATTTTATTTAGGTGCATGGCTAATCTCCCCTTCTAGATTCTAAGCCCTTTAAAAGCAAGGACCTTATCTTATTCATCTTCTCTAGGACTCCTAGAAGAGTCCTAGGTACACCACAGGACTGAGTTGCTTAATTTTCTTCCATTTGCAACCCTTTTTTTGCCTGAGAAACTTTTACACACCCCAGGTATATAAAGTATATAAAATAGATATACAAATCAAACATTTACTGATAATAAATCCTTATTTCACTACCCCCACATTCAGTTAGCACAAAGACTCTCTGCCAGAGGAGATCACAAAAGATCTGCTGAACTCCAAAGGGCAATCAAATCCACTGGATGAAGTGAAAGGATATTAATCTTCAGGATCTGGAAATGAAACCAGGCTGAGAAAAGTTTTTCAGCCAACTACCCCACCTATCATTGAAACCTTATTATATATATATATATATATATATATATATATATACCTTATTTCACATCTTCCTGGAAAATAAAGTGAATAAATAGGTTTCCCCTAAAGAGTTTCTCAACTGAGCCCTGTAAAACAGCCAACCTCTGGCAATTCTCTCATTCATTTAAAAAGGTGCTGGGCTGGACTGCCCTCCCCACTCATCACTTCTGGTGTAAGCCGTCCTGCCCTTGCATTCAAGCTTTCCAGAGTCTTCACAAAGCACTCCCAGACTGCCCCAGCTGGCAATCATCGCTCCTTCTATTCCTATAGCACTTATCTCTACCATTCATTTGGTAAGATGTGTGATCACAGATGGGGGGGGGGGGGGGGGGGAAGGGGTGGGGGGGAGAGAAAGGAGAGAGATAATGTCCTGCCTCTCCAACCTGATTCTAATCCCCTCGTAGGCCCAGGCCCTTTTGTCTTGGGCTCTTTTGTCTTTGGACCTCAGGATCCCCACAGCCCTAGTCCAGTACCCTGTTCTAAGTATGTATTCAATGAATGCCTACTGATGATGAAATACATGTTTCACCTCCGTCTTTCTCCCAGGCCCTGGATCTCTCAGTATGTCTGGTTCTACGACTGCTGTGAATGATTTGGGAGTTGGGAGTTTTTCTAAGAAGGGGTCATTAAGCAGACTCAGAAGAATAAGTAAAGTTGAAGGATAATTGCGATTTGATGAAAGAACTCCAATCTTAGCTGTCCTTTCAATGCAAACAGGATACTTGAGATGGTAAAATCCCATTACAATAAATACTATAACTAGAGAGACTCTCATATCAGAAAGCTGAAGGCTTAGATACAGCAAATTTTGTACAATGAATAATCTTAGCAAATAGCTTAAGTCTCTGGACCCTGACCCTGTTAGTCACAGTGCTTTTGAAAGGTCCAGGTTTTATATCTTCGGACAGCAAAGAAATGGGTCAAATCATTCTCTACTTCTTTTTACCATCTGATATTCCCAGCATGCTTAAGATCTCAGCCTTCTATTATCAGAGATTTAGTGTCATTTCATGGCAGAGCTAAGGAAATTTTCATGTCCCCGATATTGTAATGCTGTGCACAAGAAAGGCACTTGATAATGCAGGTAATTTACATTTTGAACTACCACTCAGACATTCATGGCATCAATTCTAATCTTGAGGGAAAGTTTTAATAAACTAAAAGGGAAGAACTTTATAAAGTCCCTTGAAACCTTATTTAAATTTGAGGAATTTGTGAAAAGATATAGCTGGTGCCATTGAAAAATGAAATAAAGTTAAATAAAAATGAATGAAATAAGCCAATTGAGGAATGGCTAAACAAATTGAGGAATTATATGAATGTAATGGAACACCATATTCATCGCCATAAGAAATAATAAAAGGAACAATTTTGGAGAAACCTAGGAAGTATGAACTGATGCAGAATGAAATGAGTAAAACCAGTATAACAATGCCTACAATGATAACAATATTATAAAGACAAATAACTTTGAAAGACTTAAGAAAGCTACTGAAGGCAATGATCAAGAATCCCAGAGGACTGATGATTAAGAAGACTGCTATTCACTTCCTAGCAGAGAAGCAATGGATCCAAGATGGGACATGGCAAATGAGAGAATATTTTGCTCGACTATTTGTAAAAAGATATTGTTTTTCCTTTTGTTCTGGGTAGAGGGAGATGGAAGAAGGGGGGAAAAAAGCTTGATAACTGAAAGAAAACCAATTAAAAAAAAAAAAAAGAACCTGATTTAATTGAAATCAAATGCTGTGAAGTAATGATCAAGCTTAAACCCAAAGAAGAGAGAGAAGGAATTTTAAAAGGAGGCAAAGGAGGGCTTATAAATAAGAGAGATTAGAAAACATCTCCCTTCCATCTTTACAGATCTGCAGAAGTATGAATGTGGCGATACAATATAACTTTGCATATTTTAGTTATACTCTATTAGCTATACTGAAGAAAATAAGTACATGTAAAGTAAAAGAAAGGTCATGGATTTGAAAGTATATTCAAAAATCAATGCTTGTTAACTGTTCTTTCTGTTCAGCCATCAAGGTAGCAGTTACTCAAGACTCAAAGCACCCTCCCCCAACCATCAGAAGTGCCTTGTTTTATTAAGTGATTTTGTTGTTTTTCATCGTTACATGGGAATTTTTAAAAACCCAGGAGATAAAAACAAAGAAACAAAAAATAAAACAAAAGACCTCAATGATTTTTTTTTTTTTAAAGCACAGTGGTGGTGATAGAAATGGGAATGGTAATGTCAAAAAAGAAATTGCCTCCAGGATAAAAATGGGGCAACTTCAGGTTCCCCTGTGATCAAGGCCGGCAGATTTCATTAGAAATTCCCTCCAAAGTGCTAACGGAGGCCTAAAGCTCACAAAGGGTCAAGTGATGATGTATCCATAGCTCCACAGTTATTAAAGTAGAAAAGCAACCTATTACAACAAGAGGTGACTTTACCAGTAAAATGGAGATAATTAAGTTAGCAAAGGGTCATCATGTAGCTAAATAATACAACATAACTAAAGTGCTTTGTAACCAGAAAATATATCAGGATAGCAAACCCATCTGTATAAAATGTATTCATTCAAGATAATTCAAAGTGTTGCAACAAGGAGGGAAGGAGAGAAGTACCACTGCTATTGATAGTGATACTCAAAAAGAGATGATCATCAAGGAATCATTTTTTTTTAAACACAGAAAAGAGCAAAACACAGTTCAAAAAGGGACACAGACAAACAGGGCAATGTTGGAACCACCAGTCTTTTTAAAACCTAAGCTGTATGCAGTACAGTAGATTCACAGTTTCATATGGATTCCTTTTTTTCTGCTCTTCGTATAAAGAAACGTTCACATTGGCTGACATTTGTCAAGTTCATTAAAAAAAAGAGAAAGAAAAAAATAAAAGCTGGGGCTGAGATTCACTTTGGGATTTTAGCAATGTATTCTCTAGTCTACTCAAATTCCTCTAAAACAAAAGAACTTACAGATCCCATAGAATTTAGTATAACAACTATTTTAAAATCTATATGGATGGTAATGGCTAACATTTATGTAGTATTTTACAGTTCACAAAGCTCTTTCGTTACATAAAATTAATACTATTTCTATAGTGCTTTAAGGTTAAACCTCCCAACAAGCTTGTAAGATTGTTCTTATTATTCCCATTTGATAGAAAGTGACTTATCTGTGCCAGGTCTCCCTGACTCAAGTTCGTGTGGCGCCTGATTCATTACTTGATGATCCCATTCTCAATTACAGCCCCCATCATCAATTTTCACCATTTGGCAATTATTTTTAAGCTGAATATAGTTTTTTTCAAATTGCAACTTTTTGAAATAAAAGATTATATGTAATATAATATATGAGTTTCCTTCAAATAGGCCAATGACAAGAAAATTTATTCAATTTACTCATCCCACTCCCTGCCTTTCCTCCCTAAAGTATGCCCATCCCAAATACTTGCCTGAAAAACTCACTCACCAGTGCAAACATAAGCATACAGCAAATGGAGTGTAGGAAGAACTATAGGTCATGCCTTGGCTTTACAGCTAAAATTCAAATCCAGGGCTCCCAAAATACATTGTCTATTGTGTGGGAGCAGGAGAAAAAGCGGGTGAGGAGTGGAATTTGTTGAGAAGAAAAGAAATGAAAATGAAGAGGATTAAAATTAACGTAATGCAATATGTGGAAACCTGGAATTTGTCAACCTGAAGACCTAGAAAATAGAATAGAGACATAATTTTGTTGTTTCCTCTCCAATAGTACTGACCCTTAGTGTTATCTCTCTCTGACTCAGTACCTGCTTTCTGCAATACTTTTTTGGTGGACTTTATATATTTAAAAACAATTCCACACTACCAACCAGAACTTTCTCATCAACTAGCTAATTTTTACACCCTCTTTACAGTTTAAAAACAGGCCCACATAACATACTGAAAGCATTAAAAACAAAAGAGTACCAAGTTGTAGATAATTTTTCCAAGAATTACATTGATTACAATCTAGGAAGAATCAAGCAACGTTTAACACGGCTAAGTTTCTTTAAGTTAAAAAAAATTTTTAAAGCACTACAATTCCCTACAATTACAACCTCAAGCTTGTGCCTAGCCACCTGTATTCAAGAGTTAAGCAAACTTAACTGCGTCCAACAGACAATTCCTAGGCAAGGTCAGTCCTCTCGCATAGAGTCACCCCCTTGTCCTATTTACTCCAGAAATAAATCACAACCCAAACGGCCCAATGGTTAAAAAAAAAAAAGGTTAAAAAGGACCCAACAAGATGCCTGCTTCTGTTACCACCTCAAAAAAACAGTTAGTAGATCTAACTGCTTTCCTCCAGATTATGTACTGCCTGGACTGCTCAAGCTTTTCTTCCTTCAGAGATGAGAAAAACTCCCAGACATAAAACAAGAGTAATATTCTCTAGTTTATTTCCAGCTAACAAGCCAAAGAGGAAGCTAAATATTATCACCATCAACAACTCCTCACATTAATTTTTTTATGTGACTGGTACAAAACCAGAAAAAGTAGAAGTCAGTCATCTCTTTATTAAACCTAGAACAGATCGTGACACATAAGAAATTACATCTTCACTAAGGCAATTTAAAGCCATAGACATACAAACACAGCTCATACTCTCTTGTAAAGTTAAGGAACAGAACTGCTCCTGGTGTCTCTACTGAAGCATATTTGGAATGTGTATCTCACGGAGAACCTAGCATACAGGTGCTTAACAAACATTTGTTCAATTGCCATCCATTTACCAAGCAGTTATTCTAAAGCCAAGCGGGGAAAACTTTACCCATGGAATCAGTTGCCATTATGTTTAAAACAAAGAGAAGAAGGCCCTTAAAAAATTTAACAGCGAAGTGAAACAACCCTCATACAATTTGTATTCAATAAAACAAAAACTAAAGCCAACCACTGTCTATGGCTAATGGTTTTCAAGTTTCAGAAGTTAGAATTGCCCACCCAAAACTACAGTGCTTTGACTAAAGTTCCACACATAATCGTTTTGGAACACAAAAGAAATGGAACTGTGTTTCCATAAGCCCAAATTCTCAAAATCTGTGTGCTAATTTGCTATGTATTCCTATGTAAGAGAAACAAAACTTCAATGTATATATACTTTTCTAGAAACTGAAAGCTTAAGTGGGCAAAGCATGCAAACATTCCATGCCAAAGGCTCATCAAACAAACAAAAACACAACAAATTTGCCTCAAGTACAAAACAGGGACCTAAAAGCCAGCTGGGGTGAAACATGGTACCCCAGCTTTGTTCCTCCTCTTTTCAACACTTGAATAACTCAAAATAATCTTTCTGTGAAAACAATCAAAAAAATTAAGTTTTAAATTCAGGCCTGAAGCAGCAAAGCAATTATAATCAACAAGTACACCTCTTCAAATGTGTGTATACTAAAATCATTTCAATTCAAAAGCTAAGAAAAATATTTGAGACCAAGTAAATTAGATTCATTAAAACAATCTGTATCCATTATAAAAAGCATAATTTTTGAAAGCCTATTTTTAGGCTAGATCCCATGTACAAGAGTATTCATATAAAAATGCTGAACAAATGAAGCCGATGAGGTTAAAAAAGTCAAGAATATAAATGGAAAAAATGAAAAAGTTATAGATTTAAGAGTAAATGAAACAATCTTTTCTTCTCCCAAAGTGAACGTGCTTCAAACACTCTAATGCAAGTCTCTAACTATATATGCCTTGAAGAAAACACGTACATCACGATAACACAATAAATCTAACTAAATCTAACATGTAAATTAGCAATTCTGAAAAGTTACAGGCTGTGTGCACAAACACCAAAATCTATTGTCACTTTAGAATGAAATGTCCAGGTATTAAAATACATAGATGATTACTACAAATATTGGTTTTTTTGTTTTGTTTTGTTTTATTTTAAAAAGAACCACCAAAAAAATTTCCTCATGGGATTCTACCAATATTAAAAAGTTTGAGGATTTTTCTCCTCCAATTATAATAATCATATATCAAGTCACTAAAGCAATCTGGTACAAGAGTGACACTACCAATTATTGCACAGTAAAATACTCTGGCAGAATCACACAATCTCAAGAGGTAGAAGGGACCTCCGAGGCTGGCTGGTATCAGAAGAATGAAATCTACAAAATAATAGACAAGTAGTTATCCAGCAGAGCTAAAAGATTTCTAATGAGGAGGCAGCCCAATCCACTTTTAGATAGCTCTAATTGTTCAAAAGTTTTTCATCACAAAAGCTGCTTCTCTCCAGCTTAAGTCTTCTTTAGTCAGCTAAGAACACGAAATCAATTCATGCCCTAAAAGTGGTTATTTTGAATTAATTTCTCAAAGTACTACAATTGACAGACAAGCAGAGCAGTATTGGAACTAACAAGCTGAGTCTTCAAAGAGACAAGCCAGCGCATTGTAGTGGAGATTCACAGTTTCATATGCAATCTTCTGTTCTGGGCTTCTGTGTATAGAGAAATGGTCATGTTTGTTCATGTTCATCAAATTAATAATAAAAGAGAAAAAAATTTTATTTAAAAAATCCTTTCAAAGATAATGCAATTCAATAAGATAGACTTGAAGCAAAGGGGCAGGAAAGAAGAACAGACCAAGCTGGTGGGCCACAATTTAAGAAAGACAGGCTCCCCATTCTAGGGGTAAAGCAGAGAATAGTTTCTAAGACCCTATTATAGGCTCTGCCAGCATCACCAGATAGAAAAAGGAACTAACAAAACAGATCATGTTTTCTCCAGTCTTTCTAAACCCTCAGGCACAGCCAGTAGCAAATGTCCATTTCTGAAGACACTAGAACTCAGTCTTCTGCACAAGCTTCAGTGAAACTAGGTGATAACAAAGTCCTTCTCAAAAGTGCTTCCTTGAAATGGGTCCATACAAGACCTGTTTCACGGTCTATCTGCCAAGGTTACAACAAATCTTATTATATAAGGAATTTAGCAACCATGACCCTGTGGTAAGGGAGACGTGGACACCTGTGCACAAAGGCGTGCAGATACATTTGGAATGGGAGAGACTCTCATACTTGGATAAATACAATAAAAGGAAGAAGCAAAGGCAATAGCATTAGAAGATCAACCAAAATCTACTTTAAAACTACTTCAGAGAAATAAATTCTTAGACATGACAACTCTATTTGAGGTAATGTAATTTATAGATTCAAACTCAGACATACCTGATAAAGTTCTTCTAGATTGTATTTAATTGAAGTACTATTTTGAATGGCTTCTACCGCATCTTTCAGTTTCTGCCATGTTTCATCCGTATAGTTCTCTGGCAGTTTGGGTTTTTCTAGAAGATAATAAAAAACCGATATCAGAATTATTTTGTAGGAGACAGTGTCACAAGTTTCCAAAAAGCACATCAAGCAGCTTACATTTTAAAAAAAGGGTTTGCAATCAAATTAACTATTCATCCAGTTGTTCTCAAATATAACGGAGATTTAGTAAACCAACTGGGCAAAAATGTTATGTTTAGGGGCCAGTTAATCATGCCAAGTAAACACCAACTATACTGTTATACCTACTTAAACATTAAAGTAACCATTCTCTTTAAGCTTAATATATATAAGCAAGCAAAAAACTTTTAAAAACCACCTCAAATCAAGACCTTTTAGGTATTGTCTACAAACCTTGCATATAGTACAGAAGTATTAGAACCAACTCTCTTCTGTTTCTCCCCGATTTCCAGACACCCAGCAAATCTTTTCCTCCTATAGAGTTCCAATAATCCTTAAAGTGAGATTCAAGGTATGGATGAGCCAGCTCCAAAATCAGAATGAGAATCCTAATTTCGTTCCATCACATACACAGCCTTAACAACAAGAGTCTCTATATGGACATTTATCAGTAGCAAGGAAGGACCTTAACCCAATTCAATCTATATTTTCAAAGAAAAAAGATTTTTTTCAAAACAAGTCTTCATGTATACCTTTTTAAAAAAAAGCCGCAACAAAAACAACCTATTTCTTAAACAAATGTGCAAACACCAAAAGATCATAGGACTCCCAAGATCATTCTGTGCATACTTCAGACTTTTTTTTTTTTCAAGCAAATGCACTCAAACCTATCCCTCTATTCTGCCCCCCCCCCCCAACTCTCCAGGTCATTCTCCTTACTAAAGGCAAAAATGAAAAGTTTTGGGGAAGGGAAAGAAATTTAAAAAAAATACAAATATAGGTTTGAGAATAAGAAAACTATCTTGTCATGAAATAGTGAATTCCTCATTTCTACATTAACTATATGAACGTCAGGAAAGTCTAATCTCCCTAATAATAATTAGCACAAGAAATTTAGGAATTTTTCCATTAAACTTAACTTCCAGAATGAGTCTTTTGATAAGTCAGAAGAGGGCCCTCCCAGATAGATCGGGTAATGCCCTCACTTTATAGATGGATTAACGGATAAAGAGAAATGAAAAGGTTACGTATTCATGCAATTTCTGTAAAAGCATGTTATGTTATATAGAAAAATTTTAAAGAACCCATTAAGTTTTAATATTAAAAATGTTTCTTAGTTTAAACACATGCAAGTGAGGAAATTTATCCAAATGATTTCATTTTTTGAACAATACATTTGCACTTCCAGTGCAAACGTCTTAGAGTACTCTACAAACAGGTATGGATCAGTACCATAAACCACATTTTACAGATAGCAAAATGGATATCATGACCTGACTTGTGTTCTGACTTGTGAAGCAGTCACTACTGCTGCATATAGAAAGAATTTTATGCATCTAAAATCAAGTCTACAGAAAAGAGTAAGAAAAAGGTATGGTCTCTCAAAATACGGTTTGGAAAGGCAAAGTTTCAAAAATAAGCAGATGCTGAGAACCAGTGACCAACACAGAATCTGGTATTGCCATATAGCTAAGGAAAGTACAAGCGATTGAGCTAAGACTGTAATGTGCCAGGATAAGGGGGTTGGATGAGGTGAACTAGAAGGTTACTTCCAGTTTTAACATCGTATGACATGTTGGGAGATGTTCTCATTTAATAAATTCCTTACATAAAAAATAAGTATATTATTTAAGGGTTGGAACATTGAGCCTAATCTACAGCCACAATCATACATTATAAATAATTACAGTTCATTTAGGTGTGAAAACCTCAGTTTGCTACCTGCATTTCTAGGAGCAAAAGTGACTGGGACAAGATACTGGATCTATTCAAACAGAAATACTCAGCAGTGTTTTTTATGTACCTTCTATGTGAAGTATAAAATGTGATGCACTCTGCAGTTCTATAAGGAGGGAAGATAATAATGCAGCATGTCTGGTTCAGAGCCCTCCAATACTATGAAGCTGTGCTCATGTTAGAGATAGTCTGGGAAAAAGCAACCAAAATAACTAAGAGGATTGCCTTAAGAGGGGTGACTAATTGAGTTGTATATGGTTGGCACGCTATAAAATGATGAAGAGGTACAAAACATCTCGGGTGTTCACCCTTGAAAATAAGTACCATTAGCAGAGGGCAGTTGACCGAGATTCATATATGTTTAGCAAAAACCACTGATACATGACAAAGAAAAGGAGGAAATGGGCTTAATAAAAAAAGCACATCTCCTAAAAATCTTAATATTAGGGACAGAAGGAAAGAAACTAGAGAAAGTCCATTTCTTAAGACACCTAACACTTGCAACATCACAAATTTCAAAGTTAGGAAAGATATTTGGGATGGAATTAAAAACTGGAAAATCTCCGTTCTCTATTCTTTCAAATTCAAGAATACAATACGTAAAACACACAGTCCTTCTTTCTCCCGAACAAACGTAATTATCTTCAAGAAAATTGAGTCTTTAGCTTAGAACTAAGCTAATCTTGTAAATCCGAGACTACATCATTACACACAGATTTGTATCAATTTATAAAAGGATTTAATTCTAAGTTCAAAATATCTGATCTCCTGGGAGCACTAAACTGTGGATTCTCTATAACACATGTCCGTCGTGCTCAAGAAACTAAACAATTTTTTAAAGAGTAAAAGCCTGCAACCTGTCCACTACAGAAGAGAAAGAAAACTGCCACGATTGTATTTCCATTTCGGAAATAAAACAGAGTTACCAACTCCGTACTATAACAGAGCAACCTTTTTTTTTTTTTTTTTTAAGTTTGTTTTCTTCGATTGTTTAAAAAAAAAAAAAAAAAAAAAAGGTTAACAACTGAAGATACCGTAAAATATAATACACAATAGTAAACCACTTCGGGATTAAGTATAAAAAAAAAATTAGCAGTAATTGTGAAAGAAAAATATTAACTATTTTATAAAAATGCACAGCGTATCTTTCAGCACAAGGAGACATAAGACAATATAAACAATATCTCACCCACCCACCTAAAAAGAGAACTTTGTGAGTCTGTCCCCAAGGGCAAACTATAGCTGCTCACAAAGTGTTAAAACTAACTCTCCCGTTGGTTTTTAATCCCAATATATAAATTCCCACAAATACTACAGATTTTTGCCGGTGTTACCTTTAAAGTTCTTGATCACCAATTTCTTCGCTGATCCTGGTTTGCTGTTGGTGAAGCTAGAGATGGAACTGGGGGCTTTGGTTAGCCCATTTGCATGGTGCCCTGTAGCCACAGAGGAGATTAATAAGCTTTTGTTTTTAAGTTGCTGCTGAGATACACCAAGACCAGGTGAAGACGAAGACGCCGATTCCTCGGCCATCTTCACATCAAGTCCTAAAAAATCCAAGGAGTCTTCAAAACGCAGTTTCTTCTGGAGGTGGTGATGGTTCGGGGCAGCAATTGAAATCCCAGGGCAGGAGGCGGTAGAAGAGGCAGAAGAGGATGTAGAGGAGTTCTTGGGAGGGGGCGGGGGAGAGGAGGAGCAGGAAGAGGGGATGGGATCAAAGTCTTCTTTCTCGTTGCTGCCACTGGTGTTTAACTTTCTCTTCTTGGAACAGGAGGAGGAGGTGGTCGAAGTAGGGCTAGTGCTGTTATGACCATCAGTGGCAGATCTGACCTCCTGGGAAGGAGGAGCAGCAGCAGCAGCTGAGGGGTTGGGGGATGAGAAACCTGTTGGAAACATGAAAATGCTGGGGTCAATAGGCTGGGAAACATGAAGCCCTTCGGGTGGGCGAGAAAGAAAAGGTGGAAAAGCAACCCATCCAGGACCGGGGTGAGGGGGGGAAGGAGAAGTAAGGATGCAGGAGAGGGAGGGGAGAGGGGGAGAACGAACCAGTCAGTGAATGAGGGAGGGAGGGGGAGAAGGAGAGGGAGGAGGGAGGACCAGGACTCTCTGCTGGTCCCCCCTCCTGCTTTTCTCTCTCTCCCTCTCCCCCTCCCCGCCTGGCTCCAGGAGCGGCGGGGGGAGGCTTGGCGAGCGCCCGCTCCACCTCCTTTTCTCTCTCCGGGAGGGGAAACGCTGGGCTCCGGGAGGGGGGGAGGGAGAGCGAGAGGGAGAAGGAGGGGGGGGGGAAGCTCAAGAGAGAAAACTGGGGCTTGTTATTGTCAATAGTACGAAAGACAAAAATGGCGGCACTTCCGGCCCCGTGGCCTGCCGGGAGGGGGGGGAGCAGCCACTCCCGCCCAAGCTGGCGGGAGGGGGAGTGGGGGAGGGGGAGGGGAGCGGAGCTGAGGAGAAGCAGCGCCGGCCGCCGAACCTCTGACTCACTCCCCGTAGCCCTCCACACCGCCCGCCGTTCAGACTTCTCTGGGTCTCCCCGCGGGGAGGCTGGCGCCGTAACCCCTTACCGGCAGCGACAGGGCAAACACTTTTCATAGCGCCCGATCCTCGGAACCCGGGAGGTCCGCAGGGTGAGCGTGCGAGAAGGGGGCGGAGTGGGATAGGAGGAGGAGAAATAGGGCGCGGACTTAACGTGGAGGCGGGACAACCGGGCCGGGAGACGCCTCCTAATTGGCTCAGTCCAAACCCTGTGGGCCGAACTACGTCTACGCCACGGGGAGGGGCGGAGACAACGGCGGCATCGAGGCATTAGAGGGCGGGGAGTAGAAGTGGACCTAGTTTGGAAGGAGGACCAGAAAGTCTACAAACTTTGCGAGTGGGAAAAAGTTGAAAGCAAGTCGCTCAATGATGCATCGAAATGCAGTAGTTATGAATGGGCGCTTAAGTAGAGCTTGGGATGGTGGAAAGGAAGATAGGGCGAACGAAGGAGGGAAACGGAGATAAAGGGAGTTGGCTTAGGAAAGAGAATATGTTTTTCTTCCCGAGTTCTTAAACTTAAAACTAACAACACCTGGCATCCTGTCCTGCACAAAACCCAACTTGAATGTTTTACACAGAACGTTGCCTTGTTTTTTTGAACAAGGGTTAGTAAGAGGCTATGCAAGGAATACAGACGGATACATCTGTAGGATACATCTCCCAGATCTGAGAATGGGCCCTCCGGATGGGAACCCAACGACTTAATCTCATAGCAGTCACATAAGGAGGGACACATAGAAAAGATAGGTCTGGGACTTGTACTCGTGTCAATAAAGAAAGGAAAAAGGCATGTATTAAGCACTGGAGCTACAAACAAACTAATCACAGTTTCACTGAAATAATGAAAGATAAGAATGCCTCTGTATGGATTCCCTCCAAAGTCACTCACTCAGCAACCAACAGAACACCACACTGCAGATACAGAGCAACAGAGCTACCCAAGAAATAATCTAAGACAGATATCATGAGTAAATAAATGTTTGTTGAATTGAATAGTTTGTTGACACTACCTAAACCCCTGGAATTGTAACCAGGCTAGAAACCCAGAAGATAAATTCTTAAGTCCCTGCCGGTTCTCACTAACTCTCATTCAGTTTAGAATTCACCCTAGGAAAGCCATTGGAAAAACACAAAATGAAGGCATTTTTTTTTTAATGGAGGGAAGGGAAGATAGCTTAGGTGACCTTCTTAGGTCCTCTCAACTCAAAATGGATGATTTCAACCATGTGCATGACCTTGGTCATCACTTAACCTCCCTAGGTCTCATTTCCTCATCTGTAAAATGTGAGGGTTGGACTATTTGAGTTCCTAGGTGAATTGACAAAGCTTGTCAAGCTCTGAAACTATGGTCCCATGATCTTACCCACTTTAGGAAGATGCCATTTTAGAAAAGTGTGGATTCATCCCTAAAGCGCGAGGGGTTGGCTTAGAGCAGGGTTTAAACTTTTTCTACTGGGGATCCCTTTTGCCGGAGAAATTTTTCCATGACCCCATGATGGACCAGAGTCCTGGGGTCTATCTCACCCAGATATATAGGCATATGAAATAAGTATACAAATCAAATATTTTCTAATACTAAATCCTAATTTTGTGACCCCCATATTCAGTTAGGAGACTCTACATGTGGTTGGGACTCACAGTTTTAAGAAACAGAGGATTGGATGTCCTCTGAAATCTCTTCCTGCTCTAAATCCTTGGAACTTGTGACTTTGCACAAGCCCTTATTAGGGCTTCAGTTTCCTCTTCTATACAATGAAGAGCTTTCACTAACTAGCCTCAGAGGACATTTCCAGCACTAGATCTAGAATCCTAAAAATTGCAGTGACAATATTTTCTAGTCAAATATCCTACAATCCAAAAATTACAAGTTAATTACAATGGCTTGCATGAAAACACTTAAATGTTTGTGGATTTACTGACCTAAGAAATCATCTTTAGTGAAATAGTGGGAAGCATTCTCAACAATCCCTGAAAGTTGCTTGTTTAAGTAATCACATAACTGGAATTTTCACAAGTGAAAAAATATTACATAAAAATAACATTTTGTCTACTTGTTGATTACTTTGTGACAGAAAGCCTATACTGAGTTAATGAAGCAGCCCCAGAATACCATGGACAAGAATCCCACAGGATAAGAAAGTACAGATATCTGGCATCCTGAACTGTTGGATCAATAAGCATTTATTAATTGTCTGCTCTCTATACACCACTTATTGTTCTAACTCTGTCTGGAAAACATTCCTTGAGGTGCCTTTTTGATAAATTACTTTACATAACAACGCCTCATGCTCCCCAAATCTTCTGTCATCTAACTACATAAAATACTATCAGATTCATTTGTTAGCCTAGTTCTTTTTAAATTATTGTACTTTCTCAATTCCTGGGTGCTTTGCAATAAGAATAACAAGGCTTTTATTTTCTTAGAACCTTGCAAAAATATAGTATATAAGATACTTTATAATATTCATGTACTTCAATAAGCAGCCTGGCCCACATTAATATTTTGATTCAGAATGATTAATCCAAGTTAAATTTAGAAGTACAATGCCTAGGACCTAACAGGTGTAAAAGGCAATTTTTATTTTAGGAAAAGGGCGCAAATCAAACTCTTAAGACTCTTAAACTCTTAAATCTCAAATCATCCATTTTCCATAATACAAAGAATGATCTTAAAATCTCATTATGAATGAAGATTACAACAATAATTAAATAGCTTTTCTTTTACCATGAAAAAGTAGCCTAGCAACTGAAATCAAAACAAATTCTTTCCTTTTCAGACAAAACTGGCAGTTTGTTCATAGAACTCTTGAGAAAAGCCTAACAGAAAAGTTTACAGCTGTCGAATTCTGAAAATTTATCCATAATTTGTCACTTGCATGTTGCATTATCACTAATCAGATATTTAAATGAAAAAAGCATTGTTTTGTAACAAAACTGGTACCAAGATCAAAGAAAAAATGTATAAAAATAATGCAATTTTTGAAATGTTAGTACAACCATACTACACAAAAGAATATGAATACAACTCCATAATTTTATATATACACTCCAATGAGACACTCAGTACCCAAAGTATTTATTGCTATATTAGCAATGGATTTTTATATGTAAGCCCCGTTCTTTTAAAACATTTTTGCTCATAGAATCCCCTACTACAACCTATGAAAGAAAAAACCCTAAGCCAATGTCAGGTAATATCTTAAATGGGGTTATTTGGGAAGAAGAATCAGGCTTTAGGAATTATATCATATGATATGTTCTGGTACAGTACTCTGTTCATTACTGGACAGTCTTACTGAGCTAAATCTAAACACAAGGTTATGCCACTTTTGTTAAAAATGCTTTTGAGGGGCAACGGATAGAGCACCAGCCCTGAAGTCAAGAGGATCTGAATTCAAATCTGGCCTCAGACACTAGATACCTCCTAGCTGGGTGACCCTGGGCAAGTCACTTAAGCCCAATTGCCTCAGCAAAAAAAAAAAAAAATGCTTTTGAAACTCATTGTTCTGAATTTACACAAAATTAAAGTCGAACTATGGAAATATTAAGAACCACAATTAAGTGTTAGAGTATTTCAATTACATGGTAAAAATACCTTTGATTTAACATAAACACAGGTTCTGTACTAGACTTGTTTAAAAAGTACAAAAAATGGACCATTTAAGATTAAATAAGGTCCTACTAAATATATGAAACTTAAGAATTAAAAAAGGAATTATACCAAAAGATATTGCTGAAAGAATAGGACTTGGGCTTACCAAGAGCAAAAAGCATGGTTTAACAAGAAGTAAGAAAGGAAACTATTCACAATTTTGCCCAAGCTTTCCACTCTCTCAAATTCTTTTTCCTATTGAGTTTTCCTATACTAATGGAGCCTTCAGTGTTCTCCTTCATCTGCAAACACTTCTATTCTGTACCACTCATAGCATCAGAAGCTATAGAGTTGGGAGGGCCCACTAAAAAACATCTAGTATCTCATTTCACAGAGGAGGTAACTAAGAGCTGGAGAAGGTGCTTATTGTCAAACAGTCCAAGTCTTTTAACACAAAATTTAGTTCCTTTTCCATTAAACCACTCAATTTAAACCCTAAATTCTATGAACTAATGTCAATAAATCTGTAATTTTGCTGATTTAAATATTTTCACCAATCACAAAGTTCAACCTTTGGCACAACCTATGTGCCTTCCCCAAGAGACTCTCATCCAACTCCTTAACTCATGGAACAAATCATCTACTTGTTCATAATGACTGAATTGTTTCAGGAGTGGAGGTTCCTGCTCCAACATGGGCTAAGAAATTCCTTGAAGTTGGGCACTGTGCCTTGTACCTTGTCTAATACCTAACACAGTGTGGGGATTGAGCTGCTTTGAGCTTTCTGTCAAAGCCTAAGAGGCTGACCTGGTAATCTTGGATTACCGGTAATGCTTGGAAAAAGCTGTGGCTCTTTTTAATATTACACATATATTCAGTGCCACACAATAAGGGAGAATAAGGAAGGTAGTGGGGGTACAGAGCTAATGGCACAGAACCTGGATTCCAATCCCACCTCAGATGTTGACTACCTGTGTGACTTTGGACAAGTCTCTTACTTCCTGGGTCTCAGTTTCCTCATCTGGAAAATGAAATGGTTAGGTTAGGTGACTTCTGAGGTTCCTTCCAGTTTTAGATCTAGGACCAAATGAGTGACTCTTAAAATTCTCTAGGCATCAGTTCTCTCCTCTAAAAAATGAGGGGGGGGGGGTTATATAAATGTAAATATTTTGTATGTATTTAAATATTTGATTTTATATATGTATATATACATAAATATATATTTATGTATTTTATATTTATTTATATATTTCCTTTAGCTCTTTTTGTTGTGGTAAAAAACTGGAAATTAGGGGGGTGTCCATCACTTGGGGGATAACTGAACAAGCTGTGGTATATGAATGTGATGGAATATTAGTGTACTGTAAATAATAATGAAACTGGTTTCAGAGAAACCTGGGAAGACTTGCATGTACTGGCACAAAGTGAACAGAACCAAGAGAACAGTGTGCAAAGATTAATAGCAATATTGTAAAGATAATAAATCATGAAAGACTTAAGACTCTGATTAATTACAATGACCAACCATGATTGCAGAGAAGGACTGATGATGAAACAGGTCACTTACCTCCCAACAGACATGATGTACTCAGGGTGCAGATTGAAACCTAATATATTTGTGGCTTAGATGATATGGGCATTTGTTCTGCTTGAAAATGCATATTTGTTTACAAGTACTAGCTTTTCTACTTACCCCTGCCCCACCCCTCCCAATTGGGGGAGGAAGGAGGCAGAGAAAATAAATGCCTGTTCATTGAAAAATATGTAAAGTTAAATAAAAACTACATAAATGATTTCAAAATAGAAATGGGAGAACTGGACTTGGTGACTATAGAATTCCCTTCCAGCTATATATCTGGGATTCCATTAGAAGGAATCTGTTATCATTATCCAAGATAAATTTGCAACTGACAAAGAAAGTAATTGCAAAGGAAGGAAGGAAGGAAGGAAGGAAGGAAGGAAGGAAGGAAGGAAGGGAAGGAAGGAAGGAAGGAAGGAAAAGAAAGGAAGAAAAGAAGGAAGGAAAAAAGGAAGAAAATAGGAAAAGTCAAGAAAGAAAGGAAGGAAGGAAGAGTAAGAAAGTGAAAAAAGGAAGAAAAAAGAAAGAAAAGAGAAGGTAAGAAAGAAAAAGAGGTGCAAGAGAGAAAGGGGAAAAAATAGGAAAAAAAGAAAGAAGAAAGGAAGGAAGAGAAAATATAAGAAGGAAAGGAAAGAAGGGATAGAAAGAAAGAAAAGTAAACAGAAAAAGGAAGGAAGGAAGCTAAAAGGGAAGGCAGAAAAGAAGGGAGATAGAAAAGAAAGAAAGGAAAGGAAGAAAGAGAATATAAGAAAGAAAGAGAAAGCAAAGAAGAAAGAAAGACAGAAAAAGGAAGGAAAAAAGGAACAAAATAGGAAAAGTAAAGAAAGAAAGAAGTAAAGAAAGGAAGAGAGAGAGAAAGCAAAAAAGAAAGGAAGAAAAAAGAAATAAAAAGAAGGAAGAAGGAAAGAGAAAAAGGAAGAAAGATAAAGACAGAAAGGAAGAGAGAAAGACAAAGAAAGAAAGAAGGAAATAAAGGTGAAAAATAGAAGGCAGTAGAAATGAAGGAAGAAAAAAGAAGAAGAAAGGAAGAAGGGAAGAAACGAAGGAAGAAAATAGAGAAAGTAAGAAAGAAAAAAGGAAAGAAGAAAGAAAAAAGAAAAAGAAATAAAAAGGAAGGAAGGAAGAAAAGAGAGGAAATAAGTTTTGCTTTTCTTCCTTGCTTCTTTTTTTATCTTTCTTCTTCCTTTCTTTCTCTTTTTTCTTCCTTCCTTCCTTCCTTCTTTCCCTTTTCTCTGAATAAAAAAGAAAAAGGGAAAGAGACTGAGAAAACAAAAGAAAAGAAGGAAGATAAAAGAAGGAAGAGAAAGAAAGAAAAAAGAAAAAAGAGAAAGGAAAAGAAGAAAAGAAGAAAGGAAAAAAAAAAAAGAAAGGAAGGAAGAGAAAGAGAGAGAAAGAAAGGACAAAAGAAAGAAAGAAGGAAGCAAGGAAAAATGAAAGGAAGGAAGAAAAGGAGAAAAAAATAATGAAAGAAATGAAAAAGAGAAAGAAAAAGAAAGTAAAGAGAGAAAAAAGAAGGAAAAAGAAAAGAAGGAAGAAAAGAAAATAAGAATGTAACAAAATAGAAAGACAGAAAGAAAGAAGAAAGGAAGAAAGGAAAGACAAAGAAGGAAGCTAGAAGGGAAGAAAGAAAGGGAGGGAGAGAAAAAGAAAGAGGGAAGGAAGGAAGAGAATGTAAGAAAGAAAAAGAAAAAGGAAGGAAAGAAAAAAGAGAGAAAGAAAAAAGAAAGAAGGAAAGAAAGGCAGAGAGAGAAAGAGAAAGGAAAGAAAGGAAGGAAGAAAAGAGGAAAAGTAAAGACAGAAGAAACAAAGGAAGAGAGAAAGAAAAAAGAAAAGAAATAGAAAAAAGAAAGGAAGAAGGAAAGAGATAGAAAGGAAGAGAAAAAGACAAAGAAAGGAAGGCAAAAAGAAGGAAGAAAGAAAGAAAAAGAAGGAAGGCAAAAAGAAGGAAGAAGGAAGAAAGAGAAAAAAAGAGGTAAAATAGGAAGGATGGAAGAAACAGCAAAAGGAAGAAAGAGAAAAGAGAAAAAGAAAGGAAGAAAGAAAAGAAAGAAAGAAAAAGAAAGGAAGGGAGAGGGAAAGTAAGCAAGAATGAAAGAAAAAAGTTAAGAAGGAAGAGGAAAAGAAAGGAAGGAGGAAAAAAGAGAGAATGAAAGACAAAAAAGGAAGGAAGGGAGAAAAAGGAAGTAAGGAAGAAAGAAAATGAAAGAAAGAAGAAAGGAAGAAAAGAATGAAAGTAATGAACCCAGAAAAAAAGAAATAAAGGAAGAAAGAAAGAAGGTAGAAGGAAGGAAAGAAGGAAGAAAGAGAAAAGAAAGGAAGGAAGAACAAGAAAGAGAAAAAGAAAGGAAGGAAGAAAACAAAGAAAGAAAAAGAGGAAAGGAAGGAAGAATAATGAAAGAAAGCAAGAAAGAAAAAAGGAAGGAAGGAAGAAAAAGAGAATGAAAAGAAGTAAGGAAAAGAGAGAAAGAAAGAGAAAAAGGAAGGAAGAAAAAAGAAAAAGAAAGAAAAAGGAATAATGAAAGAAAAAGAAAAAATCAAGGAAGAAAAGAATGAATGTGTGTAACAAAAAGAAAAAGGAAGAAAGGAAGGAAGAAAAAGAAAAATGAAAGTAAAAAAGACAAAGAAAACAAAGGAAGAATGAAAGAAAGAAGAAAGTAGGAAAGAAAGTGAGAAAGAGAAGAAAAAGTAGAAAGGAGGGAAGAAAAAAGAATGAGAGAAAAAGAAAAAAGAAGTGAAGGAAGAAAAAAGAATAAGAGAAAGAAAGAATAAAAAGAAGTGAATGAAGAAAAAAGAGAAGGAAGAGAAAATGTAAGGAATAAAGAAAGAAGAAAAGGAAGAAAAGAGTATAAGAAAGGAAGACAGAAAGAAGAAAAGGAAAGAGAAAGAAGGAAAAAGAAAGGAAGAAAGAAAGTAGAAAGGAAGTAGGAAAAGAAAAAATGAGAGAAAAAAGAAAAAGAAAGGAAGGAAGAAAGAATAAAGAGAAGGACTGAGAAAGAAAGGAAGGAAGAAGGAAAGAATGGAAACAAAATAAAGAAGTAAGGAAGAAAAAAGAGAAAGAAAGAAGAGAGAGAAGAAGGAAGAAGGAAGGAAAAAAAGAAATGGAAAGGAAAAAGGACCAAATGTGCTTCCCTTGTATGGGAGGAACATTTCCAAGACAGCTGGCTATTGTTAACATTTGAACTTGTTCTTATTCTCATAGAGTCCCATGCAGGCAAACTTATCTGTATATGGATTGGAATGTTCTTTTATTTTGGACACTTGCTTGATTTCAGGCCTCTGTAAATGGCTTGCAAGAAAGACTCCTTTTCATATGCTGCATAGTATCCTTTTCCTAGAAGCTCAGAATCAGTGGGGATATTGTTGGAAGTTCCTGTGATAAGATGGAAAGAACCCTGGGTTTGAAATGAATCCTCTTACCTAGATAACCATGGGCAAGTCACTGATCCTGCTTTGTCTTTAAGAGGGTGATACCTCACATAGCCACCCAAAAGGCTAAAAAAAGATTATGTCTATAAAGGGCTTTGTAAACCTTAAATGGTATATAATACAAGTTATATATAATACAAGAATGAAAGGAAAGAAGAGAGAAATAAGTTACAAAGATCCCTTATTTCAATAATGTGGGGGGGGGGGGCTTAAAATAACAATCTACACAATGACTACAGTGATATAAATGAAAATAACATTATAAGATAACTAAATTTGGATTAACTTCAGTGATTTTAGTTTCAGAAAGACAGAGAAGAAAGCACACATCCCTCCTCTTGGTAGAGATGTGGGGGGCCTGTGGGTACACAACGTTACATATGCTGACAGACTCCCTTACTCAGTCAGTGAGCTTTGCTTAATTGTTGTTCTTTGCCTTAGGGAAGGTTCCAAAGAAGAAGGGGGATTATATTGATTTTAAAAAAAAATAACCAATTTTCTCTTTTGTTTTCTTTTTTCACAACATAACTAATATAGAAATGTTAACTTGTATCAGATTGCTTGTTGTTTGTGAAGAGAGAAGGGAAGGAAGAGGGAGTGGTAGGGTGAAAAATTTGGAACTCAAAATCTTATAAAAAAAAGAATGTTGAGAATTGTCTTTACATGTAATTGGAAAAAAAAATACTATTTACAAAAAAAGCCCCATAATGCATCAATGTTTTAAAATGGGATAGGAGAAGAATCAATGCAAACCAGGTTTTTTATTTATGAATTGCTCAGAAGAACTAGGCTTGGTTGGGCAGGAAAAGGAAAGGCTAGGGGGAAGGAGTGGGGAGCAAGCTACACTAGTTTTCTTCAGATATTTAAAGGGCTGAAAGAGAAAATAAGAATTTCCCTTCTGGGCCCCAGAAGCTAGAACTAGGAGTCATGGAGAATATTTTAAAAATTCTTTAAAAAAACAAAAAAAGAGAGAGAGAGACTAACCTGTAAGTAGCCTTCGTGATTGTCTATCTTGTCCAGCCTTCTAATTTTCCTGATAAGAAAAAACTGAATGATTTGACTAAGATCATACATTAACCTATTTTGTAAATCTATGTGATGTTTAGACCATTCCTTTACAGGTTGGGCTAATAGGAGTTTCCCTCCAACTCTGAAATTCTGGAATTCTACAAATTAACCAAGGGCAGCTAACAATCAACATATTCTGGTCCTCCTGACTTTTACAAACTTACTACAGTTAAAACAATTAAAATGCCTAGCCCTGGACACCATCCCATTAGAGTCAGCAGCAG
Source organism: Sarcophilus harrisii (assembly GCF_902635505.1). Classification (NCBI taxonomy): domain Eukaryota; kingdom Metazoa; phylum Chordata; class Mammalia; order Dasyuromorphia; family Dasyuridae; genus Sarcophilus; species Sarcophilus harrisii. The sequence continues at coordinate 26,619,972 of NC_045432.1, forward strand.
CTTAAGCCAAGGCTGGTATTTACTAGACTGTCCACTTAAATAGCCTTTTGTGGTGGCAACTGGGTTTTAGAAATATTAATTAAACTTCATACCAGTCAAAAGAGCGGGGGCCCTTATTAATCCTGTTTTAAGCAACATAATTATGATAGTTGATCCTTCTCCAGACTTCAATTTATGATGCTATTTTCAGCCTCACAACAAACAGGTTGCTAGTGCAGGACACTTGCTATTTTAGAGATCATAAAATGGAGGCCCCCTGAGGGGAAATTTCTTGTTCACCCTCACAGACTTTTGATTCTCAGTTAAGCACACCATTTTTACTACAATAAGTTGCCTCTTACCTCAATCAGTACATGTGAATCTGTATGGATAGAAAGATATATTTAGGTAGAGAGAAGAGAAAATGGTGGGGGGGCAGGAGGTGGGAAGGCAGAAAGGGAGATAGGCAGAGAGGGAAAAGACTAGAGAGGGGCCCCCAAACAACACAAAAATCCATAAAAGCTTAGGCAGAAATGGAGAGAAAATTATAGATAAAGGCAGAAAGCTAAAGATGGAAAGCTGGAAAGTTAGAGTTGGACATAAATGGAGGCCAAAAAAGACAAAAAACAAAGAAAAAACAAACACAAACCAAAAAAACCAGTAATAAACAGTATGATACAGAGATACAAAGACAAAGAAAATGGGGCGAAATGGTTGTTCTCACCAGAGCCCATCTTCCTTGAATTGCTTTTCAGATGAGGATGATCTTGGATGTTTATTTTGCCTGCTCAGGTTGAGGTGAAGCTCCAGAATGAATGCTCTATGGCCATCTGACTATAGGCTCTCCCAGGCTGCTGATAATCTGAGTCAAAGAGTTGGATCTTTTTTCACCTTCCAGGATATTAGAAACCTTGTTATCCACTCAGTTGACTTTTTCTCTTTAAAAAAAAATGGGAGGAGGGGCTTCTGTGAAGTGGATATATTTTTTTAAAACATTGCAAACAAAGTAATACTTTTTATCATGATTCTTTGATAGACTACTTTTTGGCCTAGTGTAAGGATACAAAGAAGGGCAGGGAGTGCAAAGACGAGCTCATCGTTACATCATAATAGGAATTTGGGTGTATAAGGAAAAGCAGAAAGTAACCTGGACAAGACAGCCAGGATACTCGGACTTCTTTGATCCTGTTCATATAGGGGATAGAGTTCATTAATCAAAGCAAAGAATTCCTGAGCCAGACAGTTTCTCAAACAAGAGATTTGGGAAACATGCCACTAAATTCAGGCAAATCAACACACAGTTTTTATTTTATGCTGTCTAAGTGAACTCAAATCCACCCTCAACTTCTTTTCTCAAAGATGTGCTATCTATCCACCTTGGCACCAGGCCCACTGAGAGCAGCTGTGATTCTGATGGAGTCCTGGAGAGTAGAAAGCAGACTGTTTTCCCCAGGGCCTTTGGTATTAGGGAGATATGTAAACACTTCATTATATTTCCAATCACAGCAGGGGTTACCATGCTCCTTTTTACTTCCTGTTCACTGTTGAGTGACTTCCTATTTTGCAGTTTCCCCTTAATAAAATATCTTAACAACTGGAATAAGTGATTGGATTTGAAAGGGACTCAGGAGTTCCTGAACTTCCCATATCTCCCCAATGACATCTTAAATTTGGCTACTTGACCATTAGGGGCTCACTTTTTTAGGTTATGAATTACTATCCCATTGGATGATAAACTATGTAAGATAACAGATCTCAGATCTCAAGCCAGAAAGCCCTAGAAACAAGCTTCAGAGATAGAATTTGAACCAGTACTTCAGGCTTCAAAGTCAGTGTACTCTCCACTCTAGTGGGCCTCTTTTAGAAGGCATATACATAATCCCCAGGAGAAGTTAATATATGGAGACTCTAACAATTTAATATGAAAGGCTGCTTAGCAGCTTTTCTCAAAGCGACTTTCCCAACTTGAGACCTAAAGAGGATCCTATGGGGAAAATGTGATATGGAGAGTATTTTAGAGATTTTTTAAAAAATCTATTCTACTTTCCTCAAACTATGTAACTATCCCCAATAATAATAATAATAAACCCTTTTCTAACCGAATAAACAACTCCAAATCAGAGAAAAGAGTACCTTGGATCCAGAACTGCAGCTCCTCTCTGTGCCAGCCTCCAGAATTCTCTTAAGTCTGCCCTATTGTTACAACTGGAACTCAATGACATATCAGGTATTCCACCTGGACATTCTGACAAGCAGCATCGTTTTATTCAATATTAAACTGACTGTACAAACATATGCTATCCAATACTCACTAGGCCCTCACTGCCACAAGTCTATATTCTTCTGAATTCTCCATCATTCTTCATCTCATTCAAGTTCCAAATGTTTTCTCAAGCCTCCCATATCACCTTCTGTACCCTATCAGCTGAGGGTCTCACAGGAATTTTCACTGAAAATAAATTCAGATCATTCTCTTAGAGCAGGGGTGGCTGAAATTATATGTATAATCAACCGCAGGTAATGATGAGCTGAAATTAGGTACAATACCCCACTGCGGCTTGAACTCTATAAGTTGATAGTATTATATGGCCCGCCAATGATGTCATAAATATCAAAATGGCCCTTGGCAGAAAAAAAGGCTCCCTACCCCTAACTTAGAGCTACCTCTTTCTCCCTTCTCCAAATCTCTGATCCCACTGACGCCACCCCTATGCCTATACATCAGGCCACTCTCCAATGGAGAAGACGTTGAGGACTCAAGTACTCCATTAACTGTGCTAAGGAGAGGCTTGAGGCAGGTAGATGCACCAGTCTGCTATTGCAGTAGTCCAAATATGAGAGAACGAAGGCCATCATCAGTAGGGTGGCAGTGCCAGAGGAGAAAAGGAGGCATATGTGATAGATGTGACAAAAAGAGAAATGACTGGCTTTGGCAATAAATTGGATCTGAGGGAGAACAAGGAGAGAGACAGAGACAGAGACAGAGACAGAGAAAATCAAGGAGCATTAGTTCCAATTTTTTAGATACATTTTAAAAATTCATTTTAAACTTAAATACAAAATGAGAAAAGAAAAGAAAAAGAACTCCATGTACACATTAGAAAATTCAATAGAATCCAACAGAATTCAAGAGAGAGGATTCAATATAAAACATCCATTTCAAGAAAACCTATGTAATAAATAGGACATATTATTTTCAGTTACCCAGCTTTTCTATACTTCTTTGTTGGTTTTCTTTTGCTCCCTACTGTGTACTTTTTACTTTAATTTTTTCACTTCTGTTCCCCTTCCACCAGGAAGGTGATAATTAAATGCAGATATACATAAATATCTATATACATATACTCTCATACACATATATGTAAGACCATATTATGCTTAATTTCACTTGTCATCTCTTTCTCTGAAGGTGGATAGCATCTTCGTTCATAAGTCTGTCTTTCCATTTTTTCCTAAGTTGACTACTCATCATTTCTAAGATCACAATAGTCCTACCCAATTTTATCTTATATGAGAGATTGTCTATGAATGTTTTTTTAAATTTTTATGATTTTCTGCATTCGTTCTATTCTTGGCTATATTGGTTTTGTGTATATCAGAAAATTTTAATTTAAAATAATAGAAATTATCCACTTTACACTTCAACAATGCTCTCACCTTATACTATAGTTTAAGGCAGTGGTTCTCAAAGTATGGTCTAGAGAATCCTGGGGATCTCTGAAACCCTTTTAGAGGGTCTACAAATTCAAAAATAGTTTTTATTTCCAATATGGTACATGTCTATAAATATAATCCAGATCAACAGAAATGCTTTGGAGAGATCCTCAATCATTTTTAATAGGATAAAGATACTGAAAACAAAAGTTTGAGAACCACTCGATTAAGGTCTGATAGTGCTAAATCTGCTGCCTTTACATCTTCCCGGTTTCTTTAAAATTCCTGATTCTTTGTTCTTCCAAATGAACTTCATTATTATTTTTCTAACTCAGTAAGATAATTTGTTTAGTGATATAATTGGGATGGCATTGAACAAATAGATTCAATTCGATTGTCACTTTTTTCTCTTTACATTGGCTTTACCTACCCATGAACACAAAATATTACTTCGATTATTTAGATCTGATTTTATTTGTATAAAAAATTTTTTATGTTTATGTTCATATAGTTCCCAAGTCTGTTTTGGCAGGTATTTTAATGTTACAAATTCAATTGAATAATTCAACAAACACCTACCATATGCCAAAAGTGAGACAGGCTCTGCCTTCAAGGAGCTTATGTTCTACTGGAAGCTGTTTTTGTTGTTGCTTGTCCTCCATTCTCAAGGAGGGCCGTGACCTCAGGGAAGTGATGCTATGATATGCCAGTGAATTAGATTTAAGTGAGGGTTTAAGCTATACAAGGTCACCAGTCTCACTTTCTCCTCCTCTGGGTCCGAGGATGCTCATCCTTGAATAGAAAATAAGATACTTGAGGAAATTTTTGATCTTTGCAACTTTAGTGGCTAGTACAGTGGAAATGGTGCTGAATGTATATGGATGCTGAACTACAGTGGATGGTGTTGGGCCAAAAATTCCATCTGAAAAGAGAAAGAATAGTAACAAATTAAAAAAAACACACACACACACACAGAGAAAGATTAGGAGGGACACGAGAAAAGTACAGACTGTTTCTCTGATTATTTTGTTAAAGTTTGTATAAGTGTATCTATGTGTATAACATAATATTATAATAATTATATATAAAGTGCACACAATTTGTACTTAATGGCTTGTTATCCTGTCTTTTAATATATTGTCATTTGATTATTTGAACATTTGCTTTTTTTGATGGTTACAAAATTTAGAATTGAGAAAATACTTTAAAAAAACAACAACCCTCAATCATTAAACAAGGAGGAGGTGGGAGTTGCCTTTTTCTCTTGGGAATTCTCTTACTTCACTTCAATTAATCAACAAACATTTATATTTTTTTCTTTTAAATGGTATTTTATTTTCCAATTACATGTAAAGAAAAATGTTAACATTAATTTTTTGACCATAAACAGTATTTTATTTTTTCCAATTACAATTTTCAACATTCATTTTTTATAAGATTTTTGAGTTCCAACTTTTTCTCTCTCCCTCTCTCCTCTTTTCTCTTCTAAAGATGACAAGCTATCTGATTAACATTCATTTTAAATAAAATTTTGAGTTCCTAGTTTTCTATCTCCTCTTCCTCTTCCCTAAAACAGGGCAGTTCCTCTCAGGTTTGATCTCTACCCTGAAACTCACTAATTGCCCAGAGGTGATTTAAATGTTTTAGTGTGAATTTGTATTCACTAGTCACAAGCACTGTTTTTGTAGTGGTATTAGTGCTGGAGGTGCAGCAAGTGGTGCTTGTGGTTGCTTCATTTACATAAAAAAATAGGCCCATTTATATAGCACTGAGTGACTTGCCCAAGGTCATGGAGATAGTAAGTATCAGGGCTTCTTGACTCCAGGGTGTCAACTGAGCCTCTAAAATCCCTCTCTTAACTCTAGGCCTGGGATTTGAAAACTTTTTTATGACTTGGTTCCCTTGGGCATTCTGGTAAAAATGTCTGGATCCTGTCTAAGAATAATATTTTTAAAAACAAAAAAATATAATATGTAGGCTTACAAAGGAAACCAATTATACTGAACTACAGACATAAAAAAAAAAAAAAGCAAAACCAAAACAAATTCAGACTTCTAGTAAAGAACCTGTGCTCTAAGAGGTCAGGACTTCTTAAACTTTTGCCACTTGCACTTTTCACCTTAGAATTTTTTACTCAACCCAGGAGTATATAGATACACAAAATTGATAAAAAACCAAATGTTTGCTGATAATACATCATGATTTCAAGATCCCCACATTCAGTTGGAGACTCCACATGGAATCCCAAACCACAGTTTAAGAAGCTGGGATCTAGGTTCCTGTCCATGATTATACTTCTGGGATTTAACAGTCTTGATTTCAAGGTAAAACTGTCAGATTTTAGAGAGTATTTTAAGTGATATAAAATGCTTTACATAAATTGTCTAATTTGATTTTCACAAGAATCTTTTGAGGTAGGCATTACTTTTATCATTTTATAGATGGGAAAACAGAGTCTGAGAAAAGTACCATGGCTTCCCTGGGGTGAAGCTCATAAGACTCTGAGGTAAAGTTTAAACCTGTATCCCTAACTCCAAGTCTAGTACTCCAGGCCCCATAGCCATTCTGCCTCCTAAAATGTATCTTCACCCAAGCTCTGTCAAACCATGTGCCCCCCAAACATGACAGCTCTCAAGAAACCTTGGATGTGTTTGTTAAGGCTACTGCTTTACTCCATTAAATGAAATGCTTGTTTTATAATCAGCATTTGACTTTTACAACCCACTGACTCTTGTAGTCTATTTAGCTTTAAATCAATCATGTAACTATGAGCCTATGGTCTCTTGAGGAAATCATTGACATTGTGTCCCATTTCCACCTATCATGATGTCTTCATCAAAGATGCCCTTGGCCTGTGTGTAGATTATGCTGATGACAATGTTCTACAAATGAGAAAGAGGGTTCCTGGGTGAAGAGCTCCTAAGAAAGGCTGAATACTGTCAAGGCTTGCATACAGGAGAGCTTTAGGTTCAGATGTCTCAGATTCTTCCAGTGTGCCCAAACTGCTCCTTGACATGGTTTCCATTAGACTACTGGTCTAGTGATGCCATGTGGTGGTACATCATGTACTACCGCCATCTCTAAAACTATTAAAAGGAGCCAGGAACTGCCTTGTGGGGGCCACAGGCAGCAGGCAGCTCAATGATAACAGTGACCTAGAGAAGAGAACTGGTGGGAAAAAATGTCACCTACGTAATGTATGCTTAGAAAAGGAGATCATATCAATTCTGATGGACTTGGCTCTTTTTAATAGTGAGGTAATTCAGGCCAGTTCCCATCTGTATCCAAAGAGAAGACTGTGGGACTGAGTATGGATCACAACACAGTATTTTTACTTTTTTTGTTGTTTGCTTGCATTTTGTCTTTCTTATTTTTTCCCTTTTTGATCTGATTTTTCTTCTACAGCATTATAATTGTGGAAATATGTCTAGAAGAATTATACATGTTTAACATATATTGAATTACTTGCTGTCTAGGGGAGGGGCTTCCCCTTCTAGGGGAAGAAGGGAGGAAAAAAATTTGGAACACAAAGCATTGCAAAGGTGAATGTTGAAAATTATGCATATGTTTTTGAAAACAAAAAGCTTTAATTAAAAAAAGAAAAGGGGATCATAGAACAAGAGGGAAGAATAACCAATGAAAAGTCCTAATTGATGCCAGCAAAATAATAAAAGACATTTAGGAAGACACCCAGCATACTGATTCAAAATAATCATAATCGTCTACAGAAGGCTTATGGGAGGATATAGGCAAAAATTAAATAAGATGAGGAATTGAGCATGGACAGAAATTTGTTCCATTGGGAGGTCAGACGGTCAGGAGAGGAGGGGGTCACAGATTAGTTGGACTAGAGAGGAACACAATCTTGTGATCTCCTTTTGTGTGTGTCATTTTTTCCCTTCAAAAATTTATTAATACTTTTTGTTTTCCCATCGTTTTCATTTCCAAAGATAACTCCTCTTTCCCTGGCCAGCAAACCCTTTTTAAAATAATAAAAGATTAAATAATAAAGATTAAAAAAAACTTTTCTTTCCTTCCAAGCGTTTGCTCTTAGATCAAGGGGAGTTCATCATGCATATCAATATTCTTCCAAACATTCTGAACTCCCAGTTCTTCAGCAAACTAATTTCTAGTAATATGTACTCCTCCTTCTCAGCTACACACACACCCCAATGGTCATAGCCTTGATCTAGTCATGACTCATAAATGTTCTACTTCTGTGTTCATGAACTCTGAAATACCTTTACTTGATCTTAATCTTTTGTCATGTCATCTTTCTTGCAGTTTGGACCAGACCATACTTTACCACCCACCCTGCTCCAGTTCAACAAACCCCAGAGGCTCTCTATCAATTCTAGAATCAAAGAGAAAATTTTCCTTTTGGCATTAAAAGCCCTTCATAAGCTCTTTCTTACCTTTGCGGTCTTATACTTTACTCTCCCCCATATACTCTTCAATCCAGTCAATCTGGCCTCTAGTCACCCTCAAACAAGATGTCATCCCCAGACTCGGGGGCTTTGTGCTGGATGATCAACATTTTGCTCCCTAGCTTCTCGGACTTCTGGTTTCAGATCAAATTCAATCTTCTACCAGAAACTTTTCTTGGGCTGTCTGAATGCCAGTGCCTTTCCTTCATTATTTATGTCCAGTTTGTCCAGAGGCATGCAGTTATTTGCAAGTTGTCTCCTTCTTTAGACTGTGCCCTCCTGCTGCCGCGAACTAACATTTCTGGGTGTCCTCGGAGTTTAGCACAGTGCTTGGCACATAGTAGGTGTTTAATAAATGTTTGACTGAGAAAAAAGAATAAAGACAGTTCAGCAAGAACAATATGATAACTGACCATTATGGTTGTGTATGCCAGTTTTCAATTCTACCGGGAAGGTTGGGAGCTGCATTTTCTTTATTTTTCTCAGGGGTCAAATTTAGTCTTCACTACTCTGTGGCCTTTTAATCCCTATTCCAAGATTCCAAAGCACACTTGCAAATGAGTGGGAAATAACAAATGCTTGTAAATATTAACAACTAAAAAGAATTATTTTTCTCTGAAGAAGAAACTTTTTATTCAGGCTACAAGAGCTTAGGAAAAAGGTGAGGAAAGGACAAAGTTCAAGCAATGAGGGAATTCCCACAACAAAACATGGTCCAAATTCAGATAAATAACCTGTCTTCTTGAAGCTTACAGTCTGGAGATTTGCAATCATAACAAAGGACATATACTTATTTAAGAAATTAATTAGGAAACACTTTTCTTGATGGATATTCCTCTTCTGGCTATCCAGAGCTGGCCCCAGGGCATCTGGGATGGATCTCCCCAGCAAGTCTGGGTTGTGACTGATATGTGATTTCAACAAGTATGATTTAAAGGCTCAGATTTATTGCTTGTCACTGAGGCGAGCTGAAGGGAACTTTGGATGTCATCTATCAAGGTTCTTAACCTAGGTGTCCATGAACTTGATCTTTTTTTTTAATAGTTTTTTTATTTACAAGATATATGCATGGGTAATTTTTCAACATTGACAGTTGCAAATTCTTTAGTTCCAACTTTTTCCCTCCTTCCCCCCCATTCCCCCAGATGGCAGGTAGACCAATACATGTTAAATATGTTAAAGTATAAGTTAAATACAATATAAGTATACATGTCCAAACAGTTATTTTGCTGTACAAAAAGAGTCAGACTTTGAAATAGTGCACAATTAGCCTGTGGAGGAAAGCAAAAATGAAGGTGAACATAAATAGAGGGATTGGAAATTCTATGTAATGGTTCATAGTCATCTCCCAGAGTTCTTTCGCTGGGTGTAGCTGGTTCAATTCTTTACTGCTCTGTTGGAACTGATTTGGTTCATCTCCTTGTTGAAGAGGGCCATGTCCCAGAAAAAGAACTCTGGGAGATTACTAAAAACCATTACATTGAATTCCCAATCCCTATATTTATGCCCACCTGCATTTTTTATTTCCTTCACAAGCTAATTGTACAATATTTCAGAGTCTGATTCTTTTTGTACAGTAAAATAACATTTTGGTCATGTATACTTATTGTGTATCTAATTTATATTTTAATATATTTAACATCTACTGGTCATCCTGCCATCTAGGGGAGGGGGTAGGGGGGTAAGAGGTGAAAAATTGGAACAAGAGGTTTGGCAATTGTTAATGCTGTAAAGTTACCCATGCATATATCCTGTAAATAAAAGGCTATTAAATAAAAAATAAAAAAAAAAGAAGAGGGCCATGTCCATCAGAATTGATCATCATATAGTATTGTTGTTGAAGTATATAATGGTCTCCTGGCCCTGCTTATTTCACTCAGCATCATGAACTTGATCTTTTAAAAATTATTTTGATAACTATTTAGATATGATTGATTTCCTTCATAATTCATTGTCTTTTATTTCATTCTAAACCATCATTCTGAAGAGTCCACAGACCTTACCAAAGTAACAAAGGGATGTAGAAGACCCAAAATGAAGATCAACGAGGTGCTCCAACCTCGTGCCCATTGCAACACTCACTTCTGTAAATCCACAGCTGTCCTTCCACTGCTTGAACAATTTTAATGATGGGAAACTCACTTTCTTCCATTTGGGAAGAACTGACCTTCTTATACCTAGGGAAAGAAACTGGACCTGTTATTTGATTGGTATAGGGAGGACCCAGGGGAGGACACTCCCTCTATCAAGGCTGCTCTGTACCTTTTCTGCAATTTCTAGTCTTAGACAGTTACCTGGGTTACTGGTGACTTGTCTAGGGTCACACTACCAGTAGGTGTTACAGGCAGGACTGGAACGCAAGGCTTCTTGACCATAAGGCTGTCTCTCTCTACCATCTCTCATCTCATTGCTTCTCTTTCACATGTACCTATATGAAAATATAGTAAATGAAAGTGTGTGGGATAGATGAAAGCTTGTTGTTCTGAAGGTGTTCAAATCCCACCTCTGAGTTTTAGAGTTGTCTGACCTTGGACAAATCATGATGCCTTAGGAAGAACTCTAGAACTTATTTGCTATATTAGTGGAGAAAGTTCCCCACTGTATCACAGATCTTTTCCTTACTTCCACTCATTCTAGGCATCTCTACTTCACACTGCTGGTTCTAGTCCTGCCCTCTGGAGATAAAGCAGAATGAATCTCAACCCCCTATCACTCAAGAACTATTCAAATACTAGAAAGCTTCCTTCCTCCCTTCCTCCCTCCTTTCCTCCCTTCCCTCTCTTCCTTCCTTCCTTCCTTCCTTCCTTCCTTCCTTCCTTCCTTCCTTCCTTCCTTCCTCCCTCCCTCCCTCCCTTCCCTCTCTTCCTTACTTCCCTTCCTTCCTCCTTCCTTGGAAGTTGGCATAGTTCTCTTAGGAGAGCGCCAGAAAAGCTAGTTACAAGCCCTGGGAGATCTAACACTCAGAGTCTTTAAGTAGCTTTCTCAGGATCATACTACTTGAAGTTGTTTAAGGCAGGATTCAAACCCAGTCCTGTACCTCAATGGCCCGGCTAACTATTTAGGTCGGACCCAGGTTTTTAGAGGCCTGGAAAGTCCTCTGGAAGCTTGTGGCAGTTCTTTTCCTCCTCTGTTTAAAGGGGCAGCTCCTTGGGGCAGTTAGGTGGCACAGTGGATAGAGCACTAACCCAGGAGTCAGGAAGACCTGAATTCAAATCCGATTTCAGATACTAGCTGTGTGGAAAATACAACTCTAACTGCCTCAAAAATAAAATAAAGGGGCAGCCCCATTTGGTTAAATCACGCAGCAAGATGGTATGGTCATACAGTCAGGAGATGGGAAGCAGGGCTTCCAGGTAAAGAAACTGAGTGCAAGAGGAAGGTCTATCTTTTCTCTGCACTTTATAGAGCTGCCGTTTCCTCAAAGGAAGGACAGTTGCATGAAGTCCCGGGAACTCTCAAATTCCCATAATCTGGGGCTCAGTGATTTATACTTATGTGGTCTAGAGCAAGTCATTTATAAAATGAGGGGGTTGGACTTGACCTCATAGCTTCCTTTTAGCTCTGAGCCTATTTGTGAATTCGTGGGCAATCCACTCGATTTATCAGAATGTTTTGAGGTTCTATGGTAACATAGTAAGTGATCTGAATGGAATCAGAGGACCTGGTCTCAAAATGTGCTTCTGCCACTTACATGGGTGACATGGGAAAAATCACTTCACTTGTGGAATCGCAGTTTCCTCATCTGTGCAATGGGAGGATTGGACCAAATGACCTCATAGCTCTCCATTTCTTGGGAGGTAGCCCGGCTTTCCAGTCAGAAGACCTAAATCCAAATCTCATCGGAACCATTTACTACTTGGGTGACCTTAGACAACTTGTGTAACTTTTCCTGAGCCTCAATTTTCTTATCTGTAAAATGGAGGGTTCTAAGGTTGCTTCCAGGTATTGATCTTCAGATTAGCTGAGGCAAATCATGGAAGCCTACCTGGGCCTAAGGGGTGAACTACATGGCCTCTGAGGGCCCTTTCAGCTCTAGAACTAAGATTCAGACTGTTTAACTTTGAGCAAATCAGTTAAGCTCAGAGTCTCAGTTTCCTCCTCTGGAAAATGAGGGGGTTGGACTAGGTTGTCTGAGATCCCTTTTTACTTCAGACCTGTGATCCTGTGTCTGATCTTGGGCTAGCCAATTTCCTTCCTTTCACTTTGCTCCTCAGTAAAATGTGAGTCGGCCCCAGAGTCTCTGAGGCCCTTCCAATTCCATACATAAGATGACCTTGGAGAGGAAAGACTGGATGGGCCTTTTCCAGAGTCCTGCTAAGCTATTGTTTTTGGGGTATGGGAAGATGAGAGGGAGAAGTGATTGAGAACATCCTCTACACTCCCATCCAAGCCAAATGCCACCCACATAAACGCACACATTCAATACAAAACAACAAAGTATCATTTCCAAGATGACAAGAGAGAGATGAGCCAAAAGATACTTTCTCTACTCCTTCAGTTTTATGGGCTTTTTTCTTACAAACATTAGATTATATAAATATCATAGGGACTGCCTACTTCAGGGATATTGTAGAAATGTTGCTTTTTGGTCCTAGCCTATCTCTATTTTGGTTTAGCCTTGCAAACATTTGTATCTTTTCTCCATGTACAAGGGAGATACTAGCACAAAAAAGCTTTCACACAGCTGGGAGTCTTTTCAAGGACCACAAGAAGGATGGCCTGGAGGGATGTTCTAGAGATTACATTCTGCCACTTTTTGGCCTTATTATTACAGACTGACCTTCCATAGTTTTGCTATTTTTTTCTTTATCTTTTTTTTTAAACACTGCCTTCATTTTCTGATGGATTTCTCTTCTGTTTCTGTTCAAGGACCCTTATAACAAAGACTTTTTTAAAAAGCAGTTTAGTAAAATGATTCATACACTACTCCTTTTTGCTCTGATATATAATGTTTCACACCCATAGTCTTCCAGCTCTGCAAAAAAGAGAGGAAAGTACATCTGACCAATTCTTCTCTGGGGCCAAGTTTCTTTAGACCTAGTTTCTCTGAATACATAATCTTTTATCGTTGGGAAAATTTGATTCCAGAATCTTCCCAGCAATATGCTATGGTAAGTAGCACAATAATAACTCACAATTTCAGGGTTTAATATTTAATGTTTAAGGTCTTCCTCAAAGAGACTTTTTGATTTCTTGGAGCACAAGCATCACCTGTGTCTTACAGAGCGTAAATTCATCTATGTAGATCCTCAAATTAGAGCTTGCTGATGCCTCAAAAGTCATGTAGTCAAATCCTCTCATTTTACAGAGGAAGAAGCTGAGGCTTAGGGAAGAAAAGGGAAACTTACCCAGAATCACACAGTCAGTAAGTGTCTGAGGCCAGATTGGAACTCAGACTCTCCTGGCTCAAGGTCTAGTGTTCTTTCCACTAAGCCATCTACTTGCCTTGGCCACCCAAGAGTTCACAATTTTGGCAGTCTTGAGATATCTGTACAGGGAGGAAATGGAGGCAAAGATCTGAAATCTCTAAATCTACAAGAGCTAGTTGCTTCTGGGTCTTCGAAGGGAGATAAGATTCTTAGACAGATGGGGCCACAAGAAAGGCCACAAGGAGAGGGCCCAAATAAAGGGTTGCCTTCAGGAGAGGAAAACCAGAAATCACTTGCATCTACTGGGGTTCTTAATCTGGGGGTCTATGAACCCCTTTGTTGGAAATCTTTGGATAACTCTTTCAATGTAATTGGTTTGCTTTGCAATGCTAGGTATTTCATTTTCTGTACTTCAAAACATGATGCCGAGAAGGGGTGCCTAGACTTTACCAGCAGGCAAAGTGCTCCAGGATACAAAAACCAGTTAAGAACACTTGCTCTAGGAAGATCAAAGGAAGGTTTCTCAATCACCTTTGATCATGATCTTGAAGCATAATGAGAGGAATGTGCATAGCAAGAGCTGCTGGCACAACAGTAACAGCAATAGTGTAATGATAATCTATGAAGGGCTTGGTTACTCTGATCAATACAATGCTTCCAAGACAATTCCAAATGACCCATGAGAAAAATGCTATTCACCTCCAGAGAAACAACTGATGAACTCTGAGTGCAAATTGAAATATAATTTTCTCATTTTACTTTTTCTTTTCTTTTTTTTAAATGGCTAATACAAAATACGTTTTGCATGATTTCACATGTATAATTGATATTGTATTGCTTACCTTCTCAATGGATGTAAGAAGAGGTGAGAGGAAGAGAGAGAATTTGAAACTCAAAATTTTAAAAGAAAAGAATGCTGAAAATAAATAAACAATAATTTCAAAAAGAGAGAGAGTTGTTGACATAGCTAGAACTATCACCAAACAACCCAGGTTGTGTTTTACATGCCAACATAGAGTGGGAAGGGAGCAGCTTCCTACTCTATGTCTCCACTCTTATGCCCTATGGCCACTCTCCTCACTGGACTGGGCTGAACATGATTCCAAGGTCCTGTAACCAATGAGGTCCTCTCCCGGGGCAACTTCTTACCTGGGTGATATGATTTGGTTCCTTACTGTGACTAGGGCCAGGATTGCTCCCCTCCACCATCTCAGCTACTTCTCTAACCGATCAAAAGCTCAACCCTACACCTTTAGTAAAATTGACCATGTATAGAGATACTAAATACATCATTTACTGATCAAAATGCAATGAAAATTTTATTTTTATTACGATACAGGGTCCTTAAAAATAAAAAAGTAATTGGAGACTAAATAATGTAATTTTTAAGAACTGGTGGGCCAAGGAAGAGATTATAAAAAATAGCAAGTTTCATCAAGATTGTGCACGTGTAACATCAGATTGCCATCTTAGGGAAGAAGAGAATTTGGAACTCAAATTTTTTTAAAATGGATATTAAAAATTGTTTCTTATGTAATTGGGAAAAAATAAAATATTCAAATCTGAGAGAGAGAGAGGAAAGAGAAGAGAGAAGAAAGAGAAGAGAAGAGAAGAGAGAGAGAGAGAGAGAGAGAGAGAGAGAGAGAGAGAGAGAGAGTTTCATCAAAGCAAATATAATTTGACAACATACCAGAACTTATGGGATGCAGTAAAAGCAGTTCTTAGGGGAAAGTTTATAACTCTAAATGTTTTTATCAACAAAAGAAAGAACATATCAATGAATTGGACACATGGCTTAAAAAAAAACTTGAGCCAGAGTAAATAAATCCCTAAACAACAAAGTAGAAATTCTAAAAAGATTAAAGAGATAATTCAAATTAAAAATAAAAAGATTATTGAACTGATAAAACTAAGTGTTTAAAAAAGACAAAGTAAGCAATTAGCTAATCTGATTTTAAAAAGAGAGAGGAAAACCAAATTGTTTATATTAAAAAATGAACAAGTAGAACTCAAAACAAGTGCAGAGAAAATAAAGAAAATGATGTTCCATTATATACTAACAAAATTGTTGACTTAGAGGAAATGGATGAATATTTACAAAAATATATAATATTCAGATTGACAAAAGAAGAAATAGACTAATTAAATAGTTTATCAGAAAAAGAAATTGACCAAGATATAAATTAATTCCAGAGAATAAAACTACAGGACCAGATAGATTTATAACTCGAATAAACATTTTTTAAAAACACCAATTCCAACACACCTGCACTATATGCAAAAATAAGAAAGGAAGAGATCCTGTTAGTCTCTTTCCACACTATGGATATAGTCTGGCTACTGAACCCAGGGAGAGACAATGCAAAGAAAAAAATCTATAGAGCAATATTTCTAGTGAACATTGATGGAGAAATGTGAAATAAAATATCAAGTAGACAACGTCAACATATTAGAAAGATTGACATTCTCATCAGGTTGGGTTAATACCAATTAGTTGACTACCATTTAGGAAGCACCTTCTATGTACCAGGCATTGTGTTAAGTGCTAAGAATACAAAGAAAGGCAGAAGACAATCCCTGTTCTCAAGTTGCTCCCACTCTAATGAAGGGGATAACATGCAAACAAGCTATTCACAAGCAAACTACAGAGACTACTTTAGGGATTGTCTCAGAGGGGAGGCACTGAAATGAAAGAGACTTAATTGAGAAAGGCTTCTTGAAGAAGGTGGGACTTTAGCAGAGGCTTGAAAGAAGCCAGAAATTCAAGGTTGATTAAACATAAGGAAGACTATAAATAGAATGTCATGTTAATAATATAAATAATAAAAACCATATGATTGATTATAACCATAGAAGCTGAAAAGGCTTTTCACAAAATGCAACACCTGTTTCGATTAAAAACTTCAGGAATCAGATCTTCTCTTAATATAGTAAATGTTATCTATGTAAATCCACAAGCAAACATACTATGTGATTGAGAAAGTGAGAGGCAATAATATCCATTATCATCACTACTGTTTAATGTAGCGCCAGGAATGCTAAATGTAGCAATAAGACAAAAAATAAATTCACAGAAATCATCAGTATTCCAATAAGGGATTGATTCCAATTTTATATTATTAAGAGTCATTCCTCAATAGATAATGGTCAAAGGATACAAATAAGCAGATATCAGTAACCATATGAAAAGCGTTCTTGGAGAACTGCTGGTAGGGCTGTAAAGTGGTCCAACTTTTCTGTAAAGCAAATTTTTTTTTAGTTGAGGCAATTGGGATTAAGTGACTTGCCCAGGGTCACACAGCTAGGAAGTGTTAAGTGTCTGAGATCACATTTGAACTCAGATCCTCCTAACGTCAAGGCTGGTGCTCTATCCACTGCACCACCTAACTGCCCCTTGTAAAGTATTTTTTAAAATATACATACATATATAGAGAGAGAAACTATTCAATGAAATATGCATATATATATTTCATTAAGTATTTCTCAATTATGCTTAAAATTTTTAATATTCATTTAAAAATTCAATTTTTAAACATTCATTTAAAAAATTTTAAGTTAAAAATTTTCTCCCTAACCCCTCTTGAGAAGGCAAACAATATGGTATTGATTATACATGTGAAATCTTGTAAAACATGTCTGGAAAGCAATATGGAATTATGCCCCAAAGTTACTTAACTTTGAATTCCCTTTGACCCAGATATGCCCCTATTAGACCCTAATAAGATCAAAGAAAGAAGAAAAGTATATATGTATGTGTGTGTATATACACATATGTATATTTCTATAAACATGCGTCTATATAACTATAAATGTTTATAGCAATTCTTTTCATAGTAGCTCAAAATTGGAACTATTTCCCCCTGCAACTGGAAATTAAGGGGCTATCCTTGTATTGTCCACTGGAGGTGAGGGGGATTGGGAGGAACTGATTATGCTTATAAAAATAAATAAGTTTATTATTAAAAAAAAAGAATACCCAGCATTATTAGGAGATGGACAGGAGACACTCAAGAGAGTCAACCATTGAGTCTGGAGCCAGAGTGAAACAAGAGGTAACCGTCACTATGGCCAGATAGTAGAGGACCTGCTGGAATGGCAGGCAAAGGAATGGGAGTTTCATTCAGGAAGTGAGAACAAAGAGCTGAAAACTTTTGGGGGAAATCTTCAAAGAAAGATTTCAAAGAAGGAAAGAAATGATATAGAGCACATATATTGGTAAGATGGTTCTGGCTGGTGTTTGAAAGCTAGATCAAAGGTGAAAGAGAGTTGATATAGGAAAATCTGTAGCTGTAGTAGTTTAGGCAGGCACTTAAAGGGGTGAAAATGAACAAAAAATTATTGAGCCAAGCCATCAAGGGACTAGGAGGGCAGAACCAAAGCCCCTCTTCTGAGGAAGGAAGCATAGGATGGTGGAAAGAAGACTGGATTCAGAGTTGAAAAGCTTGGGGTTGAATTCCAGCTCTCTTAGGTACTATTTGTGTAATCTTGAGCAAATCACTCCATCTCTACGGGCCCACTTTTTTTTTTTCATTTGCAAAACTAAAAGTTGGCATGTTAAATTTATTGCAGACTTAAAAAAAAGAATCCAAACTCTTTGTCTCACACATAATAAATAATAATAGTGATATCTAACTAAGCCTCCTTTCATTTCTAAATTCTATGATCTTTTTAAAAAATCCCTTTGTCCTTTCTACTGTTCCTCCTGAAATCTTCCTCCTTTGTACAGTGAAAAAAATCACTGGATTTTGAGTGAAAAGATGTGAGTTCAAATCTTTATTGTCATTGGGCTAGTCCTTTTCCCATCCTGGTTCAGTTTCCTCTTCTGTAAAATGTGGGGTTAGACTATCTGGCCTCTGAGGTCCCTTCCAACTCTAGCTCTATGATCCTGTGTTATCTTGGGTGAGTCCCTTCCCCTCCCTGTGCCCTGTGTGTTTCCCACTTTGTAAAATGAAGGGGTCAGACTAAGTGGCCTTTTCCAGCTCTATTATCTATGACCTTGGGGTTCTCTTTGGCCCTTCCCTTTTCTTTGCTTCTCATATCCAATCAGTTACTATATCCCTGACTATGTGGCAGGCACCGTAGTATCTGCTAGAGATGCAAAGACCGGCTAAAACAAGATTCCTGCCTTCCATTCTCTATCTTTTGAAGCTACACAAGCATTCATTGGAAATGTTGCAGAGGAAACTCTTGTTCCAGGGACAGTTTCTACCTTAAGAGTCTGTGCCTCCATGATATTTCTACATTCTTTTTTCATGGCTAATGAGATCCAGTCGGTTTTTCAAATAAAAAATTCAATAAATTTGAGGGTTATCTTCAACTTTTAGATTTAGACATTAAAAAAAACTTGTTAGAGAAAGAAGAACTGGATTTGTACATTCAATTTCTAACACTGCTGTGGGATGTTCTGTACTTCAAGTAACCTCTTTGGTCTTCAAGTCACTTGCTAGGACTCTTTGACCCAGTTTATGGATACAGAAATCTTGCTGGAATTTTTTTTTTTACTTTGAGTGAATTGTGGTGTTATTCACCTACTAATGCTGTACCACTTTTGCCCATGTTTGACCACGTCTGCTGCAAGCTTTGTTTTGCTGTTGTTCAGTAAGTCATGTCCAACTTTTTGTGATCCCATTTAGGATTTTTTTTTGGGGGAAAGATATTGTAGTGGTTTGCCATTTCCTTCTCCAGCTCATTTTACAGATAAGGAAACTGAGGCAAGCAGGTTAAAGTGATTTGCCCAAGGTCACACAACTAGCATATATCTGAGGTCATATTTGAACTCAAGAAAATGAGTGTTCTACTACATTGCCACCTCGCTGTCCAAGCCATGTTAATGAAATGTTATCATATAATATGAATTGGTGTTTTTGATTGTCCATAGTCTTCTGCCCATTAACTTTGGCCTGGAGGGGGTGTCTTCCCACCAATAGTTTCCCTTCATCTCCTGGGAGCTATGGAGTTGGATACAAACTGTCAGTGCACAGGTGGCCATCATCCTAAACTGACCTCAATGATTTCATCTACTCAAAACTGGGTTTCTACTATATCATTATGATTATAATCCTCAAATCTGAAATCAAGAGACATAGTTTAAAAAGGAAATGTTTTTCTGATTTCTGTATTTATTTCTGTGACAAGAAAAAGTAAAATGAAATTAGACTTAGTTGTTCACCTAATGATTTAATGACTGGCTTTTTATTTAATCAGATGAGGAGAGAGACAGTAGAGTACAGGGGAAAGAGCATCACTGTCTATGGAGGTCAAGAACTTAGCTTCAAATCTGATCTAAGAAAGATGAGTACTCATTCCTCAAGTGATAAATAGTTAAAGGATATGAACAATTTTCAGATGAATAAATTAAAGCCATCTATAGTTATGTTAAAAAACGCTCTAAATCACCACTGATTAGAGAAATGAATATCAAAAGAATTCTGAGGTTTCACCTCACACCTGTAAGACTTGCTAAAGTAACAGTAAAAGATAATGATAAATATTGGAGGGGATGTGGGAAAACTGGGATACTAATGCATTGTTGGTGGAGTTGTGAACTGGATGCAACCATTGTGAAGAGCAATTTGGAACTATGCCCATAGGGCTATCAAACTGCATCCAGCAGTGTCTCTGTATCCCCAAAGAGATCATAAAAGAAGGGAAAAGACCCACATGTGCAAAAATATTTGTGGCAGCCCTTTTTGTAGTGGCAAGGAACTGGAAACTGAGTGGATGCCCATCAGTTGGAGAATGGCTGAGTAAGTTGTGGTATATGGATGTTATGGAATATTATTATTCTGTAAGAAATGATGAGCAGGCTAATTTCAGAAAAGTCTGGAAAGACTTACATGAACTGATGCTGAGTGAAGTGAGCAGAACCAAGAGTGTTAACATTATACATGGCAACAACAAGACTATGTGATGATCAACTGTGATAGATTTCGTTCTTCTCAGCAATGAATGCAGCGATCCAGGACTTTGGATGGAAAATGCCATTCACCTCCAGAGGGAGAACTATGGAGACTAAATGTGGATTGAAACATACTATTTTCACTTTTTTTCTTCTTGTGTTTTTTTCCCTTTCGTTTTGATTTTTCTCTCCCAACATGGCTAATATGGAAATATATACAAATGAATATATATATATATATATATAGCCTAAAAAAATTATATATATATATAGAAAGATGCTCACCACGGTGGTCTTGGACAAGTCACTTCCCAACACCAGTATTCATTTTACATATTTGTACAATGACAGAGAATTGGACAAGGCGGTCAATTGTGAGTTGATCAATAAGCCTTTATTAAGAGCCTACTATGTGCCGGGAACTATATATGGATTGGGGAGGACAATAGGAGGTTAAAGGGAGGCATTACCAAAGGAACTCTTAGTCTGATGGGGGAGACCAGAAGCAAACAGTCAGGATATATACAGGATAAATTGGAAACAAGTGTGGACAAACAAGCTCTCTACAGGATAAATGTGGAATAGTTAAGACGGGCTAGAAAAGGCTTCTTGGAGAAGATGGGCTATGGAAGCTAGAGAGATCAGGAGGTGAGATGAGGAGGGGGAGCATTCCAGGCCTAGGAGACAGCCAGAGAAGATGCCAGAAATGGAGAGACAGCGCCGGCTTGTTAGGGATCAAAGAGTATGTGACAGGGAGTAAGGTGTAAGAAGCCTGGAAATGTAGGAGGGGGCTAGGTCATGAAAGGCTTTAAATGCCAAAGAGAGCATTTTATATTTGATTCTGTAGGTAATAGGGAGCCCCTGGAGTTTACTGGGTAGGGGGATGATATGATATGGTCAGAGCCCTGCTTTGGCACAAACAGGGAAGTTTTGAAGAGGGATAAATTTTGGGGACAATATAATGATCCTATTTTGGACAAAGTGAGTTCCAGATGGTTCCCTTTCTGATCCCATGACCTGTACCTTAGTTTTCATCCTAATTTATAGGAATCTGATGGCTTTGGGATCAAAGGACCTGGGTGACTCTTTCCCTTTCCTCTTAAATGTAACGTGGGAAGGTTGAACCAGCTAGAGCTCAGAGCCTTTGGGCAAATCAGTTCTCCAAAGGGTCCTGTTCCTTCTTCTGGAATATTTAGAGGGCTGGACTAATAAAGGTCTGGGGTCCTCCCCATCAGTTCCTCAGGATCTCTGGCCTCCTCTGTGACTGGCTCCTCCCCAGCTTGAGGGGCACAGGGCACAGGGAGAAGGGCAGAGGGCCAGCAAGACAGGAGTTGCTGGTTGCTCCTGGAAGCTCCAGTCAGAGCAGGCCCATGTTCAAAAAGTGAGCCAGAGCTCCGTTTGGAGTTCCGGGGAAACAGGAGGCCTTGGAGCCCTGGCACCTCCTCCCAGCCAGGGTCCCCGCCCCTTCTCCCCACGCAGCCCTCCCGGTCACAGCCACGGTCAAACTCTCTCCTCCCTGGTTCCTCTTCCTAGTTTTGTTCGGACTTTACCTTTCCTGCTTGGGAAAAGGCTTTTCCAAAATTTCCCCATCAGCCAGGGAAACCTTGTGTTGGAATTAGTTTGAGGCTCCTGGCAGGCTGCTGCTGACTTTTCTCCTGGTAGGATCTGAACTTCACAGCTGCAAGGAACCTTTGAGGTCACTGGGTCCAGCTTTATTTTCCAGAGGGATCCAGGGAGGGAGAAAATGACTTAGCCAAGTTCAACCATATGGTTTTTTTGAACTGGAGCTGGAAGGGATCTTGTAATCTAAGCCAAAGTTCTCATTTTACTAATGGGGAAAATGAGACGGAGAAGTGTAGTGAGAAACTTGAGAACTACTGGTTCAGACTTGCTATTTTGCTGTTCCCTTTTCCGTTATAAAATACCAATATTCCCATAATCAAATTCTTTCCTAAGTACTTTTGTCTAGTACTTTGCTAAGCAATTTATGGGGGAGATTGACAAGTTTAAGATATTGTTCCTTTCCTCAAGGGGTTGACTAGCTGTGGTCACTGGACCCAGCTGGCTCAGGAGGGGAAAGTGAGGCAAGTGACCTTGTATAGCCCTCCCTCACTTCAATCCACTTCACTCACAACATCACTTCCTTGACATCCAGGTCCTTTTGGAGAACGAAAGGCAAACAAAACCAAAAACAACAATATAGTCGTGGAGCCAATACTCAGGTGCATATAACACCATAAAAACTCAGATTTTAAAAATTATTTGTCCTGCATCAGAAAGAGAGTATGGGTCCTTCCTGGTCTTAGTGAGAACGATAGTTTTGAGTAACCCTGGTAGGTCACTGTCATGGACCACATCTAACTTATTATTTTCATTATTTATTTCATTGGGGTTTGAAACCATATTGGAAAAACAGTTACTTCTAGAGAAAAAAGTTTCCCCCCCCTCAAATCATCAAGTAATTTTTAAGCATCTAATGTGTGCTAGTTGCTAGGGATGCAAAAACAAATGAGATATTCCTGTTAAAGTTCTTAAAAGGTCTGTGTACCAGTTCTCAGAGTATATTGTTTTCTAACTGCTTTAAAGACACCTCATTTGATTTTCCCAGCAGCTCCAGGAGGTAAGATGTACCAATATTAGCTCTATTTGACACAGAATGATGAAAATAATGTTCATTACAGTTAATTGATTTGCCCCAGGTCACACACAGACAGAATAGTGACTGCCTGGAAGGTTTTCTTTCTGCCTTCAAGTTACTCTTGTCATTATACCCTACTGCTTCTTCTTTTATCTCTATCCTTCACCCTGCTGCACAGCAGATTGCCATAGATGTGACAATTGAATTGGATTTTGTATACCAGAAACTAAAATGAGGTAACATCTTTTAAAGAAAAAAAAAAGGAAATTTTAATTGGTTTATCCATCCAAATAGATGTGTTGAAAGAGTCTGACTAAAATAATACCTTTGACTTGTTCTGTGATTACTTTTTGCCTAGAAGGGCTCTTTTTTCAAGTAATACACTGTGGTGCTGAAATGTTTTTTCCTGCAAAAATCACTTGGCAGATTTGATGAAAAGGAGAGTTTATCCAATTGTATCGAGCTGAAAATCTCAGTTATGAAGGGCATTTAGAACCAACTAATAGATCACTTTCCAAGGATTGATCTGTGGCTCAATCAAATTATGCCAAAGAAAGACCTAATCAAAATTGTCCAATAAGTCATTGATTTTCAGTGTGTAGATTTCAATGATGCTCCATAATTATTATACTTACATCCAGTAGATTTAATTTCATGGTAGTCCATTAGCGATCGGCTTTGGGGGGAAAGGAGCAGTGAAAAAACACACATGATTTAAGAAATGTTTGTGATAAATTATTAAGATAGACATATGTAGAAATATTCATGTTGTATGTGTATTCAGTTGTTAAATATTTTTATTTTGGCTTTTTCATTTACTTCAGTATCAAAGAGCACTTAACACAACACTGGGGGGATAAAATGAGATAATGTGTATGTAATTTCAGATGCCTTGAGATTACTTAATAAGTGAGTGAAAAATGATTTAGAGTGAAAAGAGTGTAGGATTTGGAGGCAGAGAACATGGATTTAGATCCCTAGCTAACTGTACTTATTTCCTATGTGATTCTGGGCAGGTCCTTCCCTCTACCCCCCAGCTAGTTCCTCTTCTATAAAAAGAGGAAATTGAACTCAATGGCCTCTGAAGTCCCTGCCAGTCCTAGATCCATGAATCTATGATCCTATTATCATTAACTTTGGAACAAAAATTGGTTGCAATTAGTTCCTTTCCCATTCCACCAAGATTGATATTGTAGGGAAAATTTAAGTATTCTTATTTTAATTATCTGGAAAGTTTGGTTCACATCTGAATATTAAATTTTTTAAAACTATATCATAAAATATAACAGATTTTTTTGATATCTTTGTCTTTAGGTAACACAATGAACTTGTATTTTTAAAAATCAAATACATTTTTAGCATTCTTTTTTTTATTTAGAGTCCCAAATTTTCTCCTTCCCTCTAGCCCCTTCCTTACCTAATGAGAAGGAAGGCAATTTGATATCAATTGTTCATGTGAAATCAGGCAAAACACTTTCACATTAACCATGCTGCAAAAAAAAAGGAAAAAAAAAAAAAAAGAAAAAAGAAAATGAAAAAACTACTTCCATTTGCACTCAGAGTTCATCAGTTGTTTCTCTGGAGAGGGATAACATTTTTCCCTCAGGAGCCCTTTTGGAATTGCCTTGAATTACTGTATTGCTCAAAGTAGCCAAGTCTTTCATGGTTGATCATTATTACACTGTTGCTTGCGTGTACAATAATCTGGTTCTGCTCACTTCACTCTGCATCAATTCATATAGGTCTTTCTAGGTTTTTCTGAAACCGCCCCCTTTTCATTTTTTATCCCACAGTAGTATTCCATCACAAACAACTTTACTGAGCCATTCCCCAGATAATGGGCATTCCTTCCATCTCGAATTCTTTGCCACCACAAAAGGACCTGTTATAAATATTTTTGTACATATCCATCCTTTTTCCCTTTTCTTTAATCTTTTTGGGATACAGACCTAGTAGTGCTTTTGCTGGATCAAAAGGAATGGTCAGTATGATTGCCCTTTGGACATAACTCTAAATTGCTCCTCAGAATGGTTGGGTAGTTCACAGCTCAACCAACAATGCATTAGTGTTCCTGCTTTTCCATACTTGTGTCCAGCATTTGTTCTTTTCCTTTTCTTTCGTTAGCCAATCTGATAGAGGTGAAGTAATATCTCAGAGCTGCTTTAATTTGCATTTCTCTAATTATTAGTGATTCAGAGCATTTTTTCATATGACTATTGATGACTTTGATTTCTTCTTCTGAAAACTGCCTGTTCATATCCTCTGACCATTTATCAATTGGGGAATGCCTGGAATTCTCTTGTAATAAAGAAAAACAATTAAGCAAAAACCCCCGGGGCACTGACCTCATCTGACAGTGACATTGACATTCTGCCTTTGGAATCTCTTACCCCAACCTTGAGGAGTCAGGGATGTTTAATTATTAGCTCTCTGGAACCATCCTTCATCTTTCAATTACTCAAGAGATATCCATGTGGTTTTGTTGTTTTTTGGGTTTTTTTGACCATATAAGCTATGTGGAAGGTGGTTTGACCTATCTTTATCATTTATTGAATTTACTTATATTTTGATTTTATTTTTAAACAATATCTTCTTTGATCCTTTGCCATTTATCCTACAGCCATGAATGTATTGACAAATTCCCTATAAATGGATAATTACTGTTTTTCAGGTAAAGAGAAGGAACTTTTTATCCAACCTTCAGATAACTTCACAAATATAAGTTTTATGAAAAACAAGTTGTAGAAGATGAGAAGATTTCAAAATATCCTCTCAAGATTAAGTTATTATTTACTAATTCAAGGCTCTATATCTGAAAAATGGATGAAGAAATTAAAGCCATTTCTAGTGATATGAAAAAAATGCTCTAAATCACTATTGATTAGAGAAATGCAAATTAATGATAATTGGGAAAGTATGTATAGAAGAATTACACATGTTTGACATATATTGGATTACTTGCCACCTAGGAGAGTGAGTAGAGGGAATGGAGGGAAACATTTTGGAACACAAAATCTTACAAAAATAAATGCTGAAAACTCTCTTTACATGTATTTGGAAAAGTAAAATACTATTGGAAATTTTAAAAAAGGAAATCTGAAAAATGTTCCCTTGGTTATAGTTCTTTTTCCATTGTGTACATCACCAAGTGTAGAGCCCAGGAAGAATACATTTATGTTGTCTAAAAGCAGTTACTACTCATAAAACTGAAGTGACTCCCTAGGAGAGGCCTATCAACTACCAAAGTGCTATCAGTCAGGTATTGTTAGCTTTGAAATCACGGGACCTGAGTTCAAATGCTTATTATCTGTGGGACTTGAGGCGGGTCACTTGATTTCTGTGGTTCTCAATTTCCTCCTCTAAATTGAGATTATCGGAGTAGAAGAGACAATAAGCTCACCCTGCAAGGAGCATTCTGTCTTCAAGATAACAGTGGCTTAGATTGACTGGGCAAGAATACGTTTTAAACAAGTTTATTCATGGCAAGAAGGAAGATGTATGTTAGCTTGGCCTAACGAGTTGGTGTTTTTCAGGGTTAGCTCTTCATTTATGTGGTAATGCTGAGGGCAGGGACAGGAGGGCTATAGCAGTTCAAGACTTAAGGGGAGGGGAGGCAAGCAGGCCATTTTCATTTGGCAAGGCAGTAGTGATAACAAGGCTTTTGTGTTTTTTTAATTAAATGAGGATGGAGAAAAATTAAAGAGGCCAGTAAGTTTTTAAAGTAAAACATTTGGCAGCTCTAAAGAGCTCACATTTAAAGTGTTTAAAAAGCTTGATGCCTAATGAAAAAATAATCTACTTACTCACTGGCTAATGCACAAGCCAGGTGCAAGGGGCTGAGAAGCAGGTGTTGGGTTATGAACTGAGACTAAAACCTGGGTGATGGTTTGAGTTCATTGATTTATATTCCTTCTAATTATCAGTTGCTGCCAGTTAGACCCGTGAGCCCCAGGAGGGCACAGGTTGGGGCTTATCTGGGATACTTTTTGATTACCTCCAGTACTTGAACACAATAGGCACTTCATAAACATTTAGGTAAACGTTGTTCCTTGACTGTTTCTTGACACCATTCAGCATCCTAGTAGGAAGGACTGGGGGGAAACTTCTAGAATGTCTAAATGCCCGAGGGCTTGGCTTGGACCCAGTGGTAGACACTATCTCTCAGTGTCTTTTTATTTATTAATCGAATGATTATTTTTCTTTCACAACACTAAGGTGATAAAGGAATCATAAGATATGTGCTTAGTGGAGCACACATTCCCTTCCCCAGCTTGATCTCTCTGCATCTGACACTGTTTTTGTACATGGCCCCAAATTGTCTTCAGTGTCCCTTTAAGTCCTGTTCATCGGCACAGCAGCTGGACCTTTGAGGCTCTCTGTGATGATCTCCCACACTGTGAAGAAGTGAGGATTGTGTTTGATTTCTTAGGACTAAATTGTTTGACCTCCATTTCTTTTCTTTCTTTTTTTTTTTAATAGGGAGGGGAATGTAGCAGAACTAGACCTGTAATTTCACTGGCATAAGGAACTGTGAAGAAACACCCTCTCCCGACTTACACGAACTGATGCTAAGTGAAATGAGCAGGACCAGGAGATCATTATATACTTCAACAACAATACTAGATGATGACTAGTCCTGATGGATCAGGCCATCCTCAGCAACAAGATCAACCAAATCATTTCTAATGGAGCAGTAATGAACTGAACTAACTATACCCAGAAAAAGAACTCTGGGAGATGACTAAAACCATTACATTGAATTCTAGTCCCTATATTTATGCACACCTGCATCTTTGATTTCCTTCACAAGCTCAATTGTACAATAATTCAGAGTCTGATTCTTTTTGTACAGCAAAATAATGTTTTGGTCATGTATACTTATTGTGTATCTAAGTTATATTTTAATATATTTAACATCTACTGGTCATCCTGCCATTTAGGGGAGGGGGTGGGGGGTAAGAGGTGAAAAATTGGAACAAGAGGTTTGGCAGTTGTTAATGCTGTAAAGTTACCCATGTATATATCCTGTAAATTAAAGGCTATTAAATAAAAAAAAAAAAAAAAAAAAAAAAAAAAACACCCTCTCCCAATGTAGAGGCTCTCTCCCTGAGGCTCACAGAGCTTCTAGAAATCTTGAACCTTATAGCTAAATGAGGGGCCTGTTCTAATTAGGCTGACTGGGGTGTGGGAGGATTGTTTAGACTTCTTTTGAATTATACTGTTACTACTTTGTTAAGTTACTACTTGGGGTTAGTGATTGGGTCATTTCCTCAATAACTCCTCCAAAGTACACAGAGCTACAACTGAGTTTCCAGAGTCACAGCTAGCAAATGTCAGGGATGGGAACTGAACTCAAGTCACCTGGGCTTTAAGCCCTGCCCTCTCTGTCCACTATACCTTTGGGGATCAGTTTCATTCGTGTCTGACTCTGTGATTCCACTTGGAGTTTTCTTGGCAATGATACTGGGGTGGTTTACATCTCCTTCTCCAGCTCATTTTACAGATGAGGAACTGAGGCAGAGTGAAGTGACTTGCCTAGGACCACCGAGCTAGTAAGTGTCTAAGGCCTAATTTGAACTCATGAAGATGAGTCTTCCTGACTCCAGACCTGGAGCTCTCTGCCACATCACCACCTGGCTGCTCATACCTTTGGGGATAATGGCCTGATTTCTATGATTGTATTATCTGGCTGCACTGGAATTACCTGATCCTCTTGTTACTGTCAGCACAGTGCTTTGCACATAGTAGGCATATTTTTTAAAAAGTTGAATTGGATTTATGAAACCATTTATGAAACATTTCTCTCACCAGAGCAATAACCTTGAGTTGGGTGAAGTGAGACTGAATATACTGCTCAAGTTATAAACTTATGTATTTCAAAAGTTTACTGTTTAGTTGTCTATTTGGAACTTAGGATATTTTCTTCCATAGAAACTGTTTTCTTCCATAGAAACTGTTATAAATGCTAATTGGCTTCCCAGACTAACACAGGAGGGTTCATTGACCCATAGTATAGCTGAAGTCCTTCTCTAAAGGCCTCTTTGATGCTTCATTGTGGTGTGCAGATGAGTCAGGCTAGATCAGTGGTGCAGAAGCTGTCTGTGGACTTTCACCATCCTTGAAAAACTCTCACTCTCCTCTCTTTACAGTCTCGACCCCCTAATCAGCCACTTCACCCACATACCATCCATAATCCTCTGCTCTTTTGCTTTGTCCTCTTGCAGCTTGCTCCTTTCCCGACCCCTGCCAGGTTATCCCACCATCTGCTCTTTCAGCTCCTGTTCCCATGCTCTGTAGAAAGTCTCACAATCATGCTGATTGCTTCACTATCCATTTGTTATTTAATCTCAACTAGGCCCTTCTTTCATTATTGCCATCTTTTTATTCCACTCTGATTTTATATCATACTCTGAAGTGGCTGTTTCAAGCTTTTTCCTCTGGTCTTTGCTATCTGCCTGCTTGGTCACATCTCATTAAACTTTCATTAAACTATCTATGAAGGTTTGAGGGGTTTGATCTGCTTGGAGGGGTTAGTACCTCCATCAAGAAAATCACACATCCTTGCAGTTTTTAAGTGGCTGAGATATGATATAATAGCACTATTTAAGCTATATGAAAGAGTTTGGTGGGAACCTGGTCACTGTTTATAACATTTCTATAAGGAAAAAAGAATTCATAATTTTAGCTAATACATTTCAAGTGACCCCTTGATTGCAGGTTAGGAAGGAAATTCTTCCTCATCCCCTTAAAACACTTTTGGCTGCCTAGGCGGGAGGGAATTTCTGTACTAGGGAAAGCTGAGGGGATCCTCAGTCATTGGTTACTATTTGTCTATAAATTGTAAAATGGGAGATTGATAATTCTTCTGAGACTGACCATATTAAGGTCTGCTGAAAAACATTCTAGAACAGGAATAATAATTCTTTATTACCCTGGTCATATCCAGAGTTTGTCGTTTCTTTTCAGTATGTGTTGGCAGGTTTACATAACTGATTAAATTTAAAGGAAGAAGTCTTCGTAATATTTTGTAGTCTTATTTAAGAAAAAAAACTTCATAGTATTTAGCATTTTGCTAACTTTAACTTTCAAATGGTGCTGGAGGAAGCCAGGGAAAGTGGGAAGAAGACTGGATTTGACTTGTAAGATCTGCTTTGAATCTTCAGCTTACTCATAGTGTGACCTTGGGTTGGGTATCAGTTTCCTTATCTTTAAAATGAGGGTATTAGATTATGTTCTCCAAGGTCCCTCCCTGAGCTTGTCTTCAGGGATTCTAGGGGCATACTGGGAATTCTACAAAGGCTGGGACAGATATATACAAGACTTTAACAAACAAACAAACAAGTTTTTACTGATGTCTTTATTTACCATAGTTTCTCTAGGTATCTCTCCTTCTACTCCGAGAGAGCTATCCAATATAACAAAAATGTATCTTTTTTTTTTCTGATGCAATTATGATTAAGTGACTTGCCCAGGGTCACACAGCTAAGAATTGTTAAGTGTTGAGGTCACATTTGAATGCAGGTTCTACTCACTTCAGGGCTGGTGCTCTATCCACTGCGCCATCTAGCTGCCTCAAATAGTATCTTTTCAAAAACAAAAAGAATCAGCATAGTAATTGATCAATACATCAACATATGTGCATTCTACAACTCTTGGGTATACTAGCCTCTTAAAAGAAGGGGAAAGATGCTATATAAGGTTAGTGGAATGTAAAACTCATCCGTTTTTTGGTGATTATAGAACGTGAACATTTACCCTTTCAGTATTGCAATTTTAATTTTATTACTTTTTTTCCCCAAGAAATTTCTCGGCTCACTGCTTTCTGAATGTGGTGCCTGTAGTGGGTAGTGAATATTATTTATGCTAACAATTGATTGGAGAAGAGAGAGAGTGTTTTGAATGTGACTTAACTAGTCATATAAATATCTGATGCTCAATTTGAGGGGTTGTTATTTTTCTTTTTCTTTTTTTTTTTAATTATAGCTTTTTATTTACAAGCTATATGCATTGAGTAATTTTTCAAAATTGACAATTGCAAATCCTTTTGTTCCAATTTTTCCCCTCCTTCCCTCCACCCCCTCCCCCAGATGGCAGGTAGACCAATACATGCTAAATATGTTAAAGTGTAAGTTAAATACAATGTCCAAACAGTTATTTTGCTGTACAAAAAGAGTCGGACTTTGAAATAGTGTACAATTGGGGCTGTTATTTTTGTATGGATCTTTTGCTAGGTTCTCAACTTTAGAAGTGGATTTCTTTTAGCTATATTTTCAGGCAGTAATGGCAGAAGGAAAACAGCATGAATTCTCTGTTGGGATCATGAAGATATCTACCAAAGATATGTAAGTCTCCCTCAAACATCAAAGATCCAAAAGCCTCCCAAAGTTACAGGAAACTCAGTAGCTTATACAGATTTGTACCCCAAATATATAAGCACAGACTCTATTTCTGAACAGTTGTAGCCCATTAAAAGCTATGGACATTTACCAATGTGTCACTGATGTTCTGGTAGGCTTAAAAATAGCAATGTTTCCCTAATTGGAATGATTAATATTGTTTAAATTGGGAAAAAGTCAGATTTTCCTGTTAATTTTGGATAGTGACCTTATTTGTAGTATTTATCTACAAATAACAGATGGGCAATAATATCTTTTTTACTTTGTGAATTGGCGAGAAAAGTGAAAGTAAGGACCAATATCCAGTAAGTATAATCACTGTTTTCACAACTTTGTCACCCATTTGATGATGTATTAGTCTCATTAAGTTTTCTGTAAGTTTAAACGTAGCCCTTTTTGATATTTTCCATGGGTGGAAGGAGCCATGATCTAGTTTCTCTCAAGTCATGAGCCCATATATTTGTATCTTTATCTAATCTAATAACATGATTACAGGTTAGAGGACCCCAGAACTGCCAACTAGGTATGGTACTGCTCTTTAAACTTTGCATTGATCACTGGTAAGTATATAAACCAGTACAGAAATACATTCATGCTTATTTGCTTTTTTCCTTCCACAGTGAGAAAGTCAACAAAAAGACTGGTATTGAAAATACCCATTATTTAAATGATGGCCACTGGCACATGCCTCAATGTGGACTGTTTTATCATTCTGTTTTTACCTGTTAATGAATGAAAAACTTTTGTACTGTGTTTAACAAACTCCTTATCCAGGGAGATAGAATAGAAACAAACCTTAATGTCTATAACCCAAAGAGGCCATTCTTTAGGCAACTGAGTAGAAGATGGAAGGAGACGTTTAACAAATTAGATGCTCAAATCCTGTAAGGATTCTTCTTTTTTATTTGTTCTTTTCATCTAAACACAAGTTATTACTGCTTACATATTTCAGTTTTGCAATCAGACTTCCCCATCAAACAGTATCTATGTCTCTACTCCTCATTTCTTTCTTGAAGCTCAGTCGTACATTGCCTGGTAAGCATTCTCAGCCCATGTCTGCAGTCTCTCAAACTCACCATGAAATTCATTATATGTCCTTCTAAAGTCAGCTCTCCTCCTAACTTAGCCATTTCCTAAATTCCTAATTTCCCAACACATTTCCAAAGTTTTGAAGGCACTAACACCCTTCTGGTCACTTGTGTTCACAACCTCAGAGGCTTTCATGACTCCTCTCCTTTACCGCTTTTATCCAACCAATTGCCTCCACACCTCTCTGTTCAAACACCACAATCCTAGTTCAGGCCTTCATCAACTTGCCTATTATATATAATATAGCTATAACAATACAATACATAATATCTATATCAACTTGATGTCTATTTGATTTTCCTTCCATTTCCCCTCTTCCTCAATCCTTACGTCATACAGCTGCCAAATGACATTGCTAAAAGAGGTTTTGCCATATTAATTCCTTACTCAAAAAATTTCAGTGGCTCACTTTTGTTGTTAGGAGAAAATATAAAATGATCATTCTGGCATTGAAAGCTCTTCACAATCTGACTCACACTTGCCTTTTTGGTGTTGTCATTTGCCTTCATGTGCTCTCCCTTTCAGGAAAATCTGATTCTTGAACCTTATGTTTCATCTCTCATGTCCATGATTTTACATAAGCTGTCCCTCACATCTGAAAACACATAGTCCTTGCCTCTTAGCTCCTTTCAAAGCAGAATTCAATAACCACCTTAGACAGGACTCCTTTTCTGGTCCTCTTCCCCTCCCTTTCCCCCTCCAAGTTGTTTGTGCTTTCTATTTCTTGAAATTACTTGGCACAGCTTTGTATTATATGTGGACGTGCCTGTCCCCCCACCTTTGCACCTTCTCTCCCCTCCCCATGATGCTTGAGGTAGGAATGGTTTCTTATTTTATCTTTGTACCCCCCCCCGTGTAAGTTATCATGAATTGAATTGAATTTTTTCCCCACCTCAGTAGAGAGCGTGGTTTAGGAACCTGGACATTAGGGAGTAAAAAGGGCCATTCCAGAACTAATGACCTTTTACCCCTTTGATTTTTCTGCCTGCACAGTGCTGTCCCTGTCATTTTCATTAGAGCCAGTATGATGTTGGTAGAAAGAGTTCCGGTCTTGGAACTAGGAGAAACTTGGGTTTGAATCCCAATCAATCAAACACATTTGTTTTATTTTGGGCTTTAAAAATTCTGAATTTAACAAACATTAAAATAAAAGGTGTATTTCCATGTACACGATTAAAGAAAAAGAATTGTAGATGAAACTGCAAATCTCTTATGTATAGATTGCTTTTCCTTTTTAAGTATATAATAAAATTCAGATTCATGTAACTTTCAAAGCTTATGGGATTCTTTCTGACCTGTCTTTTCTATGCATTAAAAAAAATGCTCCATGACTTTTTCCCCATGTTAACACTTTCACTATTCCCCTTCTCCACCTGCAAATCAGAAAAAGAAAAAACCTTGTAGCAAACATTCATAATTAAACAAAACAAATGGTCGTGTTGTCTATATCTGAAAATATATGTCTTACTCTGTACTAGAAGTCTGTCATCTGTCAGAAGGTATAACAAACATTTATTGTCCATTGTGTGCCGGGTACTAGAAAGACCAAAAAAAAGGGGAATCAATCTCTATTCTCAAGGAATTTTCATTCTATCTGAAGAGAGTAATCCATATGTAATTAATACAAAGTATACATGAAGTAACTTTGCCAGGAAAGGCTTTATGTGTTCTTGGCCCCAGGGGAAGGTCATGTAAAGGCCCCTGGGTGGGAGATGGAGCGTCATGTGAGGAAGCAAAAAGGCCAGTTCGCAAATCTAAGACTAAATGTGTGACCGTGGGCAAATAAGTGGTTATCTCTTTCTGCTTGTTTCCTATCTGTAAGGTGAGTCTAACTGTAGGAGCACTTACCTCATATGTGCCAATCAAATGAGATTTCAAATACTTTGCAAACCACAACGTACTGTTTTACTCTAAAGAGAGCATTAGGGTGTTCATTAAAGCATGGCACACACGGTTATTCTGTTTGAGACAATCAGAAATGTCCTTGGTTAGAATACCCGGACAATTTTATAGGATACTGAATCATAGGTTCTATCATTCCAAATATGTCCTGTTTCTGAAACTCTTTTTAGATTTTTCTCCTGTTAAAAATACTTTGCTTCCTTATCATTTCTGCTTGAAACAGATGCATTTTCTGCATACAGTACTGCTATTTTAACAACCTGACTGGTTCTGTGTATTGTGTGGGCTTATTGTCCTGAAAGGTTTTGTAGACACTGTTACAGCAACAGAGCCTGGATGTTGGAGTTTTCAGCACTTGCTCAACAGAGTGCTCAAATAAATCCTTGCTCACTGCAAAGTTCCACGTACAGTCAAACATCTGAATCGGTGGAGAGGGAGTGGGGGGACGAATAACTTTCTGCTGTGTAGGCTGCAGACATATTTCTGTAGACTTGACTCCCCCAACATTAAGAAAAGTGGGGGCAGAATTCTGTTTTTCCAAATTTGCAAGTCTTTTTAGTTTTAAACTCAATTTACAAGCTTATTCAAATATTATAGAAATAGTTTCAGTTCGTATTTCAGTGGCAGTCCCTAACCCACCCAAAGTGATAATGCTAGAGATGTCTGGCAGGCTTTCTTTTTGATTTATCCTATGAATAGGCAGTGAGCAAAGTGGACAATGTGTTGGCCATAAAGACATGGGTTGAGTAATGCCTCTGACATATACTGGCCTTGTGATCCTAGGCAAATCATTTGACCCCTCAGGCAACTCTAAGATTATAAATTACATTGGTAGAGGGAGTCTACTCACTTGTGAGTCCTCTACACCCTGGCTTCTTAAACTGTTAAATATGAGTACATAGGGGGTCTTGTAATTGAATGTGGGAGTCACAAAATTATGATTTATTATCAGCAAATGTTTGATTTGTATATATATATATATATATATACACACACACACATTATATATGATATATAAATCCAAAATGTGTATATTATATAGCTGTAAAATTTTCTTAGGCAAAAAAAGGTCACAAGTGGAAAAAGTTTAAGAAGCCCTGCTCTACACTGATGAAATCACAGGTCATCTGCTATCTTTTGCCCAAACAGCTCTCCAAAGTCCATAAACAGGGTATTGTTTTGTATTTGAAGCGCTTCATTTTAAACCTGTCTTTATTAAGGAATGAGAAAAGAGAGATTCAAAACTTGAAAGCTGTTGGTCTTAAGCTTTAGGTTAAATTCAAAACTTAAGTGTTTGCAAAAGGTCTGAAAGAGCTATTAAAGCAATTCTGCTCTCTTGCCATCTCATTAGCTACTGAACACTGAAACCCAAATGTTTCAGAAGTAACCAAAAACCAGATGCTGGTCAGCAACACATTTGAGGCTGCAGGTGTCCCAATTAAACAGCAGTTTCTCCCAGTAATGCAAAGGGTAATATGATTACCTGAGACACATCTTGACTCAAGTCTGGCCTGATGTAAACCACATCAACTTGAGCCATTTAAGCCCCACTGGCGACATCTGGTTTGCTGTGAAAAGAGGAATGTGTTCTCTCTAAGCTCAGGGTTTAACAATCAATCTATATTCATTTTATTAAATGAAACTCAATGTTTGAAAAATAAGCCCTTCTGTTCTTGCCTAGATTAACTGGGGACATTTTATCTTTACCAAACCATTGTACAGCAAAGACTTATTCAACTTTTAAAACTATGAAGCATGAAAGGGCTCACCTGGGAGTTTAAACATTTAGCTTCAACTGCTATTTCCATCAATATTCCTTTTTGTTCCTTTTATTGATGGATTCTTTTCTCATGCCCTTCATTTTTGAATATATCTCTCCTCCCTCTCCTGACCAGGAAGACTTCCCTTGTAACAAAGATTAAAAGACAAAAACAAGATCAGTAAGACCAACCAACACATTGACCACACTTGATTGTATATGCAAAGTCCCACACCAAGAGTTTCCTCACTTTTGCCAAGAAAATGGGGAAAGACATCTTCTTTCTTTTTTGAGGGAGGAATTGCCTCTACAACAGGGGTTCTTAAACCAGGTCCAGGAGCTTTTTAAAAAATATATTTGAATAACTTTCAACATAATTGATTTTTTTTAACAAAGGAAATTCCTCAAATATTACATACATTTAAAAAAACAATCTGAGAGGGGGCCCTTCCCCAAACTGCCAAAGGGGTCCATGACATAATAAT
This sequence comes from Sarcophilus harrisii, assembly GCF_902635505.1. Lineage (NCBI taxonomy): Eukaryota > Metazoa > Chordata > Mammalia > Dasyuromorphia > Dasyuridae > Sarcophilus > Sarcophilus harrisii. The sequence continues at coordinate 26,656,568 of NC_045432.1, forward strand.
GGTGGAGTCCCTGCTTTAGAAAGTTTACTTAACACAAAAGCAACTTTTTATTGTGAACTTAACAAGCCTGATCATATGCAAGAACTAAAAAAAGAATTGTATGTGAAACTGTAAACTTATGAACAGGTTTTTTTTCAAGTGTATATTAAATTTAGCATGGTAGTGACAATATAGCCTTTCTGAACTTTTCTGTTTCCTGATTTGTAATTTTAAGTTCTATATTGAGATTTTTCTTTTTCTTCCAACTTTGAGTCTATAACTGACACCCATGAAAGCCTTCTTGCTTAATACAACGTATGATTTAAAAATAACAACACATCTACACATTGGCCATGTCTGAAAATGTATGTTTTAAATTAGTATATCTCATTTTGACCCAGAAGTAAATTTTCTCAACTTTTTTCCAGAACCAACAAAGTTTATTGTAATTATACAATGTTTAGTTTTATTGTTCTTTCCATTTATATTGTTGTCATTGTATACACTGTTTATTTTTTATTTCATTTTTTATCTATAGTATGGTTTTTATTATGTTTGCATCCCCAATCAATGAGCACTTACTCTATTAAAAAACAACCCCCCCCCCCCGAGACTATTTAGGTACTTGGGAATCTCTGGGTCAAAGGGTATGGATATATTAGTTTCTTGGTATAATTCTGAGTTTCCAGAATAGGAATAATGTTCCTATCTTCTGGTAGCCCCTCCTATGTGGACTACTTGCCTCTTTACGAATTTGTGTGAGATCAAGACTCAGAGTTGTTTTAATTTGCATTTCTCTTACTAGAGATTTAGAGCACTCTTTCATATAGTTGTAATTTGCAATTCTTTTGAAAATCATTTATTCACGTTCTTTGATTGTCAGTTGGCTCTGGGTCATATACTTGGATTCATTTCCTATGAATCTTGGCTATCAGATCCTTATCAGGACTATTTGATGGAGAGATTTTTTCCCCCCTCAATAGACCTTTTCTCTTATTTCAGCTGCAAAAGCTTTTCAATTTTATGTGCTCAAAATAATTTATTTGATCTTTATCTCGTTTGGTTGAGAAGACCCTTTACCATGCTTGTGAAAGATAACTCCCATCTATTTCCTCTAGTATATTTTAAAAGTGATTTTTTGTTTGTCAAATATTCACTTGGAACTTACTATCCTATCAATATTGTTATTTGACATTTCATCATGGAGAAATTTGATAGCACAGGATTAGTAGGTGTTTGGCAGAAGGTGCTTTTAAAAAATATGTTTGTACCTTGGGCTTATTAGAGGTAGCAAGGTTTCTATAACTGCTGCAGATTTTCTTTTAAATTAATTCATCAAATGTTAACCCTTTGCTTATGCTATCTTACTCTTCTGTTTCAGGTTTTTGATCTGGGGAAAACCATCTGAAAGTTTGGGTGAGCCTCTGATCGCAAGAGAAAATCTACTAAGTAAGCCCAAAATAGTATTGGGAGGTATATTACTACCAATTATAATCATCAGGAAGGAAGACTGAGAAGGGAATAGAGCATCAGAGAGAGAAAAATGTGAAATGTATATAGATTATCGTGAAAAGCTTTAAATGACAAACATGTTGGTTTGTACTGTATGGCATTAGGGGAGCCATTTGCAACCTCGTTAGCAGAGGAGTGTTATGATCACATCTATGCTTCAGAAAGATCAATTTGACAGCTGAATGGAAAAGAGATCCAAGAGGGAAGATAGGTAGGAAGCCCATTTAGGAGTTTATTTCAAAAGCACAGATGAGAGGTACTGTTTGTAGTACTTGACTTGCTCTAGAGGGACACAGGACTTTTCTCCTTTCTTTGGCCAAATAGTCAGGTAGCATCGTTAAGATCTTTGGAAATCTTATAGTAAGTGATATCACCTAATAGAGAGTTTGTTGAGGTTCAACCTTTCTCAAGCGTCATCACTGTTATTTGTGGCAATAAAAACTGCCTTTGAAATGGAGCCATTACAAAGGAAAGAAGGGGATGGCTTTTATGGTGGATTATAACTGGTTGGTAAGAGGGAAAATGTGTTGGTATAAAGATGGGGGAAGGATAAGCTTTTGCAAAGTTTTATATGCCATAGCACAAAGGCAGGGCTGTCAGGTATTCTGGGCTTGGCAATACTCACACAAGGCAAATGGAGAAAAGGGGCCGGGGAATAATGAAACTGACCAGAGGGTCAGGAGCTGAGGTACTTAGATCCTGAGAACAGGCTAAAACCTAATTGTGCAGCAGATCTAGTGATCAAGCATAAGGATCAAGCATAATCTAGTAACTGATTCTGAATATAAGAGAGAAGGAAGGTATCGATGAACAATGAAATCAAGCCCTAGTTGCCAAAGGAAGCCAGGGCAGCAGTGGCACAGTACCTTGACTCTCCAACCAGAAAAACTGGATGCAATTTTTTGAAGGTACTTCAAACATCTCACATCTGGAACTGCTTAGAAACTTAGACAGGGAGTAACACCTCCCCCAAACCCCCCAATCCCCAGTAGAGGTAAAATGTTTCAGATTGCCAAATGCTGAAAACAAGAAAGCTCCCACAAGGCCAGTTGGGGAAATCCAAGTCTCCTTTCCTATCACGGATTTGGGCTTCTCTGTTCTATTTCTGGAAGAAAGAAGGAGTAGGAATAAAGGTCTCCATCGACCCTGGACTAGCTATCCCCTCAAGCGCAGAGTCAGGGGCATTTGAAGAAGGTCAAAATTTCTCCTTTCCTAGAACAAAGCCCTAGGCTAGGGCTAGTATCAGTCAGAGGACTGCTTTGAGTGCTGGACAAAATATGTCCTTGTGGCTTTTTCTGCTAGGGCTTTTGCCAAAATGCCAGAGTAATGATATAGCCAATATGATTATATACAAGTCCCCCAGAGCAAGTAAGAATTACTGATGGCCTGGGAATTGTGGGGTACACTTTAATTTTAATAAGTGCACAAAAATCACGTGGCTTGACTATCCATTTGCTACACTTCTTGCCAGTATGGAAATATTCCTTTTGTTTCCTTCACAGAACTTAGCAAAGGTCTGAGCTCAGTCACTTAAGAAATACTTGTTGAATGGAACCAAAATGCAGACGGACAAAATGAAGGTCATAGAAACAGTTATTAGGGTTCTTAATTAAAATTTTTATTTTACTCAAGCTTTGCCAGGGCACATCTATGAAATTATAATGAAGTCAATGGAAGATGAGATTCAATATAGAAACATGCTCAACAAGAACTCTTCAAGCATACAGCTAATACATACAACCCGTACAATAAAAAATGAGTCAACGCATGATGATGACGACATTACTGGGTCACCATCAGTAAGATATGTCCTTTTCAGTGGCTTCAATGAAAAAATCTGTCTTTACGGATGGATTGGAGAGTGACTGTGTAAGTCACATTACCAAAGGTTGATTTTTTTTTTTTTTTACAAAGGAATTTTTTAAATGGGGGTTTCTGGTACAGTACATGTTAGTTGATTTACATGCAATCCTTTAGGAGCATATCTACCACATAAAGTGAGGCTAGGTTTGCACTGGGCTATCCATACACTCACCGAGACCCTCAGTGACCAATAACACAAAATGAATTAGCTGGCCTGGGTCCGAGCAGTAGTTTGTGGCTATGGACCAGAGCACTCTTCTATATGGAGAGAAAAATCAGTGACCTTGGCCTTGACAGCTTTATTTTCTGAGTTATTGGTCCAGGCTTTTATCTACAAAACTACAGTGGATACAAAGAGACACATAAATCTTTAAGGCAAACTGGAAGTTATACTTATGTGGCAGGAAGGGTCATTCAATATTCTGAGGACTAATTGGCTCAAATACAATCCTGACAGTGCAAGGCTGTCAGTAAATTCAACAATGGATTACAGTCTCTGAAATACTTATTAAGATTTGACTCTTGTGCGTCACCAGACCTAACAGTCCACTAGCATACTCGATTACAAATACAGTAGAAATTCCTCAAACTGCTGGTGTTGTTGGACAAGGGTAACACCTGCACATCATGAGCTATTGGTTGTGAGGGATACTAGATATCACTAGGTACCCAGGGAACGCACGTGACCCATGGTAAAATCAAAGCTGGTGGGTACTAGAAGTGTTTTGTTTTAAGAGTATCTCAATTATCATTAAAAAAAAAATCAGCATCTTAAAGCCCCCAACCTGGAGAACCTGGCTGCTGGAGGATGCTAGATTAAAACCCAGGGCTTCCCACAATTCTTGGAAGATTTCATTTTCATTTTATTGCAATATATAATGGAAGAAAGAAACGCAGGAGCCTGGGGCCCTCTTTGGGAAACAGCTCTACCTCTGATTGGCCAAAGTTGACTACCATTAAAACTCTAAGGATGATTAAGGCAAATGTTCAGTTCTAAGATGTCCTGGTCTTAAACCATACAGGGCTTTATTGACCTGATGTAATACGTCACTCATGATTACATCATAAAAGGACCAGGTGCACAGGCCAGATTATGGGGAAAGCCAACCCCAGATGTGGTATGCTTCAGTGCTATTTTCTCCACTAGATGAAGCTTTACAGTTGTAAGGCCCTGCTATACTGATCCAATGAAGAATGATGATGTCCACATGTGAAGGAAGGCAAAGCCTCCCAGGCTAACCAAATAAGGAATGAGACATGCAATCATAGTCACCGCACAGGTGAGCGACTGAGTGAAGTGAGATGGCTTGAGACCTGTTCTGCAGTCACCAATGAGATCGCTGGCTCGGCAGGCATGAACCTCAACTGATGGACTTTCAGCCAAGTTGCATGCTTGATTAGCAGGGAACACCACTCACAATCATACCACATGAACTAGAGGAAGAGGAGCAGGATGTGGGTGTACGCCCTGCTCGGTTTCAGTACCTACATGAAGGAGTGTGGCAACCACATTGAAATTTCTAGGAGTCTAGCTTCAGCACCCACAGATGTCACCAGATTAGAACCATAAGGGTTAAATGATTCTTGCAGCCACTTGTTGTGATACAAAAATTTCATCTATTAAGTTTGCTTAGGTACTTTGCCTTAGTTGCTTAATTTGAGAAGGCAAATCCATTGGCACTTGTCAAAGCTCAGTATGTGTGCCATCAAGAAAATAAATATCCAGCTGAAAGGCCTACTTGAATAGCAAATTTATGTCCAGTGACTTAATTTATGTTTGATTTGCATATCTTAGAAAGATAGAAAGATATTAGCAAGAAATGTTGTAAAGAAACCTTTCTACAATAAAAAAAATTTAGCAAAAATATATTTTACACTGGATTTCCCAAATATTGATTGTTTGGAAGTGTCATATAAATATTTGCAAATATCCCTTACAAATCTGATCATTTGTTCACATAAGCCTTACTCTTAAGATTTTTCTTTCCAACACAGTTGAAAGCCAGAAACTTTTATAAAAAAGTTTTAGCAAAAAAATACCCCTTTTGTAAAACCTTATTATGTGCCAAAACACACCAATTCCCACAAATCAAAAAAACAAACAAAAAACCCCCAACAACCTGCTAATGTGTGGATGTGCAGTTAAGTTACCAAATGCAATGGCAAATCATTGCATGTTCTATACCATCTACACGCTGACTTCTTCTAGAGCTCAGTCATTGTCTGACCCATTTGGAGGTAAGAAAACTAATGCGTCATTAAAAGTGTGTCCATATGCCCTAAGCCGGTATACGCCATACATCATCACATGCATCTGGTTTGGAGCCAGGTCATTAAAAGTGACAGCCATGTCTGAACAGCATCCTTCTACTACTTGCTGGGGGTTATTAGACATTGCCTCTTTAATAAGAAACCCAACTGATTTGGTGTTAAATACATCTTTTCCTTCGGAATCTTCAGCATTTTCTGCAAACACTCCCGAATATTTCAAGCAGACTGCTAGCTGCTTATCTTCAGATACCTTCCAAATCATACCTCCTTGTTCAGGACACTTTTCGGGGTCACTGAGAAGGCCGTTCAGTCTTTTTAGTGATTCTATACTTAAGACAATTCCTCCTTCAACATCCACATACTCAAGCTCTCCAGATTTTACAGTATGGCCTATATAAAATGGTTGTGTCGCGTCTCTTTTCAACAAGAAAAACTTCAAATTTTCAATTACAGCAAATGTAGTAGGTCGGGCAAGGAAGAACCAGTTGTATTCGTCTTTATACTTATCATAGGCATATTTATATGCTTTTCTCATCAATGTCCACATGTCATTTGTTTCAAGATTAATTGACTCAAACACCTTAATACTTTCAGTACAGAAGAACTCTACTTTGTCACAGTGTTTGGTCCAAGTGTCTTTCACGGCCGCCCAACGACCCACATCTTTGGGTTTGACAAGTATCATACAGTATACACGAATACTCTTAACCAGTTCCACGCGTTCAGCTTCAGAAATTTTCAAAAAGTCTTCTTTGCTAAGTGCTTGAAGGTGATGGTGCTCATGATGAGTTATATTTTCATGACCAATCCTAATGTGTCCTAGCATAGTAACCAAAGCACAGAAAATGCTTCCAAGCATCATACCCTTCAAAAATGAACTGCTTTCAAAAAGCATTTTTCCTATAAAGAAGAAAAAGACCCTTCAGATACCTTATGGAAAGGCATAGTCTAATCATTTCATTTTCTATTTGCGCATATAATATTGCTCATATAGCTCTATAAGGCCTAAAATGACAATCACTGGGTTCTTTTTATAGAAGATATACATACAGTGGCAACGTAACTCCTAGATTGCAAAGAAAGAACACATACTTTTAACTTGAAAGAAAAAATATCTTTTGCCTGACCATGTATCTGGATCTCTGCTTTGGAAAATGCGGCCATGCACATATGGTTATTATAACCAGTCTATATTCCAATTGTATGCAAGTACTGGATAAAGTCAGAGCCTTGATGGATCCCTTCTCTCTAGGACAGAATTGGAATGGAAATGCCAGGCACATAATAAGTGCTTGTTAAATGATTGATTCTTAAACTCTATCTAAGGGAATCTAATTCCTTGACTTTATTATGAGGTAGCTTTGAAAGAAAGAGTAGTAGACAGAGACAGGGAGACCTGGGTTCAAATCCTGGTTCTAGATGTTTGTAATCTCTATGACTCTTAATATCTCTGAGCCTCAATTTCCTTACATGTAGAATAGAGACAATAATAGCATCTACCACATAGTGTTCTCATGAGGCTCAAATGGATCTAATACAGGGGCCTCAAAACTACGCCTGTGGGCCAGATGCAGCAGCTGAGGACGATTATCCCCCTCACCCAGGGCTATGAAGTTTCTTTATTTAAAGGCCCACAAAACAAAGTTTTTGTTTTTACTATAGTCCGGCCCTCCAAAAGACTGAGGGACAATGAACTGGCCCCCTATTTAAAAAGTTTGAGGACCCCTGATCTAATATTTTGGACACAACCAACATGGGAATGTGTTTCACTTGACTATGCATATTTGTTATATAAGGTTTGTTTTACCTTTTTCCAGGACTGGGGGGGGGGGGGGGGGGAAGAGGGGAGTAGAAAAGAAAGGAAAATAAATGCTTTTATTAATTGAAAAAAAAATTTTAAAGATCATCTAATAGATAGCATGTAAGCTATTTGACAGAAGGGACTATTTCATTTTCTATTCCCTGTATTCCCAGTGCCCAATGTGCCTGGCACATTTGCAGATGCTTAATAAATACCTGCTGATTGATTGAAATGTAAAGTGCTTTGCCAACCTTAAAGTGATTTCTTATTATGCCGAATTTTATCCAAATGTACTGGCACTGTCTTTACTCCTAAAAAATGAAAGACAAGAGGTAAATTCATCATGAATCAGCAAGTTGGTAGGTAACAACTGGACTGATACTTTGGTTTTCTTTCTATGTCATAAATGTTGAGCCCAACAGCCCATGTTATTTGACTATTACCCACCTTTTTGCTCTTTTTCAAAAGGAGGAAATATCAACGTAAGGAAAAATCTAATAAATAGCTGACCCTGATGTTTATATATAGGCTTCTAGCCCTAGAATTGGAAGGAATCTTAGACATCATCTAACCCAGCCCTCATTTTACAGAGTAGGAAAGTGAGGTCGTCCATAGAAGGGAAGTGACTTGCCTGAGATGACACATAGGATCCTAGATCCAGAGGTGGAAGGGCTCCCAGAGGCTACTGTTGTCCCATCCTCTCATTTTCCAAAGGAGGAGACTGGGGCCGTGGGGGGCGGGGGGGAAGGGGGAATGATCTGCCTAAAGTCACACTGGTTTTAAGAGACAAAGGCAGGATATCCAAAGGACCATTTTCCTCCTTCCATTTAAGATGAAAGGTGAGTGCTTTCAGAAAAGTAATCCCACGAAGCTACTTGATGGGATGGCAGGACCCAAAGAATTTCAGGGGAGCAGGATGATATTATTGAAAGCATACCGGATTTAGAGTTGGGACTGCTCAAATTTCAGGTCCACACTAATGGCCCAGTAATTTTAATGTTCTTGAACCTTGGTTCTTCATCTGTAGAAACAAGGGGTTGGCCTAGATAGCCACTGAGAGTTTTTCCTTCCTAAACCTAGAATCCCATGGATGAAGCCACTTCATTTCTCTGGGTCTCCTTTCTTCCTCTGTAAAATGAGGAAGGTAGAATGGATGGTGTCTAAAATACCTTCTAGCATCAAATCGACAATCTTTTAGTTTGGGAACAGACCTGTAATTTTACTGATTTAGGGAAATCCCAGATGAGGGAACTGTATCAATGTGACTTATATCAGTTTAGAGAGTTGCCTACAGCATTATAAGTGACTTGACCAGGGTCACTCTGCCACACTACGCCTGTGCACACTTAAACCCAAGTCTTCCTGTCTTCATAGTTTTCTATCCACTACTCCATGGTGCCACAATGCTACAGAAAAGTCTACATCAACATTCTGATTAGAAATAAAGTCAAGGTTCCATCAAATAGTTACAGAAGAACAATTTTTAATAATATTTATGCCACAAAAAGGGGTTTTCCTCAAACTTCTTGATTCTACCAAAACTAAAGCTCACTTCTAGTATTCTGTTTATTCCCTTTGTATGTCTACTGCAATCCTTAGATGTCAAAGGGAGATGGATTCTTTACAAATATAGCCGGCCCAAACTTCCCACTTTGGAGAGGAGGAAAGTTTGGGTAAGTGACTCCCTTGGAGTTCACAAAGATTTAGTGACTGGGCAGGCTCCTAGACACCCAAGGCCAGTTTCCTGACTAGCTCGATATGGTAACCTTCACAGTACTTCCTTCTATGAATTTCAGACATAAGTCATTAAAATCTTTCTCCTTCAGATGAAGGGGATTTATCTGCCCTAAATGACCTTCTACCTCACCACCAATCCATACTTTATAATCTAAAATACAAACCCTGCAATCATTCTCCCTTCCATGGTCTTTCTTAAAAAAAGAATTTCCCTTTTTCACCTGAGGAATCATAAAGGGTGTGGAGAAATTCTGTTGGGCAGATAGGGATGGGGCAGGAGGGAGTTCCGGGTTGGGCAGTCTCCCAGAGCCACTTGCTGCATAAACATAAGTTATGTAGGAGAAAAAGGAGAGGTGAATTGCCAGGTTACACAACTACCTTCCTGTGTGTATGAAGGGCTGGTTGCTACAAACATTTTTATAATTCTGATTTCTGGTCCATAATAAATGACTATTCCAAGTGGACATCTGGCATGACAGTGGTCAACACAGGTATCAGAACTGTACTTCAAACACCAAGATCGCCTACTGGGGATGGGGAGTGGGGGAGGAAGGAGAGAGACGGGGAGAGACAGAGAGAGACAGAGAGAGAGAGAGAGAGAAGGGAAGGTGTTATGATGGTGATGTAAGGAAAGGGAGGGGAGAACCACTGCATTACAAGCAGTGTGTTCTTCGGAAGAAAATGGGAAAACAAATTCTCCAAACTTTCCTAAATGATGAAGCCTTTTTCCAGGAAGGCAAGAGCAAATGGGTTGAGCCCTAGGCCCAGGAATCAATTCGGTACAGACAAGAGGGAGGGGAACAGAAAGCCTCGGCATAACTGACAAGGGGGGTTTGGAGGAGCGAAGGTACAAGAAGAGGGGGAGGTATAAGAGGGGGAGAGTGGGAGGGAAAAAGGCGCGCGCACGCGCGCTGTGTGTAGTATGTGTATGCATGTGTCTCTCCAGGAGGTGCAGGGAGGGGAGAAGCTCGAAAAATATAGGGGGGGGGGGAGGGGAAAGGCTCAAAGAAAACTGGGGGGGGGGCGACGCTTCCCTCCAGCACTCCCACCCCTCCGCAAACAGCGCCCCCCACGGGACAGGGGCGGGGCCCCAGCACTCACCGGCGAGGAGGCTGGAGGCCGGTGGGTGGGAGGAAGGTAGGGTGCTCTCAGGAGTCCCACCGCAGCTCCACTGGTCGGGATGGGGCAGTCTGTCAATCCGTCAGGCCCCGCACCCCCCACCCCCGGCAGCGCTCCCAGGTGGGGCCGGCTTCTCGGAGGCGGGGCCCGGAGGGGGGGAGGGGGGAGGACAGGGCGGGGCGGGGTGAGGAGAAGGAGGAGGAGGAGGAGGAAGAGGAGGAGGAGGAGGAAGAGGAGAAGAAGGAGGAGGAGGAGGAAGCTGTGCGCGGCGGGAGGCGGGAGGCGGAGGGGAGGACGGGGCCAGTGAGCGCTGGGCTGCCGGCCTGGCGACGCAGCGTCACCCAACGTGCTCCGGGGACTGGACGCGCGGTCCACCTGGAGAAGAGAACGTGGAGGCTGCAAACGGCCCGACCCCCTGTGACGCGCGCGCGGCGCGTGCGTGACGCCAGACCGGTTCGCGGCCTGCAGTTACGGCCTCAAGTCGGCAGCTCATTGGTCAGGCGGGAGGGCCGGTGCACGTAGTCAGTAGCGGGCTGACTCCTGGCCCCCTGGGGCGCTGCGGTGGGCTTCGATGAAAGCTCCACTTCCTGGAGTCGTGCTTCTGGGACCTCCGGTCCAAGGCCGCTTTTAAAACCACCGTTTTAAGTCTAGACCTGGGAGGAGTCTGAGAGGCCAACTGGTCCGGCTCTTTAATTTGACAGACAAGAAAACTGCCTCAAGAAAGTGAAATGACTTGCCCAAGCCCTGCACTTGTTCTCTCATTCCGTCGTGTCTAATTTTACTTCAGCCCATGCACTATAGTACACCAGGCCCTTCCCTCCTCCCCTGTCTCCAAAGTCTGACCAAACTCACGTTCATAATGTCTACTATCTGCTCCTTATGTGACCAAAGTATTGAAGCTTTAGCTTCAGTATCTGACCTTCCAGTGAATAGACTGACTTAATTTCTTTAAGTATTGGCTGATTTTACTTCCTTGCCCCTCCAGCACCACAACCCCAAAGCATGGATTCTTTGGGCCTGCATTGCTACTGAGAAGATCATAGCTTTGACTATGGACCTTTGTCACCAAGGTGATGTCTCTGCTTTTTTTATGTTGTCCAGATTTGCCATAGCTTTCCTTCCAAGAAGCAAATGTCTTTTAATTTCGTGACTGCAGTTTGTTTGCAGTGATCTTTGAGCGTGAAGAGAAAAAATCTGACACTGCTTCTATTTCCTTTGCCTTTGCTAGAAAATGAGGGGTTGCCATCATTTAGTTTTTGTCAGGGTAGCAATTCCTTGTTTGAGATAAACGTGACAAATTCACAATGGCCATTCTCTTTGGCAAAAGGTAAAATTATTTAGGGGAATAGGTTACTGAAAAATGAAGGGGTACAATGCACTCTAGGAATAGTAAATATTATCTTTTTCTATCATCTTAGCCAATCTGAGAGGTGTGAAACTGTGCCTCAGAGTTGTTTGAGATGACAGGAAAAGATAATGATAAATGTTGGAGGGGATGTGGGAAAACTGGGACACTGATACATTGTTGGTGGAGTTGTGAACTGAGCTAATCATTCTGGAGAACAATTTGGAACTTTGCCCAAAGGGCTATCAAACTGTGAGTAGCCTTTGATCCAGAAGTGCTGCTACTGGGTTTACATCCCAAAGAAATCATAAAGGAGGAAAAAGCATCCACATGTATAACAGTATTTATAGCAGATCTTTTTGTGTTAGCAAAGAATTGGAGAATGAGTAGATGCCCATCATTTGGGTAATGGCTGTATAAGTTATGGTATGTGAAAGTCATAGGATATTATTATTCTTTAAAAAATGATGACCAAGCTAATCAACACATGCTATGCTCACTTTTTCCCTTTTTTCTTTTGTTTTTCTTTCATGGTTTTTCCCTTTTGTTCTGATTTTTCTTTCCCATCATGATTCAGATTTCCCATCATGACCAGAAAAAAAGAAAACAATAAAAAAGTAAAAAAAAAAAAAAAAAAAAAAGGAATAGTAAATATGAAATAGAGTTGGGAGAGCATATGGTTAAACTAAGCAGAGTTAGCTAGAGTGAGGAAAAAGATGCTATTAGAGGGAAGGCACTATGAAGAGAGAGAGATTAACCTCATAGGGGCCTTAGTCTTGAAAAGAATTTAGCAAAGACCTTTATCATAAGCAGATCTTTTTAAAAGGAGAAATATAGCCTTGGGGTTTCCCACACATAACAAATTCAAGAGGGAGGAGGGATCAAGGAGGAAAAGAAGTAATGAGATTCTCAAAGGGGAGGATCAAAGAGAAGCCAAATGGAATATATCTGGCAGATCAGATCCCAGACCCATCTAAAGATATGCTAATCAATATCTCAAAAGGTAGTTTAAAGATGCACTGAAGTTTGAAGGATAGAAGAAAGAGTTCCATCCTCACAGTCACTCTGAATAAACAGTTTGGGAATTGGTTATATCTGATAATATTTGGTTGGGCTTCTTTCTGAGAGGGGAAGAGAGTAAGTCACATGAATATTATCTGCATCTCTGAGATTGTTGCTGTTTCTCCCTGTCAGCCTTAATTCCAGTTTATGATTCCTCTTGCCTGGGAGTTCACATGATGTAAGTTAAATAAATAAGGTGAGTATATACAACTTTGTCTTACTCCTTTCCCAGTTAAATCGATCAGTTTTTCTATGTTCCCATTGTAATAATAGTTAACTATTGCTTCTTGATTCACATACAGGTTCTTTAGAAAACTGGCAAGATGATCTGATACTTGTATTTCTTTGAGGACTTGCCACATTTTGTTGTGATCCACACAGAGGCTTTAGTGTAGTTAAGGAAGCAGAAGGAGATGTTTTTCTGGAACTCCTTTGCTTTCTCCACAATCCAGAGAATGCTGAAAATTTGGTCTCTAGTTCTTCTTCCTCTTTGAAAACCAGCCTGGTTTTCTGATAATTCTCAGGGCACAAATTGCTGAAGGCTACTTTGCAGAATCTAAAGCATAACTTTGTTGGCTTGTGAAATGAGCATAGTTGTTTGGTAACTTGAATATTCTTTGGCATTACCCTTATTTTGGATTGGAATGTGAAAGAATCTTTTCCAATCCAGTGGCCACTCTTGAGTTTTTCAAATTTGCTAGCCTATAGAGTGAATCATTATACCACAGCATCATCTTTAAAGGATTTTAAATAACTCAGCTGGAATTCTTTCACCTCCACTGATTTTATTGTTAACAACGCTTCCTAAGGCCCACTTGACTTCATTCTCCAGGATGTCTGGCTCTGGATCAGTAACCGTTACATCATCATGGTTATCAGTAATATTGAGGTTTTTTGGTTTAGTTCCTTTGTGTATTCTTGTCACCTCTTAATCCCTTCTGTTTCTGTTTTTGGTCTTTTATTGTGCCCATTTTTGTATGAAACTTCCCTTAATATCTCTAATTTTCTTGAAGATATCTTTTATTTTTCCCATTCTATTTTTCCCCCTCTTTTTTACATTGTTCATTTAAGAAAACCTTAACTCGCCTTGCTATTCTCTGGAATTCTGTATTCAATTGAGTATAGCTTTCCCTTTCTCCTTTCCTTTTCACTTTCTTCTTTCCTCAGTTATTTTTTTTAATAGCCTTTTATTTACAGGATATATACATGGGTAACTTTACAGCATTAACAATTGCCAAACCTCTTGTTCCAATTTTTCACCTCTTACCCCCCCCCACCCCCTCCCCTAGATGGCAGGATGACCAGTAGATGTTAAATATATTAAAATATAAATTTCCTCAGTTATTTTTAAAGCCTCATCAGACAGCTATTTTACTTGCTCTTTTGTTTTGGGATGTTTTTTGTTGCTGTCTCCTGCACAATATTGCAAACTTCTGTCCATAGTTCTTCAGGTATTCCACATACCAGATCTAATCCCTTAAATCTATTTGTCACTCCCTTTTCATAGTCATAAGGATGCTACTTAAGTCATCCCTATACACAATCTTGCTGTTACTTTTTCTCTACTTTCTTCAGTTTAAGCCTTAAGCCACAGTCATTTCCAGGTCTTGTTATGACCAACTCTAGGGCTTCTCCAACCTTTGGCTGCAAACTACATATCAATCTGATTTTGATATTGACCATCTGGTGATGTCTATGTATAGAATTGCCTTTTAGATTTTTTTGCTCTTGGTTTCTGCCCTGGTTCTTTTTGTACTCAAAGGCCAAACTTGTCTGTTATATTGATTATCTTTTGGTTTCCTACTTCAGCGTTCCCATTCCCTCTGATGAATGTGACATCTTTTAAAATGTTATTTCTAGAAGAATTTGTAGGTCTTAATAGAACTTAGTATCTTTAGCCTCTTTGGTGTCTGTGGTTGGAATATAGACTTGTATTACTGTGATGCTGAATGGTTTGCCCTGGATTCATTCTGTCATTTTTGAAATTATACCCCAGTACTGCTTTTCTCACCCTTTTACTATGAGGACTATTCCATTTCTTGTAAGGGATTCTTGCCCACACTAGCATATGTAGTGATAACCTGAATTAAAGTCACTCATTCTCCTTTATTTAATTGATTCTCACTGATTCTCAAGATGTTGGTGTTAAATCTTTCTATTTCTTGTTTGACTATCTCTAGCTTACCTTGGTTCATAGATCTTACATTCCAGGTTCCTATGTGATATTGGTCTTTACAGCATCCGATTTTCCTTTCATCATCAATCACATCCATAGCTGAACTTCCTTTGGGCTTTGGCCCAGGTGCTTTGATCTTTTTGAAGCTATTTGTAGTTGTCCTCTGCTCTTACTCAATAATATATTGGATACCTTCTGACCTGAGAGACTCATCTTCAGATTTCATATTTTTAATCATTTTAATACCACCCATGGGTTTTTTTTGGCAAAGATTCTGAGTAGTTTGACATTTCCTTCTCCAGTGTCAAAATATTGTCAGAATTTTCCACAGTGACTTGTCCATCTTGGGTAATCCCAATTGGCACAGTTCATGGTTTCATTGAGCAAGGCCTCCTTCATGACAAGGCAGTGATCCAGGAGTGGAGGTCAACATTTAGGCTCATAAATCTAGAGCTGGATGAGAAATCAGGGACAAGCTTATCCAACTCATTCATTTTAGAGACAAAACAGACCCAGGCAAAATCACTAACCCGAGGACACTTGTGGAATTGTTGCTATAGAGCTGGAAGGGACTTCAGAGGCCATTTGGTCCATCCACATCATTTTGTAGAAATAGAAACAAGACCTCTATTATGTCCACTCACACTTATCTTCAATCTTTTCTGTCTACTGTTTCCAAAACCTTCAAAAACCTTCACTTGATTCTTCCCTTATTATCATCCTGTATCTCTCCTCCCTTTTCTATGTAAACTTGAGAAAGTAGGCTATGCTAACCTGCCCTTCCTTCCCTCTATATCCTTTCTGTTTATGTCCCTTGGATTCAATTATGCTGATGATTCTCAGATCTACTCATTCAGCCCTAACCTCTGTGCTGACCTCCAGTTGCTCATATCCTATTGTACATCTGGAACTGAATGGCCCATGGATATCTCAAACTCACCATATCACATACTAAACTTATTCTTTTCCCTCCCCCCAACTTGCTTCTTTTCCTCATTTTCATATTGCTTTATAGATACCACTATCTTCTCACTCAAGCTCCTGACTTACTTGTCATTCTTGACTCCTCATTTTCTCTCACCCTTATATATCCAATTTGTTGCCAAGGCCTATGGATTTTACTTTCATAACATCTCTTGAATATTTTCCTTTCTCTTTTCTGACATTGCCATTATGCTGGTACAGATCTTCATAACCTTATGTCTGGACTATTGCAAGGACATGCTACAGGGAGGGATGCCACAAGTCTCTCCCCTCTTCAGTCCATTCTCTACTTAGCTGTCAGAATGATCTTCCTAAGATATATCATCTCCTTCCCCACTTCTTTCATTCAGTCAACTCTAATATAAAATCCATTGTTTATCTCTCAAAGACCTTCAAAGTACCCCCACTCCAACCCTTTTAGGCTTTTTCACTTTGCATTTACCCCAAGTACTCTCTTATCCAGTGACACTGGCCTCCTTACTGTTCCTCAAACAAGAAACTCCATCTCTCAACTTCAGGCACTTTCACTGCTTGTACCTCACACCTGGGATGCTTTCCCTCCTCAGTTCTACCTCTTGGCTTCCCTGGCTTCCTTCAAGTCTCAGCTAAAATGCCAGCTTCTATGGGAAGTCTTTTTTTAAAAGCTTTTTATTTTTCAAAATATATGTGTGGATAATTCTTCAACATTACCCCTTGCAAAACTGTGTCCAATTTTCCATCCCTTCCCCTACTCCCTCCCCTAGATGGCAAGTAGTCCAATATGTTAAACATAGTAGAAATATATGTTAAATCTAATGTATGTGTATATATTTATACAATTATTGTGCTGCATAAGAAAAATCAAATCAAACCACAGTAAAAAAAAAAGAAGAAGTAAAATAAAATGCAAGCAAACAACAACAAAAAGAGTGAAAATGCTATGCTATGTAGTGGTCCACACTCAATTCCCACAGTCCTCTCTCTGGGTGTGGTTGCCTCTCTTCATTACTGAACAATTAGAACTGGTTTGAATCATCTCATTGTTGAAGAGAGCCACATCCATCAGAATTGATCATCTTATACTCTTGTTGTTGCCATGTATAGTGGTCTCCTGGTTTTGCACATTTCACTCAGTATCAGTTCGTTAGTCTCTCGAGGCCTCTCTGTATTCATCCTACTGGTCATTTCTTATAGAAGAATAATATTCCATAACATTCATATACCACAATTTATTCAGCCATTCTCCAATTGACGGGCATCTACTCAGTTTCCAGTTTCTGGCTACTACAAAGAGGGCTGCCACAAACATTCTTGCACATACAGGTCCCTTTCCCCTCTTTAAAATCTCTTTGGGATATAAGCCCAGTAGTAACATTGCTGGGTCAAAGGGTATGCACAGTTTGATAACATTTTGAGCATAGTTCCAAACTGCTTTCCAGAATAGTTGGATCCATTCACAGTTCCACCAACAATATTAGTGTTATGGGAAGTCTTTTATACTCCTTAATTCTAGTGCCTCTGATGATGATTTATCTTGTATGTAATTTGTACATAACTGTGTATTGCCTCCCCCATTTGAAGGTGAGCTTCTTGAGAATTGGGACTATCTTTTGCTTTTCTTTGTATCTCCAAGAGCTTAGCACAATGCCCAGCCCTTAGCAAATGTTTGTTGTTGTTTGTCCTTTGATCTCAAGGAGGACCAGGACATCAGGGAGGTGATACTATGAAATGCAAGTGAATTGGATTTAAGTGAGGGAGGGCTGTGCAAAGTCACCTGCTTCACTTTCACCTCCGGAACCAGCTGGTTCCAGTGGCCAAATAAGAGATCAAGACAACCAGAAATGACCCTGGATAAAATGGGAGACTTTAGCCTTTTAAGCTAAGGTATAGGTCTCATTTTGATGGAGGCCGCACCCATTCAGTGATTAAGGCTAGGTAGTAATTAAGGAAAAGAATCTCCTCTTTGACTGGCTGATTGACATAGTAGATGGTAATAAATGTTATTGATCAAGAAGGTTTTCTGAGGGCCACATATAGGATCATAACTTTAGAAGCCTCTAGTCCAACATCCCCCACCTCCATTTTACAGATGAGGAAGCTTAAGACCACAGAGCGTAAGTTACTTGTCCCAAAGTTAATACAGTGACTCCTAGAACTAGAGCTGGAAGGAACCTCAAAAGATATTGAACCTAACACTTTCATTTTGCAGAGGAGGAACCTGAAGCTCAGGGAGGAGAAGGGACTTGCCTAAGATCATGCTTAGGATTCTAGGTCTAGAACTCAAAGGACTCTTAAAAGCCATCTAGTATAATCCTCTCATTTTAAGAGGAGGAAACTGAGGCCCAGAAAGGGAGAAGTAGAATTTTAATGCAACATTTTCTGATTATGCCTTCATTTCCCTACTCAGGGATTTATTCTAACAACAGCAAAATTAATAGAAAGAGGAAAAAACATTTTTGCAAAACCAGCTTTCTGCTGAGTCCTACATTACATACAGAATTTTAGATAACTATCACTTATTAAGCACCTATTGTGTGCTTCTCAAGGAGCTCGCTGTCTAATGGAAGAAATATCTTTTTTTTTTTTGCTGAGGTAATTGGGGTTAAGTGACTTGCCCAAGGTCACACAGCTAGAAAGGGTTAAGTGTCTGAGACTAAATTTGAACTCAGGTCCTCCTGACTTCAGGGCTGGTGCTCTATCCACTGTATCAGCTAGTTGCCCCCTAATTGGAGAAATATCATGCAAACAGCTATCTGCAAATAAGATATATACAGAATAAATTGTCGGTAGTCTGAGAAGGAAAGCACTAAGATTAAGGAGGATCTATTGTCTCCTACCTCTGCCAATAAGGAAAGGTAGTAAATTTTCAGCAAGAGGGAAGTCATTATAGTGAATTAGCATTCAATTTCCTTTCAATAAGTCTTGGATTTTACAAATATGGTGAATTATGGCTGTGAAAAATTGCATATACTATCAGATTCAGTTGATTTATTGAATGGCTTTTGTAGTTTCATGGGTTAAGAGGTAGATGGGACCTCAGAGGTCATCCACTCAGACATTTTACAGATGAGGATACTGAGGCAGGAAGTTTAGTGAATAACACAAGGTTACTTCAGTAATAAGCATAAAAGTCAGTATATTAATCCAGGTCTTCTGCCTCCAAGGCTAGCATGCATCTTTTTTCTTTCCCTTTAAAAATGTTTTTCTTCCGAATTATCAAGCATTCAGCTTTTTTCTCTGATAATAACAGATAACATTTGTATGATACTCACTATATGCCAGGCCTTGTCCTAAGTGCTTTTACAGATATTATCTCATTTTCCCAACAACCCTATAAGGTAGACCCCTAGATAGCAAGTAATCTAATATATGTGAAACATGTACAATGCTTCTATATACATATTTCTATATTTGTCATGATGTATAAGAAAAATCAAAAGGGGTAAAAAGAAAATATGAGAACAAAAAAAAAAACAAGCAAACAAATAACAACAACAACAACAAAAGTGAAAATGCCATGCTGTGGTCCACACTCAGTCCTCACAGTCCTCTCTCTGGATGCAGATGGCTCTTTCCATCACGAGTCCATTAGAATTTCCCTGAATCACCCCATTGTTGAAAAGAACCAATTCCATCTCAGCTGAATATTACATAATCTTGTTGTTGCTGTGTATAGTGTTCTTTTGCTTCTGCTCACTTGACTCAGCATCAGTTCATGTAAGTCTAAATTTTTCTGAAATCAGTCTGCTAATCGTTTCTTATAGATCAATAATATTCCATTACATTCATGTACTATAACTTATTCAGCCATTCGCCAGCTGATGGGGATCCACTCAGCTTCCATGTTCTTGACAGCATAAAAAGGACTGCTATAAAAATTTTTGCACATGATCTCTTTGAGATATAGACCTTGTAGAGGCACTGCTGTATCACAGAGTATACACAGTTTTTATAACCCTTTGGGAATAGTTCCAGAATGCTCTCCAGAATGGCTAGATCTGTTCACAACTCCAACAATGTAGCAGTGTCCCAGTTTTCCCACATTCCCCTCAACATTCATTATTATCTTTTCCTGTCATCTAAGTCAATCTGAGAGGTATGTAGTGCTATCTCAGAATTATCTTAATTTGCATTTCTCAAATCAATAGTGATATAGAGCAGTTTTTCATATGACTAGAAATAGCTTTAATTTCTTTGCCTGAAAATTGTCTGTTGATATGCTTTGACGATTTATCAATGGGGAAATGGATTATATTATTATAAATTTGAGTCAGTTCTCTATAGGTTTTAGAAATGAAGCATTTATCAGAAGCACTGGCTGTAAAATTGTTTCCCAGCTTTCTGTTTCCCTTCAAATCTTGGCTATATTGGTTTTGTTTGTGCAAAACCTTTTTTAATTTAATATAATCAAAATTGTCTATTTTGCATTTCATAATGTTGTCTATTTCTCATTTGGATATAAATTTCTCCCTTCTTCAAAGATCTGATAAGTATCCCTTTGTCTCCTAATTTGCTTATAGTATCACCCTTTATCATGAACCTATTTTGAAATTATCTTGGTATAGGGTGTCACTTGGTCTGACCTAGGCATAGGTCTATGCCTAGTGTCTGACAAATTTTTGTCAAATAGCAAGTTCTCATCCCAGAAGCTTAAGTCTTTAGGTTTATCAAACAATAGGTTACTATAATTGTTGACTGTGTCTTTTATACTTAACATATTCCACTGATTCACCACTCTATTTCTAAGCCATTACCAAATGTTTTTGACCATTTGACCAAAAACAATGGTTTTGCTGGTTTATAATATAGTTTTAGGTCTGGTACAATTAGGCCACTATCCTTTGCATTTTTTTTTCATTAATTTCCTTGATGTTCTTGACATTTTGTTCTTCCAGATGAATTTTGTAATTATGTTTTTCTAGCTCTAAAAATAATTTTTGGCAGTTTGGTATGGCACTGAACAAGAAGACTAATTTAGGTAGAATGGTCATTTTCTTATGTTAGTATGGCCTACCCATGAGCAACTGATACTTTTTCATTTGTTTAGATTTGACTTGATTTGTGTGAAACATGTTTGGTAAATGTGTTCTCTGTAGTTCCTAGGTTTGTCTTGGCAGGTAGATTTCTAAATATTTTACATTGTCTCCAGTTATTTTAAATAAGATTTTTCTTTCTACCTCTTGCTGCTGGACTTTGTTAATAATAGAAATGCAAGTGGAGCCAAGACCCCCCAAACACTCCAAAGTCTTTTATGATATTTGTAACTCATTAAAACTTTCTTATTATTATGGCAGTTAGAAGGAGTATATATACAGAAGGCACAGGTATAAGTTGAATCTGAAGGGATATCTTTTAAAAAAGAGTGATGAAATTAGTAGATGAGAGAGATACTGGGATAAAGGGAAAGGGAGAAGTGGAATGGTACAGATTATCTGCCATAACAATGAGACAAGAAAAAGCTTTTACGGTGGAGGGGAAGAGAGGGAGGAGGGGGTGAGAGAGTGAACTTTACTCTTGTCAGAATTGGCTCAAAGAAGAAATAACATATATACTCAATAGGGATATATAAATCTATCTTACCCTGCAGGAAAATAGGATGGTAATAGGATATGGGAAGGGAAGGAGGGTGATAAAAGAGAGGGCATATTGGGGGAGGGAGTGATCAATACGAAAACACTTTTGAGGAAGGACAGGGTGAAAGAAAGAGAGAATAAATAGGGAAAAATATAGCTAATAATAGTCATTTTTGTAAATTTAAAATTGTAAAAAGTTTGTAAAATTTTTGTAAATTGTAAAAAATTGTAAAAAAAATTTCAAAGCAAGTTTCTCTGATAAGGCCCCATTTCTTAAAAATAGAGGGCACTGAGTCAAATTTATAAAAAATAATAGTCATGCCCAATTGATAAATAATCAAAAGATATACTCCGTGTCCAAAGGACTATAAATTCATGCACATCCTTTGACCTAACAACACCATTATTTGGTGTGAATACCAAAAGAGATTTGGAAAAAAAGGAAAATGACCTATATGTACAAAAAATATTCATAGCAACTGTCTTCTTATGACAAAAAAAAAAAATAAGGGGAAGGCCCATTGATTGGAGAATAGTTCAATAAAGTGTGGTGTGTGTTTATGATGAAATATTATTGATCAATGGAAAATGACAATTAGGATGCTCTCAGGGAAAAAAAACAGACCTGAAAAGTGCACCATGTACTCAAGCAAAGTTAAATGTACTGTATCCAAAGTAATAGCAATGTTTCTGGATGACCAACTGTGAATAACTTTGCTATTATCAGTAGTACAATCATCCACAACTACTCTGAAGGGCTTATGAAAAATCCTATCTATACCCAGATAAGGAACTGATTGTATCTCAATACAGATTGAAGCATTCTCTCTCTTTTTAAACTTAATTTTTCTTGAGGGTTTTTATTTTCATAGCATAGAAGATCTTTTTACAACTTGACTTTTATGAAATTTTTTTGCATAACTTCACAAGTGGTTTCTTAATTGTGGGTGGGGATAAGGGAGAGAACCTAGCACTCAAAAATTTTAAAAATCAAATGTTAAATTTTTTTGGTTTGAATGTAACTGAGGAAAATTATTAAATAAATAACAAAATAAAAAAGGAATAATATCTAGAAATGCCAGTGATTTATGTAGATTTATTTTATATGCTTCAACTTTGCTAACGTTGTTAATTGTTTCAGATATTCTCTAGGATTCTCTAAGTATATCATCATATCATCTGCAAAGAGTCATAGTTTTGTTTTCTCATTGCTTACTCTAATTCCTTCATTTTCTTTTTCTTTTCTTATTGTGAAGCTAATATTTTAAATACAATATTGAATAGTAGTGGTGATAATGGGCAACTTTATTTCTTCCCTGATCTTATTGGACATGCTTCTAGCTTATCACCATTACATATAA
The DNA here is from genome assembly GCF_902635505.1 of Sarcophilus harrisii. Lineage (NCBI taxonomy): Eukaryota > Metazoa > Chordata > Mammalia > Dasyuromorphia > Dasyuridae > Sarcophilus > Sarcophilus harrisii. The sequence goes on from NC_045432.1 coordinate 26,679,330, forward strand.
TGCTTGTTGATTTTAGAAAGATGCTACTTATTTTAAGGAAAATTCCATTCATTCCCGTGTTCTCTAGTGTTTTTATTAGGAATGCCTGTTGTATTTTGTCAAAACCTTTTTCTGTATCTATTGAGATAATAATATGATTTCTGTTAGTTTTGTTATTGAGATAGTAAGTTATGTTGATAGCTTTCTTAATACTGAATCAGCCTTGTATTCTCAATGCAAATCTTACTTGGTCATAGTGGATTATCCTGGTGATAAATTTCTATAATCTCTTTGCTCATATTTTATTTAAAAAATTTCCATAGATGTTCATTCAGGAAATTGGTCTGTTTTGGTTCTTCCTGGTTTAGGTAACAGCACCTAAACCAGGTTTTGTGGTTTAGGTATTTGTGTCATAAAAAGAATTTGTAGGAATCCTTTTTCTCCCATTTTTCCAAATAGTTTATATAGTATTAGAATTAATTGTCTTTAAATATTTGGTAGAATTCACTTGTAAATCCATCTGGCTCTAGAGATTTTTTTCTTAAGGAATTCATTCATGGCTTATTCATTATTATTATACATTCATTTAAATTAAGCTGTCAGATTTATTGGCATACAGTTGGGCAAAATAACTCCTAATTATTGCTTTACTTTCCTCTTCATTGGTGATAAGTTCAATTTTTCACTTTTGAAACTTATAATTTGATTTTCTTCTTTCCTTTCACTAATCAAATCAATCAAATACTTATTTTATTTTATTTTTTCATAAAATCAACTCTTGGTTTTATTTATTAGTTCAATAGTTTTTTTTTTTTACTGGCAATTTTATTGATCTTTCCTTTGGTTTTTCAGAATTTCTAATTTGATATTTAATTGGAGATTTTTAATTTGTTTTTTTTTTCTAGCTTTTTTAGTTGCATGTCCAATTCATTAGTCTCCTCTTTCTCTATTTTTAATGTAAGCATTTAGAGATATAACATTTCCCCTTAGAAATGCTTTGTCTGTATAAGTTTTGTTTTATCATTTTATTATTGTCATTCTCTTGGATGAAATTATTGATTATTTCTATGATTTGTTTTTTGAACCACCCGTTTTTTAGATTATTTATTTTCCAATTAATTTTTGGTTTATCTTTTCATGGCCCTTTATTATATGTAATTTTTGTTTCATCATGATTTGGAAAAGATGCATTTAATAGTTCTGCTTTTCTTCATTTGATTGTGAGGTTTTTTTATGCCATTATATATGGTCAATTTTTGAGTAGTTGCCATGTACCACTGAGAAAAGGTATGTTCCTTACTATATTCAGTTTTCTTCAGAGATCTATCGTGTCTAATTTTTCTAAAATTTTATTTGTCTCTCTAGCTTCTTTCTTGTTTATTTTGTAGTTAGATTTATCTCTTTTTAAGAGATGAATGTTAAGATCCCCTACTAGTATAATTTTGCTATCTATTTCTTCCTATAACTCACTTAACTTCACTATGCTATTTAGTGCATATATGTTTACTGATATTATTTCATTATCTATGATAGCATTTTAGCAATATGCAAATTCCTTCCTTATCTTTTTACTTAGATCTATTTTTGCTTTTGCTTTGTTTGAGATCAGGATTGCTATCCTGCTTTTTCTAAACTTCAGTTGAAGCATAATATATTCTGCTTTAACCTTTTACTTTTATTCTATGTGTTTCTCTCTGTTTCAAATGTGTTTCTTATAAATAAGATATTATAGAATTCTGACTCTTCTCTCTGCTTCCATTTTGTGGGAGAGTTTGTTCCCATTCATGTTCACAGTTATGATTAATAGTTGTATATTTCCCTTTTTTTCCCTCCTGAAAATATTTTTTCTTTTCATAATTTCTCTCCTCACCAGTGTTTTGCTTCTGACTCCCACCTCCCTTAATCTATCTTTCCTTCTATTAGTCCCCCCTTTTGCTTCCCCTTTCCCTTCCTATTTTTGCTCTCCCTTTTATCAGTCTTCTCTCTCTCCTTTTCTTTCACCTTTCCCCTACTACTTCCTTACAGGGTAAGATAAATTGTGTAAATAATTCCCTCTGAGTCAAATATGATGAGATTAAGATGAGATTTGTTCACCTCCCTCTCTTCTTTTCCTCTTTTGTCTCCTTCATGTGATCTAATTTAATTCATTTTACATACTACTCTTTCCTCTTTTCCCAGTATAATCTTTTTTTCACCCCTTAATTTCTTTTTCATATTATCATATCAAAGTCAACTTATACCCACACTCTATCTGTGTATATCCCTTCTAACTGCCCTAACAAAGATACAGTTCTCAAGAATTACAAGTATCATCTTCCCATGTAGACATATAAATAATGTAACCTTTAAATAGCATTTTTTTCTCTCTCGTTTATTAACTTTTTATTCTTCTCTTGAGTCTTGTATTTGAAGATCGAATTTTCCGTTTTCTGTTTAGTTCTGGTCCTTTCATCAATAATTTTCAAATAATTGAAAGCTTCCTATTTCATCAAATGTCTGTCTTTCCCCCTGAACAATTATGCTAAATTTTGCTTGGTAATTGATTCTTGGTAGTAGTTAAAACTCTTTTGCCTTTCAGAATATCATTTTCCAGGAGTTCTGCTTTAATATGAAGCCTGTTAAATCTTGAGTAATCCTGACTTTGGCTCCTTGATATTTGAATTGTTTTTTTCTGGCTGCTTGCAGTATTTTCTCTTTGTCTTGATAATTCTGGAATTTGACTACAATGTTCCTCGAAGTTTTTCATTTTGGAGTCTTTTTCAGAAGGTAATTGATGGATTCTTTCAATGACTATCTTAACCTCTGGTTCTACAACATTAGGGCAATTTTCCTTGATGATTTCTTGAAAGATGTTGTCTAGATTCTTTTTTTTTGTTCATGGCTTTCACGTAGTCCAATAATTCTTAAATTATCTCTTCTATTTTCCAGGTTGGTTGTTTTTCCAATTAGTTATTTTACATTTTCTTTTATTTTTTCATGCTTTTGATTTTATTTGACTGATTCTTGATGTCTCATAGAGTCACTAACTTCCATTTTCCCAATTCTAATTTTTGATGAATTATTTAATTGTTTGTTTGTTTTTTTAGTGAATTTTTTCCCCATTTCACCAATTTAATTTTTTAAGGAGTTGTTTTCCTCAGTCTTTGTACTTCATTCTCCAAACTGTTGACTTTTTAAATATAATTCTCCTGAATAGGTGATCAGCTATGACAGACTTGGTTATTCTCAGTGGTTCAGTGATCCAAGGCAATTCCAAAAACCTTTGTATGGAAAATACCATTAGCATCCAGAGAGAGAATTATGGAGACTGACTATAAATCAACACATGCTATGTTCACTTTTTTCCTTTTCTTTTTTTTTTTTTTTTGGTTTTCTTTTTCTCTTGTGGTTTTTCCTTTTTGTTCTGATTTTTCTCTCTTACAATGCTTTGTAAGGAAATGTGTTTAAAAAATGAATGTACATGTACAACCAAGAAAATGCTTTTACATGTAACTGGAGAGAGCTTAGGCAACTTCCTGGCTTCTCTCTACTCTCTTGGCTCCACCCAGGAGTTTTTCTTTAATAATTTTTTGTGCCTTTCTCCATTTGATCATTTCTGCTTTTCAATGCATTCTTCCCCTCATTGCTTTTTTTTAAACCTCTTTTATCATTTGTCCTAGTCTGTTTTTTTTTAATTATAGGTTTTTATTTACAAGTTATATGCATGGGTAATTTTACAGCATTGACAATTGCCAAACCTTTTGTTCCAATTTTTCCCCTCCTCCCCATCCCCTCCCCCCCCATGGCAGGTTGACCAAGGCATGTTAAGTATGTTAAAGTATAAATTAAATACAATATAAGCATACATGTCCAAATAGTTACTTTGCTGTACAAAAAGAATCGGACTTTGAAATAGTGTACTATTAGCCTGTGAAGAAAATAAAAAATGCAGGTGGACAAAAATAGAAGGATTGGGAATTCTAGGTAGTGTTTCATAGTCATTTCCCAGAGTTCTTTCTCTCGGTGTAGCTGGTTCTATTCATTACTGCTCTATTGGAACTGATTTGGTTCATCTCATTACTGAAGAGGGCCACGTCCATCAGAATTGTATTATTGTTGAAGTATATGATCTGGTCCTGCTCATTTCACTCAGCCTAGTCTGTTTTTTAAGATGTATTTTCTTATGCACACCTAGAGAAGGAACTGATTGTGTCTGAATACAGATTGAAGCATTCTCTCTCTCTCTATCACTCTCTATTTTTAACTTAATTTTTCTTGAGAGTTTTTATTTTCATTAGGGTGGGAGGTCTGTGTTTTCTTTTACTACTTGACTTTGTGGAAATGTTTTGCATAACCTCACATGTGGTTTCTTGATTGTGGGTGAGGATAAGAGAGAAAACCTAGAACTCAAAAATCTTTAAAAAATTGCTTTGAATGTCACTGGGGAAAATGTTAAATAAATTAAGTTAATTTTAAAAAATGTGTTATTTTCTTCAGTATTTCTTTGTGTTTCCTTTACCAAGCTGTTCACTTTTTTATCATGATTTTCTTGTATCACTCTCATTTCTCTTCCCAATTTTTACTCTACCTCTCTTACTTAGTTTTCAAAATCCTTTTTGAGATTGTCCATGGCTTGAGATCAATTCATATTTTTTTCTTGGAATATAACTTTGACCTTATTATCTTCTTCTTTGTATGTGTTTTGATCTTCCTTGTCACCATCAAAACTTTCTTTAGTTAGAACTTTTTAATGTTGTTTGCTTGTCTTTCAGATGTTTTCAGAGATACTTCTAGGGACTTGTAAGTTTTCAGTTCTTCTAAGGTGGTATTATCTAAGGAGAGACATGTTTACTACTTTCCTAGATTGTACTCTTGTCTCTGAGTGAGTACAAGCACTCTTTTCTGCCCTGGAACTATGAGGAGGGTCCTTGCTCCATTCCTCTCCCTGGGACTGCCACCTAAGACTTCTACTCAAATCCAAGTATGGGCAAAACATCAGACTTCTGTTCCTAATGCCAGCAAATAGATCCCTGTAATCTTCTTCTGATGAGTTGTTCCACTCCAGCAGGCTCCAAGGCCTGCTCCTAGTTTGCTGGGACCTGGTCTATGCTGGTGCAGCCTGTGCTGAAGTGTATTCCACTTTTACCCTGGTGCAACATACCTTTCCTGCTCACCTTCTAAGTTGTCTTTGACTGGAACATTATTTCACCCTGTCCTTTTATGAGTTCTGCCACACCAGAAATTGTTTTATGGCATTGATTAAAAGTGTTCACAGGTAAGTTTGCTGACTTTTTCTACCATCTTGGCTCCACCTTAATGACTTGTATTGTTATACATTTGACTCAATTCTTTATATATTTGAGAAATTACGCCTTTATCACAGAAACTTGCTGTAAATTCCCCAACCCCCCTTAGTTTCCAGGTTTCCTCCTAATCTTGAATGCATTGCATTCCTTTTTGCAAACCTTTTTTAATTTCATATAATCAAAATTATGCATTTTACTTCTTGTAGTGCTCTCTTTTACTTTTTGGATGATAAATTCTTCCCTTATCCATAGAATTGACAGAATATTCCATGCACCCCTAATTTGCATATGATATCATCCTTTATGTCTAAATTGCATACCATTTTGACATCATCTTGGTATATAAGTATGAGATGTTGGTTTGTACCTAGTTTCTGCCAAACTGCTTTCAAGTTCTTTCAGCAATTTTCATCACATGGTGAGTTCTTGTCCCCAAAGTTTGGATCTTTGAATTTATCAAACACTGGATTACTGTGGTCTTTTATTAATATGGATTGCATATATAAATAATCTATTTTGCTTTTCCACTACTCAATTTCTTGGTACCAGACTATTTTGACAATTACCACTTTATAATATAGTGTGATATATCATATCACACTGTTAGGTCTAAGTCACTTTCCTTTACTCATTTTTCATAGATTCCCTTGATATTCACGGCCTTTTCTTCTTTCAGATGAATTTTGTTATTATTTTTTCTGGCTCTATAAAATACTGTTTTGGTATTTTGAATGCTATGACACTAAATAAGTAAATTAATTAAAGTAGAATTATATTGACTTGGCCTACCCATGAACAATGAATATTTCTCCAGTTGCTTAGATTTGACTTTATTTATGTGGAAAATGTTTTGTAATTCTGTTCATATAGTTCCTGGGTTCGTCTTGGCAGGAAAATTCCCAAATATTTGGTGTTATCTGTAATTATTTTAAATGGAATTTCTCTTTCTGTCTTTTCCTGCTGGGTTTTGTTGGTAGTATATAAGAATGAGTTTATATTATATCTTGTAACTTTGCTGAAGTTGTTAATTGCTTTAAATAGTTTTTTAGTTGATTCTCCAGGATTTTCTAAATATATCATCATGTCATCTGCAAAGAGAAAAAAAAAATTTGTTTTCTCATTGCCTGTTCCAAAACTTCTTAAACTGTGGATTGTGACTTAATATGGGGTCATGTAACTGAAGGTGGGGGGTGGTGAAATTATGATTTGTTATCAGTAAATGTTTAATTTACGCACCAATTTTTATATCTATATACCTGGGGTTACATAAAAATTTCTAAGGCAAAAAGGCATTGTGAATGGAAAATATTTAAGAAGCCTTGCCCCATTCTGATTCCTTCAATTTATTTTCTTGTTTCATTCTATAGCTAGCCTTTCTAGTATAATATTGAATAATAGTGGTGATAATGGGTATCATTGGTTTACCCCAATTTTATTTGAAAGGCTTCTAATTTATCTATATTATAGATAATGCTAGTTGACAGTTTTAGAGAGATACTACTTGTTTTAAGGAAAGCTCTATTTATTCCTATGGTTTCTAGTATCTATAATAAGAATAAGCGTTGTATTTTTTATCAAAAGCTTTTTCTGCATCTATTGAGATATTATTATACTTTTTATTATTTTTGTGATTGATATAGTCAATTATTCTGATAGTTTTCCTACTATTAACCCAGCCCTGCATTCTTGGTTTAAATCCACCTGCTCATAGTTTGTGCTCCTTACAATATATTGCTGTAATATCCTTGCAGAACTTTATTTAAGAATTTTGCATTGATAATCATTAGGAATATACTATCCACCCCCAGAACAAGAACTGATATTAATTTAATACAGACTGAATAACACTATTTTTCACTTTATTTCTTTCATTTTATTCAAGTCTTCTTGTAAAATAATTAATATGGATTTTTTTGCTCCTCTTCTATGTGGTATCGTTTCCCCCATTCTACTTCTCCCTTCCACCAGTGGATAATTTTTTTCACCTTTTAATTTTATTTTTTTAAATCATCCTATTTACACCCATGCCTTCTGTCTATGCATACTCCTACCTGCCCTAATAGTGATAAAGTTCTTAGGGGGGTTACATGTATCATCTACTCATATAAAAATATAAATATTGTTGAATCCATTGTGATTTTTCTTTCATGTTTATCTTTTTGTGCTTCTCTTGAGTCTTGTATTTGAAAGTCAAGTTTTCTACTCAGCTCTGGTATTTTCATCAGGAATACTTAAAAGTATTATATTTCATCAAATGTCCATTTGCCTCCCTGAAGAATTATACTTATATTTTTTTAAAAATATATTCAGTTTTGCTGGGTAAGTTATTCTTGTGTTGTAATTCTCCTCTGTCTTTTGGAATATCAAATTTCAAGTCCTCTGATTTCTTAATGTAGAAGTAGCTAAATTTTGTGTGATCTCAATGTGGCTCCAATATTTGAATTGTTTTTTTCTAGCTGCTTGCAATATGTTCTTCTTGACATAAGAGCTTTGGAAATTGGCTATTATATTCCTAGGACTTTTTTTGAGGATCTCTTTCAGGAGGTGATTGGTGGATTCTTTAAATTTCTATTTTACCCTCTGGTTCTAGAATATTTCTTGAAAGATGATCTCTAGGCTTTTTTATTGTGTTTTCTGCTTAGAAATTCTAAATTCTCTCTCCTTGATCTATTTTCTAGATCACTTGTCTTTCCAGTGAGATAATTCACATTTTCTTCTATCTTTTCATTCTTTTTGATTTTATTTTATTCTTTGGTTTCTCATGGAGTCATTGCTTCCACTTGCTCAATTCTTATTTTTAAAGAATTATTTTCTCTTCTCACTCCACTTAAAATAGTATTTTATTTTTTCCAATTACATGTAAAAATAGCTTTCAACATTCATTTTTATAAGATTTTGATTTCCAAATTTTTCCCCTTTCCCCACTCCCAAGACAGCAAGCAATCTGATATAGGTTATACACTTAACAATATAATTTAAAACATAACTAAAAAGCTTCTAAGCCAGATGAATTACGATGACCAATTTCAGTCCCAGAGAATAGATGATGAAACATACTTTTTTGGGCTTCCGATTGGTGAAAGTTCTTCAGATCTAGCCCATACTGACCATGCTGCTCTCTGGTTGTCTTCATTCCTTCCATGGCCTTTTTACCCTTCCCTTTCCTCCCTTACCTCTCTGCTTTCTACTCAAAAGTCTAGGAACATTAACTAACTCAAAGAACAGTAATGAAATCTTCCTGGAAAGGAGGAGTTGGTTATTTGTTTTATGGCTCTATTCTTGGTCTCTGTGACTTCTTAGACCAAAGCACCCTTTCCTGACCATGACTCTCTTATATATATCCTCTTATCCTATAAGAATGTAAGTTCCTTGAGGACAGGAACTCTCTTCTTTTTTGTATTTGTGTCTTCAGCTCTTAATTCAGTGCCAGGCCTATATTAAGTGTTTAAATCTGGTTAACCTGTAGTCTGAATCTCAAAGGGTCTGTGGATAGATTTCAGAGGATCTGTGAACTTGGATGGGGAAAAATTATATCTACATTTTCACTAATTATTGTTGTTTTGTTTTTTTTGTAGTTTTATATATTTATTTTTTTTCTCAAAAAACATGTGTCTGAGAAGGGGTTCCTTGGCTTCATCACCCCTATCCAAGGGGTATAGGGTACACAAAAAGATAAAGAACCCATGACTTGATACTTGGTAATAGGTGAGAGTTTCGGCCTAGAATGGTACATGTTCTATTAGATGTGGTCATTTTGTTGGATAGCTTTGTTTAATTGGTATATAAATATTTTTGTGTTTTTTAACAACCAATTAAAAATTTAAAAAACAGAGGTTATTCTAGAATAATTTTATTTGCTTTTTGACAGTTACTAGGCAGATAGTTCAGGTTGATGCTATAATCCTAGAATAACTACATTTCAACAAAACATTTGCCAAAGCCTCTTATCCTGTCCTTATGGACAAGGTGGAAAGCGGGGAACCTTGTCAACTAAAAATGAATCAACAGTGACACGGGCACAAAAACATTACAGGGTCAGAGAGACCTGATGTTCAGAAAAAGTGACATGATTGAGTCCTTGCTGTACTTTGTCCTGTTTTGACTGTGCCTGGTATGATGTATTTCATCAATGTTATATTTTAAAGAGATTGACAAACTAGAATGTGCCTAAAGGAGAGATCATAGAATAGAACTGGAAGGGAACTTGGTGACCTTCTACTCTGATTCTTTCCATTTCACAAATTAGGATACTGAGGCCTATAGATGTTAAGTGACTTGTTCAGTGTCTTGGGTGATAAAGGGTAGAGGAAGGATTTGAATCTAGCATTTGAAAATGCAATTAAGCTAATGAAGGATCTTGAGGTCATTCCATGGATATCAGTTGAAGGAAATGAGGGTATTAAGCATAGGTAAGAGAAAACTCAAAAGACGCCTGACAGCTGTCTTTAGATGTTTGAAGAGCTTTCATTTCGAGGTCTGTTTGGCCCCAGAAGATCAGGAGCAGTGGGTGGAAGTTGCAGAAGGAAATGAAGGCTTAATGTTAGGAAAAACTTTCTCACAGAGTTCACAAAAATGGGGAATGTGTTGTTGCAAAAAGTGTGGGCTCCCCAACCTTGGAAGTCATCAGAGACTGGTGATAGTTTGTCCTTTTTGGCATGTGATGAACCAGATGGCTTCTGAGCTGTTTTCCAACTTTGAGATTCTCTGGTTATGGTCTACTTTGGGAGATAGTTGGGCTCTTCAAGTGGACCATTGTTAGGAATTTTTTAGAGGGATGACAGGATCCTAGGGCAGTGGTGGATAGAGTGCCAGGCTTGAGTTCCAGTATGGCTGTAGACACTGTGTGACCCTGGGTAACTCACTTAACTCTGTTTGCCTTAATTTTCATCATCGGTAAAATGAGCTGGAGAAGGAAATGGCAAACCACTTCAATATATCTGCCAAGAAAATCCTAAATGAAGTCATAAGGAGTTGGACCTAACTGAAATGACTGAACAACAAAAAGGAGCCTAACTCCAGAACCTCAGAGATCATCTAATCCAAACTGTTAATTTTATATATAAAAAGAATTGGACTTTATGGGAATTCCTGTTCATCTATAAATAGGACTTGGTCTATGCTATACCTTCTAACTCTGACATTATCTAATTCTGTAAATTTATGGAAGGTATTTTCCCAAGGTCACTTGTAAAGTGAAGACTTGGGTTCAAGTTCTGCAATTTCCATTACTACCTGTATGACTTTAGTCAAATAGCTTCATCTTTTTTTTTGTGCCTCAGTTTCACTTCTGTAATTTAGAAATAGGAATACTTACATTACCCACTTTGTGGGGTTATCAGGAGGAAGGAACTTTTAGAAACTTTTAAGTTTTGGATAAATTTTCAAAATGCCCAGTGGGGAGTAAATAAGGACCCAAACATATGTTACCTTAGTTGCCCTCTTCTCTTCCTGTTGTTTTGTTATTGAACAAATCCTGTTATTTGAGCTGCTACCTCTAGATCTGGGGACTTTGGCTTCTAATTGCCTCTTATTTGTGCTTTCAGATAATGGGAAAATGAGTCATTGCAGTGATGTTTTTCTATGTGCTGTCCAGTTGAGCATTTGTTTGTCAAAAATCAACTGATGAAATTGTCATAGAGGTTTAGGGTGTCCCACATTTGAAAATCTCCTGTAAATCCAAATCAATTGTATCCCCTGCTTCTCCAGCCTGGGAGCATTGCCAGGGAGATTCAGAATGCCAGAAGTATCTATGGCAACCAAGGCAGCCTTTTACCCAAGTGACATCTTGATGGAAAATATTAGTTAGTAGGATTGTGAAGTAGGTACAGTTTATCCCTATTTGACCTTTTCTTCCTTTCATAGAAGCCTCATACTACCTCTCAAGATGTTACCCATGGTCTAGAAAACTTCTTTCTACAAGGACACAAAGCCCTAGGTTCATGTGGACCCAGATTTAGCAGTAGAGAAGGAAGTGAGATGAGACAATGCTCCTAACTATATTGCTAGTTTTGTGGCCAACATTAGGAAAATATTATCCACATTTTTATTATGATGATTATTACAAAAGGAACCTCCATTTCACTAGATTGTTTATAGCATGCTGCTAGGACAGAAACACTCATTTCTCCTTTTATATGCCTCCTTTTACTTTGGTAGCCCTTATTTATGTGGACACTCTCTCCATTAACCTCTTCTCCTTTGGAATTCTTGTCCATCCTCTTCCATCTATCCTTCACAGAGGGTCTTCCCAATGTTGCGGAATCCTTCCCCTAGGTCTTTTGGCATTCAGTGGATGCAATGCTGTAACTAGGCTGTTCGATGTGGGTCACTTCTTGTTCTTACTTCAGGACAAGCCTATCTCCCTTACTGTTCAATGTCTTTGATTTTGTCTCCTAGGTCACTTTGAATGCTCAAGTTACCATGAATGTCTGCTCATGATGGCTTTTCAATGGAACCAAGTTGTTGTGTGCCGAATCACTGCAGAGAACAAAGTCGATTGCTTTGGATTTCAGGTAGTGCTGAGGAATCGAGGATCATCTCTCTCTCTCTCTGTGGTAAGCTGGCCTCTTTATTTTCCCAGAGCATGCCATAGTTATTTCCATCCCTCTGCTTTTGCTCTTACTGTGTCCTGGGTCTCAGGTGCCAACTCCCTTTCTGGTCATTCAGATTGCTTATCTGAGCTCTTTTTACCCACTCCCTAAAGCCTTCCCTTTTTTGAACTTCTATACTACTTGTCTATAGGAAAAACAACACACCCAAGTTGTATGATCTTGGGCAAATCTCAATCTCTCTGAGCCTCAGTTTTCTTATCTGTAAAATGGGGATAATAATATCTGAGTTACCTACCTTTCCTCACAGAGTTGTAGAAAAATATGATAGAAATCTTATTATCATTATTATTATTGGTTTTACTTGAAATAATTCCTTCCTAACATTTTTAGGAGGATCAGTGCTTTGCAACTTTATGCAACTTGTGGGCCAGAATCCTCCAAATTCTGGATTTATGAGGACTAGGTCTAATCTTGGGATTAGTCAAAAGTCATATTTCTCTTTGTTTGATTGTGCCCCCACCAAGAATTTTCTTTAAGTAAAGGTAATTTGCATCTAGCCTTTCACAGATTTGACTAAAGGATTTCCCCAGATCCTAGAGATAATAAATAGAAGAGCATTTATTAAACACTTAGGTGTAAACCACTGGGTATACAAATGCAGAAACACAGTTCCTACCCTCAAGTAACTTCCATTCTTTTTTTATTTAGTCCTTTGGTAAAGGAGTGAGGTGGAAGGTGGGTCCCTGTCCAGTCTCCCAGAAGTTAATGTCATCGACTGTTCAGGGTAGAGTATCAGCTATTTAAGCTCTATAAGCAATTAAGCAAGATGGCAGAGGGAGCAGTTCCCTTATAAGATCTATTGAGATATGTATCTATTCAAATTAACATTCAAATTAAGTTCCTTTGAGAAAAGCAAAAACTTTCTGGTTTAGGGAACCTAAAACCCAAGTTATGAACTACAGATCTGAGTGGAATCTAAGCATTTCCCGAGGCTATTTGGCTACCCTGGAGGTCTCTGAGATCAAGCTGACCTCTACAATCTGGGATTTATATGCTTTGAAAAATTTTTAATTTTATTTTTTTCCAATTAACAATCATTTTCTCTTCCTCCAATTTCCTGCTTCTCCAAACAACAATAAAAAGAGAACAATAAAACCCTTATAATAAATATTCATAATAAAACAAAGCAAATTGCCTCATTGGCCATGTCAAAAATAGTTTGCCTCATTCTGCATTTGGAACCCATGAGCTGTCAGGAGGTAGGTGGGGTAGCAAGCTTCATCCTTGGGCCCCCGAAATCATAGTTGGACATTGCATTGATTAGAGTTTGAGAGGCTTTCTGTGTCATTATTGGTTACCACATACATTATTCTCCTTGTTTTGCTGACTTTACTGCATAGGTTTATAGAAGTCTTCCCAATTTCCTCTGAAAGTGGTCACTTTGTTAGTTACTATAAGGTATAATAGTAGAAAGTAAAATAATGTTACATTATGTTCATATACCACAATTTGTTCAGCCATGTATTCCCTTAGCTTCCAGTTCTTTCTTATACAATGACAAAACTAGAAATGTTTTTGTACATATGGATCCCTTTCTTCTTTCTTTGATTTCTCTTGGGACTCTAGCCTAGTTGTAGTATTACAGAGTTAAAAGGTATGCACAGTTCAGTGAATTTTTGTGCATAATTCCAGTTTGCTTTTCAGAAGGGCAACAATACATTAATATGCTTGTTTTCCTGTAACTTCCCAATATTTGTCATTTTCCTCTTTTGTTGTCTTTGCCAGTCACCCAGGTATGAGATAACCCCTCTAGGTTGCTTTAATTTTTATTTATTTAATGATTGGTGAGTTGGAACATTTTATCTTATAGGATATAGATAGCTTTGATAGTTTCTTTTGAAAGCTGCCAATTCATATCCTTTGACAATTTATTTGTAGGGGAATGACTTACAAATTGGAATAAATTCCTTATATGTCTTGTATCCAAGACTTCTGTCAGAGGCACTTGTTGCAAAGATTTTCCTCACGTTACCTGTTTCCTTTACAGTTTTAGCTGCGTTGCCTTTGTTTAGGCAAAACTTTTTTATTTTATTTAACTAAAATTGTCAGTTCTGTGCTCCTTCCTTTCTCTCTAGTTTGGTTATAAACCCTTCCCTAAAGGTAATTTGTACTTTGCTACTTTATTTTGCTTATAATGTCATCTTTCAAGTGTATATTATAATGGGAGAAGAGTGCTGGAATGACAGGAAGCAGAAGGGAATGCTAGGAGCCTATATGGGAAATTGCATGGAATTTTGAGCCCCTTCTGGAATGGCAGTGGGAGGTGTGGGAAGAAAGATTGGTGTCAAACAGAAGTTTCTTATTCAGTGGAGATATTCAGAGAGTAGGGCCAGAGAGAAAGGATTATGGGAAGTTGTGGGACCTTTGGCAAAATGAGGCAAATGTCTTCTCTACTGGTACTTGAGTACATTTGGGGCAATGTACAGCCTGTAGTAATCCCACAAAAATGTAGAAAGATCAAAATGACTTATGAGAGTTCATAATCAGTGCAAGAAGCATATCAAAGATTCACAATAGCCCATAAACAAACAATACCAATACTCATTATTCTTTTGTGAATCCCATGTTCTTCAGGTCTTAGTCATAAAATCTTAGAATTATGACAGTTGGCAGGGAGTTCAGTGGTCATTTGGACCTACTGGCACAGGAAAGATATCCAAGATATGGTTGTTTAATCTCTACTTGAAGATCTCAAAGGAGAGACACCCATCGTGTCTTAAGGAAACCCATTCTTCTTTTGGAAAGCTCTAATTATTAGAAGTTTTTCCTGATTCTTAGCCTAAGTCTACTTCTTTTTAATGTCCACTTATAGGGCCAACTGGAAGATATCTGGTCCCTCTTCCACTTCCAGAGCCCTTTAAAGACTTGAGCAAAGCTATTGTGTGTCCCACCTGAATTTTCTCTTCTCAATGTGAAACATGCTCAGTTCTTTTATCTAATCCTTATGGACTCAAGGTTTTTTTTACCATCTTGGTTGCTCACCTCTAGATACTCTCCCATTTATTAGTATCTTTCTTAAAACTGATTACTGATTACTGAATGGGATCTGTAGATGAGGGATAAGGATTGAGGGTAGAGTAGAATGAGATGATCTCTTTCCTCTTGTGGGAAGCTTATTCCTCTTAATGTAGTACAAGATACCATTTACTTTTCTGGATGCCACATCACATTGCTGACTTGTATTGAGTTTGCAGTCCATTAAAACTAGTTTTTTTTTTAAGAACAACTGCTGTTTCACAATTCTCCTATATTATACCTGAGAAGTTAATTTTTTGGTGTCCAGTTATAAGAGTTTACAGTTAATCCATTTGAATTCTGTCTTATTAGATTCAACCCAATGCTTTATGTAGCCTGTCAATATTCTTTTGGATCTTCACTTTGCCATTTTGTGTCTTAATTTTCCCTCCCAGCTTTGTGTTATCTTCACATTTGAAAGATATACCATTTGGACTTTTATCCAAGTCACTGATCAGAATATTAAAATAGTACAGTATTGATCACATATCCCTAGGCTACTTCATTACTACTCCCTTGACACAATCACATAGAGCCATTAACACCTATTTTTTTAATCTGTTCAATTTGGAATTTATCATCATAATCATCATCACCACTACCACCATCATCATCACTGTTGTCGTCATCATTATTATTCTTGTCAAAAAAGGAAATGGTCAGTCTGGAAGGCCTGTTCCTGACAAAGCCATGCTTCCCCTTGATAATTACCATTTCCCTTTCTCAATATTGTTAACTCTCTTTTTAGAGGTCTTTTTAGTGACCCATTCTCAAATTTTCCCAAAACTTGAAGTTGGGTTCATGAACCTATACTTTTTAGACTCTGTTCTCTTTACTTTTTTGAAAATTGGGACATTTGATCTTCTCCAATATTGGGGTACCTCTTTCATTTCCCATGATCTTTAAAATACCAGAAGTAATGGCTTAGCAATCACATCTACCATTTCTTTTAGGATGCAAAGATTGCCATTCATCCAGGCCTTTTAACTTGAATTCATTAAGAACAGCTAGGGACTCTCTAACTATGGCCTTGCTTATCTGTGGTATGGAGTGCCTGTTAGTCTTTGTTGTACTGTCAGTTCCAGTGTCAAGGTCACTCTCTCCTTTGCAGAGAAACAGAAAAAACACAGCAAGAATTTAGCAAATCTTCCTTTCTTCTGTTCTCATGGTGATCACCACAAGCAAAGGTCTTAACCCTTTTTTATTCCTCTTTTTTTCTCCCAATATAGCTTTAAAAAAACCCAAATCCTTTTTTATCCTTAGCTTTCCTCATTAGTTTTAGCTTATTCTTTTAAATGAGCTTTGAGCCTTTTTAGCTCATTCAATTTTAGCATTCTTTGCATAATTTTTACAGCATTGGACCCCACTCTTGTAATTATCTTTTGTTACTTGGCCTTGTTTCCGTCTTCAGTACAAACCCCCCAACATCCCTCCCCAAGAAACCCCCTCTCCCAAATCCTAAGTTAATTAATGAATTCTTTATATATCCATAGTTGTCTCCAGATAAATTTTGTTTTTTTCCCTCCTTGCTGGCATTATTTCCTTTGCAGATTCAGATTTTTTCTCCTGTCACCCATCCCTCCTGGGCTAGCTTCCCTATAAGCATTTTTACTCTATGGGATCCTCCCTTCCCTAAACTCTTTGAAATCTACTTTCTCCAGATCTAGAATCCAAGGGCCATACAATACTGATATTTCCTCTCCTTTTATCATAAACTTTAGGAAGTGGTCCTCCCCACTCTCCCCCTTCCCCCAAGGTTACCATCATTTCTACCCTGATAACCAGTTCCTTACATATTAGTGACAGTATGATCCAGAATTGAATTTCCCCCTTTAGGTTCTTCCCCTTTTTGGAGGAAGTTGTTGTTGTTCAGTCATTCCATATTTGACTCTCCAAGATACCATTTGGGATTTTCTTACATTGGAGTGGTTTGCCATTTCTTTGTCCTGCTCATTTTACAGATGGAGAACTGAGGCAAAAAGGGTGAAGTAACTTGCCTAGGGTCACACAGTGTCTTAGGCCAAATTTGAACTCAAGAAAATGAGTCTTTTGATTCCAAGCCCAGTGCTCTATCCATTGTACTTCCTAACTGCCCCTTTGGGGGATGAAATTGTTCCTATTAATTGTTGTGCTTTTGACAGAGAGAACTCTAGCAGATATCTGAATAATTAAGCTTTACCTCAATCACTGTTAATATCATGCCTTTTTTGTCAGACTTTTTTGATCTCTTTATACTGTGTCTCATCAATACTTCACAGGTTAAATTCATTTCTTGCATTAGCAAGTCTAGTTCTTGTTTTTTGTCTACACTCTGGTCTTTATCTATAGGTACTTGAAGCCATGTATAAGTTTTATTACTGAGTCTTTTCTTGGATTTTGTTTCCTAGAAATTTGTGTGTGCTACCTTGTTTTTTGTGACTCCTCTCTGGAGTATCTAACCTGAGATAGATAGGCAATAATCTTCTTCCTTCATCCTTTTTAGTTAGTTTAAAGCCCTTTTATTAAAATTTACAAAACACCTGTCAAACATATCCTTACCAGCCTTGGCTACCTTACTCTACCATCTCTGGCCAGGAATCTGTCAACTATATATTGCAAGCTATTATCCACAAATCTAGACCTTATTCTTTGATACCACCTTCTTAGCCAGCTGTTCAGTTCTCAGATTAATTTTTCTTCTCTGTTTGTCTTGCCTTCAATGGAGCCAAAGTGACGAAAATACAACGTGTGCTATTATTATGGTCTTCAGTTTCTTGCCCAAGACTTAATGATCATTGGCAATACTTTTTAGGTCCCTTCTGGAAGTCTCATTTGTGTTCACATGACTCACCCAAATTGGTCGTTTGTCATCAGTTCTGATAAATCTTAGAGAATTTCTCTGTTGTATCATGGATACATGTCTTGGGAAGACAATAGACCTCTCTGTTGTTGTTCCCAAATTGATGAATATTTGTCTTGGTACCCTGAGTAGAGAATTATCAGCTATTATTACTCTTCTATCCTGCCTTTTCTTTCTCCTACTCTTTTTGGAAATTTCTCCCTCAATAGTTCCTGTGGCTCTACTATATCATTCTTGAGAGGACAAGAAGTTTCTCCTCAGAGCATCCATTTCTTTCTTTTTTAGGAAGAACCTCACATCTGTCCTTAAACTCTTAACTGTACAGGTGCCCCCTTTCTTAAACGTTTTCCATGTAATCCTCTTCCATTTGCTATCATCTTGACAAGCCTTATTTCTGTTTTCTTTAGGAACCCATCATTTTCCTCCTAACCCAATCTGGAGTATGAAAAGATGTTGCCCTACGTTTGTTTTTGGCCTACCACCTGTTTTTCCGGAAGTGAGATTACCAGCCAATGCATGAATCCTAGATTTGCAGACAGGAACATTGTACAGGTCATTATGTAATTTTTTCTAATTTTCATAATGGTTGACATTTTCAGCCTTGTCTGCTAAAATTACTTAATGGATGTTTATAACTCTGATCTAAGTACCTGATTAAAACTTTTTACATTCAACTATTAATTTTAAAAAGTTAAAATTTTTTACAACCAATTTTTCCTCATTCACTAATCTACTGTCAATTTACTTAGCTCTCTATTTATTCCACTTACCTTTCTAAATTGCCTTGCCTTGGTAATTACCTTTCATCCTTTTGGAGCCAATCTTTTCAAATTCCACTCCCTATTCTTCCCTTATTTCCTTAGTCCTTTTATATCCTCTTTAATTATCCTTGATCCTCCTTCCTTTTACAATTAGGAAGAAGAATCTGGACTAATATTTGGGCTTAGAGATTGTTTTCCTAAAAAAATTTTTTTTCAGTTTGTCTCACACATTTGCCAAATTTTTTTTCCTCACATTCAATTTCTTAGCTGCTTTACCAGTCTAAACTTCTCCCAGTCACATACATGATTTCTTTTTTCTTCTGTTTGTCTCAAGTCCTTCTCCATTCTTCTACAACTTTCTCCCACAGATATTGTTGAGGTTTGAGGATCATCCCCATACAAAACACACCAAAATGTTAAGGTTATGGGGTTCAGTCACCAGGTCATTAGAATGATGGGGTTAGCTATGAAATGATAGGGTGTGGCTAAGACACCAAAAGTATATTGGCGTAACAGGTCAGTATCATGAATTGTCCCAAAAGAATTTGTAGACAAAGAACTCCAAATCAAGGGGCCAAGATTTTATTATACTGCTAATAGCAAGCTAAATTTCAAGAGGAGTTAGAAAGGAAAGGGGTTTTAGCAATTAACAAGAGGAAAGACAAGTTCCCTTGTGGAAATCACAATTAATCAGGAGGAAGGGCCCATTAAAGGGAAGATGCTATGAGGTGGGAATGTATCATAGCCTAGGGGATAGGGGACATATAACCCCAAGGATTTGACATAATAATTTGGCTTTTTGATTATATAAGTAAAGATGGGGTTTCTAGAGACCTCCACCTGGGGTGGGACTGTAATCAAAAATCAACTTGAACAAAAGGTCTACTTAAGAACAAAAGGCCCCCTTAAAGCAATTCCTGCTTGCCTCTGGAGTATTATTATCCTATTAATGCTTCTGGTTTTCTTTGCTAACATTCTGGACCTCATTAATGACACTTTGTGTTTTGGACTTTTTTCAGAGGAGAACTGAATGCCATTTGGCATTCTAGTGAATCTCACTTTCCACAGTGATACTAAATTGGCAACCTCTCTTCCCATTTGAAACAGTTCATCCAAGTAACTCATTAATACCAAGTTCAGGTGCTTTGCTCCTTTAAATTGTGGCTTAAATCCCTTACCACTCCCAGGACCAAGGGTCACATATATATGACACAGTGAGAGTCAACCAGTTTGTCTTGGGGGCAAGCCCTCATCCTTTAGGAGATACCAAAGAGTTATGTCCTTATCCTCCATAATCAAAAGTCCCAAAGGCTGACTACCGTGTAAACCCATCACATTATTCAGGGAACTTTCCTGATAGACTTGCTAAATTAATTTCTTTTGGGCTGTAATTGTGGTTTCATCATTGTACAGAATTCCCTTGCTCCCTTTATGGAAACTCCCTTCCTTCATGCAGTTTTGTGCAGTACATTTTAGTGTTGGGCAAAAAATATTTAAAAAAAAATTTATTTATTTACAAAGCATATGCATGGGTAATTTTTCCAACTTTGACCCTTGCAAAACCTTTTGTTCCAACTTTTCCCCTCCTTCCCCCCATCCCCTCCCCTA
This sequence comes from Sarcophilus harrisii, assembly GCF_902635505.1. NCBI lineage: Eukaryota > Metazoa > Chordata > Mammalia > Dasyuromorphia > Dasyuridae > Sarcophilus > Sarcophilus harrisii. The sequence continues at coordinate 26,699,428 of NC_045432.1, forward strand.
GCTGGCAGTAGTCCAATACATGTTAAATATGTTGAAATACATGTTAAATCATATATATATATATATATATATATATATATATATATATATATACATATACACACACACACACACATATTTATACAGTTATCTTGCTGTGCAAATAATTTTTAATGTGATTTCCTTCTAGGATAGCAGTGGTTATGGGTATTTGCTTTAGTAACATAAGGTTGACTCAGGATATCTGACTTTGACCAGATGAAACCAGATTGAGCTGGTTTCCCCACCTTTAGTTAGTTCTCTGTCAGTTGATTACTGGATGTTTCCTTTTCTCTTTTGTTGTTCTTAACTCTGTGGTTTGAAAGAATGGATATTATTCCACAGAAATGTGAAAAAGTTGTAGCTCTTAAAGACCATGCTTCAATGACTATTAGAGGTACTGCAGTTGCTATTGGTGTGGGGAAGTCAGGCAATTCAGGGATCAGATAAATCATACAAACCTACAATAAAACAGGTTCAATCACATTAAAGTACAAAGGAAAGTATGGTTGAAAACAAAAAACAGCACTAAGAACTCACACATTATTGTTGCAATTCATGCATAGCCTAATTAATCCTCAGAAAATGCAGGATAGACTTCTTGAGGTAAGAAGAACTGTGAGAAGACCAGTTGAAAACAACAACTAAAAAACCTTTGTTTTAAAGAGAAAAAAGATCTGTCTTGAGACAGAAGTACTTATTAGATAATGGCATTTTTACTGATGAAAATTACTTTTCATTTAAGGTTATATCAAAATCATTGATGAAAGAAGCCTGTATAATCTGGGCATTTTCATCAGACTGTGAAATAAGAACCCAAACAAATGTTTTAGGAATTTTTATTTTCAGGGAACCTGGAAGTCTTGTCTTCATTGAGGGAATGATTGATTCTAAAAATATGTTAAATATTTTGGGATACAGTATTATCCAAAAATTGTTCCAGAATTATAGAAATCCTCAAATAGAAATGGGATACAGTAAGATGACCTTGCACCATAAAAGATTAAAAAATCTATCCAAAAAACCTGGAAAGACATACTGATCCCAAAGTGAAGGAGCAGAACCAGGAGAGAATAGTGTACATATTAAAAACAATATTATATGATGAAGAACTGCAATACAGTTTTTCTCAGTAATACAATGATTTAAAACAATTCCAAAGGACTCATAATGAAAAATGCTATCTACCTTCTCAGAAAGAACTGATGTCTGAATAGACGGAAGTATTCTCTCTCTCTCTCTCCTTTTTGTACAAAATGACTAATATGGAAATGTTTTATATGACTACATATGTATAACCAAAATCAGATTTCTTATCATTTCAGGGATGAATGAAAGGGATAAAATTTGGAGCTCAAAACTTAAAACAAACACTAAAATTTGTTTTTATATATAATTGGGGGAAAATAAAATATTAAAAAAAGAAAAAAGAAACCTATCTAAGGGATGGGAATAGATTTTCTTCAGTGGCTTGGAAACTCATCTGAGAACCCTCTTGAAAATCTATGGGTTACAGAGAGAGGACTGTGGGGACTGAGTGTGGATCATAACATATAATATTTTCATTTTTGTTGTTGTTGTTTGCTTGCATTTTGTTTTCTTTCTCATTTTTTGATCTGACTTTTTTTGTGCAGCATGATAATTGTAGAAATATGTATAGAAGAATTACACATGTTTAACATATATTGGATTACTTGCCCTCTAGGAGAGGGAGTAGGGAGGAAAGGATAAAAAAATTTTTGGAACATAAGGTTTCGCAAGGGTGAATGTTGAAAATTATCTGTGCATATGTTTTGAAAATAAAAAGCTTTAAAAATATATAAAAAAGAAAATTTATGGGTTAGGGGGAAGCTAGATAGCACAGTGGATAGAGTACCAGTCCTGAAGTCAGGAGAACCTGAGTTCAAATCTGGCCTCAGACAGTTAACACTAGCTCTGTGACCCTGGGCAGGTCTCTTAACCCAATTGCCTCAAAAAAAGGAACATTTATGGATTAATAAAAATAATTAATAATTAGAGAAATGTAAATTAAAGCAACTCTGAAGTTTTACCTTATACCTATCAAATTGATAAAGATGATAAAAAGGAAAATGACAAATTTGAAAAAAAAAAAGACACCAATGTTTTATTGGTAGAGCCGTGAACTGATCCAAGCATTCTGGAAAGCAATTTGGAATTATGCCCCCAAAATTGTTAAATTGTGCATACCCTTTGACTCAAAAATATCACTATTCAGCCTATATCCTTAAGAGAACAAAGAAAGAAGAAAAGGACCCAAATAAAAATATTACTAGCAGCTCTTTTCGTACAAGAAGCTAAGGGAGTTAGTTGCTTATTAACTGGAGAAGGGCTAAACAAAGTATGGATGTAACAGTATATTATTGTACCATAAGAAAATATGAAATGGATACTGTTAGAGGAAACTGGGAAGAACCTTGTAAGTAAAGTGAGTTGAATCAGGAGAACAATTTATAGGATAACAACTTGGAAAGACTCAAGAACTCTGATCAATGTAATGACCAGCCACAATTCCAGGGTACTGATAAAGAGACATACTACCTAGCTTCTGACAGAGATATGGTAGACTAAGGATGCAGACTGAAACATACATTTTTGGACAGGTTTGGTACAGGAATTTTTGTTTGCTTGTGCATATTTGTTTACAAGGGTTTGTTTTTCTTTCATTTGGGGGAAGAGGAAGGAGAAGTAAAAAGGAAAGAAGATTTAAAAATTGTTAATGAAAATAAAAAACAAACAAACAAACAAAAAAACTGAGTAAACCAAAGATTTATGATGGAAAATGCCATTCACATCAAAATAAAGAACTATGGAGTCTGAATGCAGACTGAAACACATTTTTGGACAGGGTTGGTACAGGAATTTTTGCTTGCTTGTGCATATTTGTTTGCAAGGGTTTGTTTTTCTTTCATTTGGGGGAAGAGGAAGGAGAAGTGAAAAGGAAAGAAGATTAAAAAATTGTTAATGAAAATAAAAATTAAAATTAAAAAAACAAACAAACAAAAAAACCTGAGTAAACCAAAGATTTATGATGGAAAATGCCATCCACATCAAGAGAAAGAACTATGGAGTCTGAATGCAGATTGAAGCATACATATTCTTTTCACTTCTTTTTCCTTTCTTATGGTTTTTCCCTTTTGTTCTGATTCTTCTTTTACAACATGATTAATATGGAAATATGTTTAGCATGGTTGTACATATATAGCCTATATTGGATAGTTTGCTGTCTTGTGGTGGGGGAGGATAGGGAAGGAGGGAAAAACATTTGGAACTCAAAATCTTACAAAAATGAATGTTGGAAACTATCTTTACATATAATTGGAAAAAAATAAAATTCCATTAAGTGCAAAAAAAGCCTATGGCCTGTAATCAAGGCTGAATTTGGAAAAAATAGACAGTTTATCAAAGATATGCTTAATCTTCAATGTGGTCCAAGTGTGTTTTCATGATAAAGAACTAAAGGATACATGTCAAAATTGTATGACTTCAGTGCCAAATTATGATTGAAGCCAAACAAGGCCATATGATATATTAAAATATTTTTTAAAAGATATTTAAAAACTCCACAAGATTTGTTGTAAGTCACTAAAGTGAATAACTGTACTTTGTTCCATTTCATTTATACATCCTTGCATTTTCTTGGAGATTTTTGTGGAGCACTGAGTGAAATTTCTTGTCTAGTACATTGGTCAGACACAGGCAGAACTTGAATCCAGCTCTTCCTGCCCCCAAGGCTGGTCTGTTAGCTACTTGTCAGGTTTTTTCTTATTTCTGACTTAATGACAATACAAAAGAATTCTTTTGGCACATCCCCATATTTACTGTGTTGTCATTTACTTTCGGTCTGTGTCAGCCTTGTCTTCCTGAAGGGATCGTTATTAATTTGAAGTAAGGACCACTTTCTGAATTTCTTTTGTCTTCTGATTTAATGCCTCTTTGCATGAATAAAGAAGATCAGTAAGACTCTATAAGCTGTATCTATGAATGAAAAAGTTAGCTGTTGCCCTCTAGTGGTCACTTGATTTTATAGTTGTCTGGAACCTGGAAGGGTGAAAGCGTGAAAGGATGAAAGGATGGGAGGGTGGAAGTTTTTTTTCTCTTTCCCACAGAGTCCAAACATCACAGTAACTTTCAGGAAAAGATAGAGGCAGCTAGATGGCTCAGAAAAGATCAGGGCCACTAGGTGGCGCAGAAAAGATTGGGGCCACTAGGTGGCGCAGTGTATAGAGCACCAGCCCTGAAGTAAGGAGGATCTGAGTTCAAATGTGATCCCAGACACTTTAACACTTGACACTTGTGTGACCCTGTGCAAGTCACTTAACCCCAATTGCCTCAGCCAAAAAAAAAAAAAAAAAAAAAAAAAGTGAAAAGATCCAAAAGGGAAATACCTGTCAGATTGGAGGAAATTGATGGAATTTGCCCCAAAGGAAAGGCCACCTGAGAGCTGCAGGATGGAGGTAACTAAGTTGGTAGCTTGTTTTTGTTACTGATGATGAATTGGGCCTGGGAGGCGCAAAACCAGTCAAGGATATTTGTTAAGCACCTACTGTGCACCAGGCACTGGGCTATTTATTTCTCATCCTGGGGCACTCTTGCCCGTGTCCTTGTTGTCCCGCAAAGTTCCTTCCTTTAGATCCCAGCTTAAAATCCACATGGGAGTTATACCTTTGGATATAAATATATATATACAGCCGATGGGACAATGTGCAAACAGCCATGTATTTTAAAGAAATTAAAGCTATTAAAGAAGTGATTAAAGAAGTAATTTCAGGAGGAAGGTGTTGGGGAAGGAGGAGGGGGCAGACAGAACAGGAAAGGCCTCTTGTAGAATATTGGATTTAAGGAGGCCAGGGAAACAAGAGGGCAAAGGTGAGGAGGGAGAACATTCCAGCCATGGGGCACAGCCAGTGCAAAGGGAAACAAGCAAAACCAGGAATACATTGTACATAATAACAGTAAAAATGTGCGATGATCAACTATGAAAGACTCGGTTCTTCTCAATGGTTCAGTGACCCAAAGCAATCCCTATAGACTTTGGACAGGAAATGCCATCTCCATGTAGAAAAAGAACCAAGGAGACTGAATGTAAATCACCCTGTGCTATGTTCACTTCTTTTGTCTGTTTTTTTTAAAAATCTCTCCCATGGTTTTTCCCTTTTGCTCTGATTTTTCTCTCCCAACATGATTCATAAAGAAATGTATATTAAAAGTTTTTTTTTTTTATTTAATAGCCTTTAATTTACAGGATATATACATGGGTAACTTTACAGCATTAACAATTGCCAAACCTCTTGTTCCAATTTTTCACCTCTTACCCCCCCCCCACCCCCTCCCCTAAATGGCAGGATGACCAGTAGAAAATGTATATTAAAAGTAACCAAACTTAGAAAAAAGATTGTTAAAAATGATTTCACAACCCCCATGTTCAGTTTTGAGATCCATGTAGGGATATGGAGCAAAGAAGCCTGTGTAACTGGATTGTAGAGCTTGTCAAGAGAGTAGAATGTATTAAGACTAGAAAGGTCAGAAAGGGCAAGAGGCTGAAGGGTTTTCAATGTCAAGCAGAGGATTTTATATTTGATCCTAGAACTGACAGGGACTCACTGAAACTTATTGGATAGGGTGTGTATATGTGTGTGTGTGTGTGTGTGTGTGTGTGTGTATGAGATATGGTCAGAACTGTGTTTCTGGAAGATCACTTTGGCAGAAAATCAAAGTGGATAGTCTGGCTGTATAGATATTGTGAGGATGGACAGACAGACTACATGCATATTGACCTTGGACCTTAGAAATGTGAAATGATTTAGAGCAGGGCTTCTTAAAGTTTTCCCACTCACAACCCCTTTTTGTCTGAGAAAATTTAGGTGACCCTGACTGTATAGGTAGATAAAATAGGTATACAGATCAAACATTTACCAATAATAAATCATGATTTCACAACCCCTACATTTAGTTCTGAGACCCCATGTAGAGTAATGGCCCATAGTTAAAGCTGGGATCTAGAGGAAGGCTCCCTTTTGGATCTTTATGGGATGACACAGACAAGAGTGGCCCAGGATGAGAAAACTATCATGGAGGAGTTGCAATCTGCCCTACTGGAGGGAATCCCCGCATTCATTTTAAAAACAAAGAACATTTTACAAAATTCTGAACTATAATCTATGTCCCCTATCCTCTTCCTTTCTGGGTGGATTAAATGAGACACTATTTGTAAAGTACTAGCACCATGTTTGTGTATGGACTTAAAAATTATTTGTTTTCTTTCTTTCCTCCAAATAGACCACAAATTCAACATGTTATCCTGCTCATCTGTTTTTCCTAATCCCCTTTCTTCTTTTCTCTTTTGTGCATTAAAAAAAATGTTCCAGTGGCTCTGTGTGACTAGGTGCCTAAGACCCTCACCCTGGGCAAGTCACTGAACTTGTATTCCTCAATTTCTTCATCTATAAAATAGGAAGAATAATAGCACCGATCCTCCAGTGCTGTTTTGAGGATCAGATAATATTTGTAAAGGGCTTAGCATGGTATCTGGCACATAGTAGGTAGCTATTATTATTTCCCTAACAACCCTGGATTTAATTGGATTTACTATTGTTAATAATAACATTTTATAGCACTTTTAAGTTTTGCAATGCACTTTATGTCCTTTTTGCGTATATTTGCAAATATTTCATGATCCTTACATGATTTACAGATTAGGAAACTGAGGCTGAGAGAGGTTAAAGGATTTGCCCAGGGTCACAGAGCTAGTAAGGGTCTGAGACAGATGTAAACTCATGTCTTCTTGACTCCAGGTTCAGTGCTCTATCCACTGCACAACCTATCAGATTATATGATGAAATAGTGGAAACTATGTAGTACATCACAGTAGGCTGCAAAAATTTACCCTCCGTGGCATAGGCCTAGAAAAATACTACCAAGTAGCTACAACTGTATATCAGAAATTTAATATCTTTTATTAACTAACAGATGCCAAATCCCTTTATTACAAATACAAATCCCAAATTATTTTTGAGAATTCAATCAATAAACTATACTGGAAGTGAAGTATCATTAGTGACAGAACCATTGCCCACAACCACTCAGGCACAGCATTGATATATAAACATTTAAGAGGAAAGTTTTTAATAGATGTTTCCATACTCAGCACTCATCATTTCCAAACTACATGGAATGAAGTATTTTAAAAATATAGAGACATGTCAGAATGGAAGCTTCCTTCCTTCCTTCCTTCCTTCCCTCCCTCCCTCCCTCCTTCCTTCCTTCCTTCTCTCCGTCCTTCCCTCCTTCCTTCCTTCCCTCCTTCCTTCCTTCCCTCCCTCCCTCCTTCCTTCCTCTTCCTTCCTTCCTTCCTTCCTTCCTCCTCCTCCTCCTTCCTTCCTTCCTTCTTTCCTTCCTTCCCTCTTTCCTTCCTTCTTTCCTTCCTTCCTTCCTGGGTAGCTAGGCACAGTATATAGCTGTATCAATGACTCTTCTTCCTGAGTTTAAATCTGGCCTTAGTCACTTACTAGTTGTATTATCCTGGGCAAGTCCTTTAACCCTATTTGCTTCAGTTTCCTCATTTGCAAAATGAACTGGAGAAAGAAAAGTATCTTTGCCCAGAAAACACAATAGGGTCGTCATTAGTCAAATGGACTGCCTCATAGGGTGCTTGTGGTTCAACTGGGATCACATGTAAAACTCTTTGCAAATCTTAAAGTATATGAATGCTAGCTATTGTTATTATAATCCCTTCACCACTGCAGGTCAGCAGCTTCTCTACAATTTGTAGTCCTAGAGAGTTGCCTGGGGCACTGAGAAATGACTTACTTGCCCAGGGTTACCCAGTCAGCATCTCAGAGATGGGATATCCATTATTTGTTATTGTACTTCACATCGGTATATCATAGTTTGTTCAAACATTCAGCCTATGGGCACCCATTTTGTATCTGATTCTTTGCTACCACAAAAGTACTGCTATAAGTATATGCATATATAGGTTTACATTTTTTAAACCTCAAGTATATACCTAATAGTGACTTCTGTGGCTCAAAGGGTATCAATAATTTCATAACTTTTTGTTTTTAATTCAGAACTGTCATCCAGAACAGCTGAAGCAACCTACATCTCTTCCACTGGCATATTAGTGTGCCCATCTTCCTACTACCCTTCCGACATAACATCTTTCCATCTTTTATCATCTTGGCCAATTTATGATACAATATGAAACCTCAGAGTTGTTGCATTTTTCACTTTTCTTATTAGTAATGCTTTGGAGTATATTTACATGTGGATGTTTATAGTTTGTAGTTCTTTTAAGACTATTAGTGCATATCTTTTGAACCACCTTTTAAAGTTACGGATTTTTGAGTTTTTCTGCTTTTGACAGAGAAACAGGTCTAGGTATTGTCCAAATGGTTGGTCACCCACGATTACAATTTTGTAATTTGTTTCCCAAACTCTTTGTCTAGTCCCTTTTCCTGTCCTTGATGACTACACTAATCCCATTTTACTCTCTGTCACTCTTAACCTAGATATTGTCCATCATGGTTTCCCCTTAGTCCCTTGGATTTCCTCCCTTGAATCTATACAGTAACTAGGGTCGCATTCAATTTAATCAGAGAAGATGAGACCAGAAAACCTTGGGCCACCACAGCTATGCTTCTGAAAACTTTAGACAATCTTTCCTCTTGTCCATTCACCTACTCTCCTATTGAAATTCTCCTAAGCCCTGGGCTACTCAAACTGATGGGGCTATATAAGAAATTAAATAACTAATCTAGATTTCTAAATAAGGGAAAGAACCTATAGTCAGGAGGATATGAGTATAAAACAGAAACACAGTCATTAGTTAGGAGCTCTAAAGGCAGGAGAGTCCTGGAGCCAGTGGATAGAGAGCTGATTATTAAATTTTTACCATAGCATTTGTATTCTTGGAAATTGAAAATTCTACAGATCAGCACTGATTTATTGTTTTGTTAATTACCTAGACCTAAGAAAGTGATGGAGAAAATGTTAATAATGCAGGTTAAATTTCAAAGTGTGTTCTGTCTACATGCTTTGTTTTTTTTTTTCCTGGAGAACTAGCTGTTAAACTTTCATCAGCACACTACTGGTTAAAGGCCACAATGAACTGAAACTGGTGACCAATGCTAAGGATGACAAAAAAGTTGCGTGTGTGTGTGTGTTTTTTAAATTGGTTGGGAATAAAAGAAGGACCAAAGGAGAAATTAGTCTACTTCTTGGGATGGAAAGGATGGTAAATAATAGTGAAAGGTGAGAAAGCTAAAGTACTCAATTTTTGTTTTGTTCTTGTTTTCTTTGTCAAGGAGAATGATTTCCAGAGTGGGATGGATAGAAGAGAAATGCCTAATGCAGGATTTAAATCAAAGGTCAATGAAGAGATAGTAAAAGAACAAATGGCTGTTCTTACAACAAACTCAAGGTAAGTGGGAGAACCTTGAGGAGGAGGGCATATTTACATCATTACATACATTTCCCAATATATCTCTCACTCCACCTCCCCAAGCTAACCTTTATAACAAAGATAAAAAAGTGGGGGACAGCAGTTTACCAAAACTCAACAACACATTACAAAAGTATTACGTTTTATTTGTAGTGTCTCCACATCTGCAAGGGACAGAAAAGGTGTCTTCTTTCTCTTTGGATCCAAACTTGATCATGATAATTTTCCAGCATTCAGTTTTGATTGCTTTGTTATTGCTCTCTGGAACACACTCTTCCAGCTTGTGCAATTTTGGAAAGGTCAGAGCGATTACAAAATGCTGTGTGGCTTCCTCAAGAACACATCTTGTCAGACTAACCTTGTCTTCTTTTTTGACAGGGTCACTAAATTGGTGGCTCAGAGGAATGTTGAGGATATAATTTGCCTAGATTTTGGCAAAGAGTTTGACAGAGTCTCTTGTGCTGACCTTGTATACAAAAGGAAAGAAATGAGGGTCATGATAGAACTAGGTGGAGTTTGAACTGCTTGAACTAGAACTTGGCATCATGTAGTGGACATTAATGAATATGCGTCAACTTGGAGGGAATTTTCTAACAGAGTGCCTTAGGACTCTCTCCTTGGCTCTGTGTATTTTTTTTTTATCAGTGGCAATCATTTATCACTGAAACCATAGAAAGCAAGAGGGAAAGCTTCAGATTATCCGTCAAGATATATCAACAGGCTACATAGCCAAATTTAATAAAGATGAAATTTAATAGGGATAAATACCAGATTTTAAAAATCAGCTTCATAAACACAGAAAGGGGAGAAGAGATGTGGCTGTTCAGCAATCGTGAAAAAAGTCAGGGTTTCTAGTGGACGAATACTTAGAAATAAGTGAGCCTTGTTGATTTTTTGAATATTTCAGTGGATCTTTGGTCCTGGGTATGGGCCATCCCTTCTTTTATATGCTGTATACTTCTTGTGGATAGTGTCCTCCACAGATCCTCTACCAAAGATGTAAGCGACATGCTGGGGATCTTCCTTTAGGTCTCTTGATGTTTTGTATCAGTATTCCATAGGGACTGTCCATCTGTTACTCTTCCATCCCTTGACATGACCAGTTCATCTCCATTTCCTTTTTTATAAAATGAATTTGTTCTCATCTTAAATTTTTTTCTTTTCTTTTGAGTCATTTTGTTTAACTTTTATTATATTTATTTATTATTATTTACTTGATTTTTATTTTTTGGCTATTATTTTTATTTGGTTATATTTTATGTTACATTTTGGTTATTATTTTTGGTCATTTTGGAGGTTATTTTTATTTTGGGATTATATTTGGTTATACATTAAATAAAATGAGCATTTTGATATATAAAGAAGAATGAAAAAAGGTTGCACACAGAACTGTGAATCTCCATTATATAGTTTGTTTTAAAAAAAAAAACACTTATAATAAATTCAGTATGTCAGTTGTAAAGCTGTCCTGATTGTCTGCATTTTGCATTTCCCTTTCAACATCATCCTGTTCTGTGTGCTTTTTTTTTTCCTGAGGCAATTGGGGTTAAGTGACTTGCCCAGAGTCACACAGCTAGGGAGTATTAAGTATCTGAGGTCATATTTGAACTCAGGACCTCCTGACTTTCAGGGCTGGTGCTCTTATCCACAACACCATCTAGTTGCTCCACCTGTGCATTTTTAATGTTTAATTGATGATCTTATAAATTTTTTTTGTATCACTATCAGTTAATCCCTCTCTCCTCACTGATTTCCTCCTGCTTAAAAAAGTAACAACCCCCTTCCAACAATCTCTCTCTCTCTCTTTTTACCAATAGCCAATGAAAATCTATCCAGACATCTGCTGTGCCTGAAAATGTATCTCATTTCCCCCTCTGTCCATCTCCTCTGTCAGGAGGTGGGCAGCATGCTTCATCATTGGTCTTCTAGAAATGTCACTGGTCAATGTATTGATTGGATTTTTAAAGTTTTTCATAATTGCTTTTCTTTTTTTCTTGTTTTTTTTTCCTTGAGGCAATTGGGATTAAATGACTTGCCTAGGGTCACACAGCCAAGCAGTATTAAATGTCTGAGATCAGATTTGAACTCAGGTCCTCCTGACTTCAGGGCTAGTGCTCTATCCACTATACCAACTAGTTGCCCCCCCCCCCAATTGCTTTTCTTTACAATATTGTAGTCATTCTTGAAATTGTTTCCATGTCTCTGCTCCCTTCGTTGTATGGTACTCCTTTTGAAGCCAAAAAGCACTAATTCTGGCTGGCTATGCAGGTTCCTTCCTCTCCCTGGACCTCAGTTTCCTCTTCTGCAAAATGAAGGGGAAGGACTAGGTGGTCTCAGAGGGCCTTTCTACTTTAGTTCTAGGCTCCTACATGTGACGCTTTTCCTCCTGGTCCTTCAATTTTCTTCTCTCATATGAGGATAGTGGTCCCTTAGGTGGCCCCCTCGGGTGTCTTTCAGTGCTAGATCTAAGATCCTCTGATTTTTTTTTGTCTTTTTATTTTATTTTTATTTTTTAATAGTTTTTTATTTACAAGTTATATGTATGGGTAATTTTACAGCATTGACAATTGCCAAACCTTTTGTTCCAATTTTTCCCCTCCTTCCCTCCACCCTTTCCCCTAGATGGCAGGATGACCAGTAGATGTTAAATATATTAAAGTATAAATTAGATACACAATAAGTATACATGACCAAACCATTATTTTGCTACACAAAAATAATTGGATTCTGAAATACTGTACAATTAGCCTGTGAAGGAAATCCAAAATGCAGGCAGGCAAAAATAGAGGGACTGGGAATTCAATGTAATGGTTCTTAGTCATCTCCCAGAGTTCTTTTGCTGGGTGTAGTTCATTACTGCTCCATTGGAACTGATTTGGTTCATCTCCTTGCTGAAGATAGCCAGGTCCATCAGAATTGATCATCATATAGTATTGTTGTTGAAGTATATAATGATCTCCTGGCCCTGTTTGTTTCACTCAGCATCAGTTCGTGTAAGTCTTTCCAGGCCTTTCTGAAATCATCCTGTTGGTAATTTCTTACCTAACAATAATATTCTATAATATTCGTATACCATAATTTATTCAGCCATTCTCTAATTGATGGGCATCTACTCAGTTTCCAGTTTCTGGCCACTACAAAGAGGGCTGCCACAAACCTTCTTGCACATACATAAGATCCTCTGATTTTATGACTTTCCACTGCTTCATACAAGTCTTTCCAGGTTTCTCTGAAAAGTCCTCTTCATCATTTCTCAAGACTCAGTGCTATTTCAGCACATTTAATATGTCACAATTTGTCCCCAATCAATGGGTACCTCCTAGTTTTCCACTTCTTTGCTATAAAAGAAAGAGCTTCTGTAAACACTGGGTGTCCCAAAAGGCTTAGTGCAGCTTTAAGTTTTCTTTTAAAGTTTCAAATTGCACCAAAACTTTTGGGACACCTCCCATTTTTGTGCATACAAATCCTTTATGTCTTTGGGATATAAGCCTAGAAGTAAATTTCTTATAGTTTTACATCATCTACATTTCCCAGTGTTTCCCTCACAGAGAACTATCCCTTATAAACATAAAAATGAAAAAAAAGGAAAACTTCAGCCACTCCAACTGTACAATAGAACAAAACAGTACATGAAATAAATCTGACATTCTGTGCAGTGAACGTACTCACAGACTCCTGCATCTGCAAAGATCCAGGGGAGGGGCACCTCTTTTTCCAACTGGATGTTTCTTTGTTGACCTCTTTTGTTTCCTTTATAATTAGAGCCCTGCTACAGCTGACATATCCCCACCTTGCTTGTCTTCATTGCCTTTTGGGGCTCCTGCCTCTGATACTTTGAAGACTGTAGTAACTGAAGACTGTCAAACACTTTGTTCCCACACCCAACCAGAATCCAGTACCATGAAGAGAATATTCATCTTAATGAGATGACTTTGGGGACCAGGGAAACTTGAAATATTTGGAGAGCAGTTTTAGTTAAGTAATGTAAGCTAAAGCCAGATTTCAAGGGGTTTAAAAAAGCTATCAACACCAAAGCCGCTATGAAAATTTTTGGACAAATAGGTCCTTTCTCCATTTTTTGGATGCCTTTGGGATATAGATCTAGCAGTGGTATTGCTACGTCAAAGGGTATGCACAGTTTTATAGCCCTTTGGGCATAGTTCCAAATTGTTTTCCCAGAATGGTTGGATCCATTCACAACTCCACCAGTAGTTTTAGTGTCCCAGTTTTTCCACATCCCTTCCAACATTTTCCTTTTTTGTCATATTAACCACCCTGATAGATGGGAGATGATACTTCAGAATTGTTCTAATTTGCCTTTCTCTGATAAATAGTGATTTAGGATATTTTTTCATATAATTAGAGATAGTTTTGATTTCTTTTGGTGAAAACTGTTCATATCTTTTGACCATTTATCAGTTGGAGAATAACTTGTATTTTCATACATTTGACTCAGTTTTCTAATATTTGAGAAATGAGGTCTTTGTCAGAGATACTTATAATTTTTTAAAACAGTTTTCTGCTTTCCTCTTAATTTTGGTTACATGTGTTTTGTTTGTGCAAAATCTTTTTAATTTTATAAAATCAAAATTATCTTTTATATTTTGTAATGCTTTCTCTATATTCTTTGGCCCTAAATTCTTCCCTTATCCATATATCTATCAGATAAACTATTCTATGCTCTCTTAATTTGCTTGTGATATCACCCTTTATGTGTAAATCATGTACCCATTTTAACCTTATCTTGGTATACAGTATGAGATGTTGATTATATCTAGTTTCTGCCATACTGTTTTTCAGTTTTCCACAAGTTTTTGTTCTAAAAGCTTGGATATTTGGATTTTTATCACATATTAGTATAATGTAATTTGTACCTAATCTATTTCACTGATCCACCACTCTTACCCAGTATTGGATTGTTTTGGTAATTTGCATTTTATAATACAGAGATCTGGTATGTCTAGATCTTCTTTTGCATTTTTTTCCCATTGATTCAGGGATCCCTTTCTAATTGAGTTTAAGACCACTGTCCTACATCACTCTCACTACCTTCCCTCTCAGCAAAGTATTTGGCTTTCTTGTTCATAGAGGACATCTGAGTTCTCTTTCCTCCTATTTTATACATTAAAACTATTTAACATAATGCTTTTTCCTACTCTTCTTCTTTGTTTTGGTCAAATAAAACAAAGCAGCCCTTCTTGTCAGCCAAACCATCTTTTTTGCCCTATCCCCTATTTTCTCTCCAGCCCTATTGGGCATCTCTCTTTTCTCAGTCTTTCCTTATCTAGTAGATAAACTCTTTCCCTGCTGCCTACAAACATGCCTAGGTCTTCTCAATGCTAAAAATCCTTCACTTGCTCTTATTGTCTTCAAACTATTCCCATCCCTCTCCTCCAAGTTCCCAACAAACTCTTATAGAGGAGGAGGGGAACAAACACCTAGATTACATTTTGGGTTCCTATTTACATTTCCGTCTCTTACAGAGCAGTGGATTTTGACTGCAATATTAAAATCCAAAGACCTTTTCACAGTTCATCTCTACCTTGACCTCTCTGGAGCTTCTGGCACTGTCAAACTCTCCCTGCTCTTAGATTCTCTCTCTTGCCTGAGTTTTATGACTGCTATTTCCCAAGTCATCTATTCAACTTCCAGTTGCTGGATCATCATCTATGTCTTACCCCCTAATTGGAGGTGCCCCCGAGTCTCTGTCCTGGGCTATTTCCTCATTCTGCTTTTCCCCCTTGCTGGGCTTGTCTCCCAGGGGGTTAATTTTCACTGCTCTGCTTATGACACCAGTTTATACATATGTCCAACCCTAGCCTTTTTCCTGAACTCTATTTCGAAATTGCCAACTTCCTATTACAATTTTTGAATTGAACGCTCAATAGGCTTCTTACATTCAACATGTTCAAAAGAACTCATTTTCTGTCTCTTGTCCAGAAACTCACATCTCTCTTCCGTACTTCCCTCTTTCTGTTATGGGTATCATAATGTTCTTAATTTTTTTTTCTTTTTCATTAGGAACAAGATATCACCATATGGTTCTAGTCACTCAGGTTTGTAACCTTGGAGTCATCCCTGCCTCTTCCCTCTTTCTCAACCCATCTCTTGGCCCCAGTCTAACATATCTCTTATCCATCATCTTCCCTTCATTCAAATGAAGCTATTACCCAAGTTAAGCCTTTGTCACTCATCTAGACTCTTGTTACAACTTCCTGATGAAACTCCTGGTTTCCATTCTCTCCTTTTCCCAATCCACCTTTCACATAGCTGACAAAATAGAACCACCGTAAAATTTGAGTCTGACTCTATCATGACCCTGCTTTAGTGGCATTCCATGGCATCTAGAATAAAGCACCAATTCCTCATCTTGACATTTTTTCTTTAGATTATAAAAATACTTTAATAAATGCCAAACGTACAAAACTATAATGAATATACTTGTCACACAAATCACCAACTTTCATTAGTAGGAAGCATCTTTTCTTTCTTAAATGAAATCTCATTAAAATATCTTCACTTTGAATGTCAATTTTGTCAGTCAAATTTATTCAGGAGCTTCATTTAAATCAACTAATTGCACAGAGAATTGGAACACCTTTTCAGTTATTCCCTTTAAGTCCTCATTCTAATCCTTTGTATTTTTATTTTCATTCATTTTTCTTCTGCTGTAATTATAGATTGGGTATATCCTATTCTTTGGATTCTCCTTACCATTTATGGTCTTAGGGGAAGCAAAGATGCTCTTCTTGATCTGGGATTTTTTGTTCTTTAAGTAGGCCTTGTGGAACTGTTACCATTTGTCCTTCTGGGTCTTTTTGCTGATCCATTCCTTAGCTTGTTGAGCTTTTTTCCAGGCTTTCTTCCTCTTATATATTTGATGCTGGGCTAGCTTTTCCCTATTTTCCTTGGTCTTCAACCTCTTCTAACTTCTGTTCTTCTTCAATAGGTTCTTCTGTTCTTCTGCTTCAGGTTCAGCAGAGACATGACTTCAACATTGGCCGTGGTCTCATTCTCTTTATTGATCTTGGCTTTGTAACAATGGCCATTTTTACTCCAGATGGCTTGGTAGTTACCCGCCCCCCCCCCCCCACTTTCCAGGAGGGATGGAGATGATTGAAGACATTATTGTCACCATCAGTGCCTCTCAGAGAGGATGATGGTTGGGTGTGGGAAGAAAGAAATTGATCAGTTCTCTCATGTGTTGAAAATCTTTTCTCAGTTTGAGCAAGTTTTTATTTTCTTGATTCTGACATAAGGCTGCCTCGACTTGCTGAATTTGAATGTTGGAATTAATCATCTGTTATACTAGTTTCTCACACATTATGTGGTACCAGGATAGTGGCCCTTGCTCTCTCCTCACAGATACAATGGCAACTCCAAGTAGGACTTTAGAGGAGAAAATAGTCAGTGAAGGAAGGAGAAACTTAGCTTGCCACTGGAAGCCTCTCACAGTAAGGTTTCAAATGACTCTTCCAAACCTATTGCACTCCTACTCCCCTTTTTGTGATGTATGCTCCAGGCCAGATCTGCTGTTCTCTGAACTCAGTCATCCCATCACTTGCTGTGTGCCTTTGCATGGATAAGTCACCCATTTCTACAACACACATCCTCCTCCCTGAGGCCTCCTGGAATCCCTAGCTAACTTTGAGGTCCAGCTCAGGTGGTATCTCCTACAGGAAACCTTTCTAGATTCCCAAGTTGGTAATGATCAATTAAATGTGTATTCAATGCTCACCAAGAGCTATGTCCTGAGGATACAGAGACAAAAGTGAAATAGCCCCAGTCCTAAAGGACCTTATATTCTATTGGGGAGACAACATGTACATATAAAGATACATAGAAAATAAATACATGCTATGTATGGGAGTAGAAGCATTAGCAACTGGGGATCAGTAAAGACTTTTATGTAGAAGGTAAAACTAGAGCTGAGCTGGAAATGAAACCAGGGACTTCTTTTTTTTAAACTATTTATTTTGATATACATTGCTTTATGAATCATGTTGGGAGAGGAAAATCAGAACAAAAAGGAAAAGCCACGGGAGAGACAAAAAACAGAAAAAAGAAGTGAACCTAGCATGTGTTGATTTACATTCAATCTTCAAAGTTCTTTTTCTGGAGGCAGATGGCATTTTCTGCCCAAGGTCTATTTGGATTACTTTAGATCACTGAACCATTGAGAAGAACCAATTCTTTTATAGTTCATCATTGCACATTATTGCCATTATTGTGTACAGTGTATTCCTGATTCTGCTTGTTTGGCTCAGCATCACTTCCTATAAATCTTTACAAGCCTTTCTAAAATCAGCTTGGACATCAATTTTTATAGAATAATAATATTCCACTACTTTCATATTTCACAGTTTATTCAACCATCCCTCAACTAATGGACATCTACTCATTTTCCAATTCTTTGTTCTCACAAAAAAGAGCCCCTACAAACATTTTTGCACATGTGGGTCCTTTTCCTTCCTTTATGATTTCCTGGGGATATAGACTCAATAGTGACATTGCTGGGTCAAAGGGCATAGACAGGAGAATCAGGAGAAAGAAGTGTCCTGAAAATCTATAGAGAAGAGAATATCCAGGAGAAGAGGATGGTCAACAATATCAAAGGTTTTGGAGTGGTCAAGAAAAATGATAACTGAGCTGTCAATTCAAAGATCAATGTTGATTTTGTAGAGAGCAGTTGGTAGTATTCTCTCCATTCTCAAATGACTAAGTATATAGTTGTCTGTAACATGTTTTTCCCATTAAAGAGAATGTAAGTTCCTTGAAGACAGGGACACTTTTAAATTTTTGTCTTGTTATCACCAGTACCTGGCACTCAAAACATGTTTGTAGGATTAGACTAGAATGTCTTTCTCTTCCATAGAGTTCTGTTTCTTTAACTGTAACTTATGGAGAAAAGATGGTCCCTTTGTTTTCTGGCATGTTGTGATCCCACGCTCCTTCCCTTTTCTGAGCCTCAATTTCCTCTTTTTAAACTAATAGGGTTTGACCAGATAATATCTAAGGCCTCTTTCAGCTGTAATGTCTTTAAAGGTCTTTACAATTTCTTTCTCCTCTCTGGGCCTCTTCTTTTGCCTCTGGACTATGTTAGGTCTAGATCTGATGGAGTCAAAGGTTCCCTTCTACTCTTAAGATCTTAGAATAATAGGATCATTCTTCTCTCTATGCCTTAATTTCCAAATCTGTAACTATGACTTTGGGTAGGATAGTACCTAATATCCTTTTCAGTTATGACAGTTTATGATCTGAAATCCCTTTTCTTCTCTGGGTCTCAGTTTCCTTCTCCATATCATGAAGGTGTTGAACTAAGTAGCTTTTAAGATTCCTGTCATTGCTGAAATATTGTGATTATAAATCCCTCACATAAGGCATTAGTTTCTCCATCTGCAATATGCTAGCTTTGGACTAAGTGAACTCAGATTCCTTTTCCTTCCTTCACTGGCATCCTTTGATCCTAAGTTTATTTTTTCCTTTTTGGGTCTCAGTTTCCCCATTTTAGTGAAAAAGAATTGGACAAGTTGGTCTTGTAGCTGTGACTTTTTTGGACCCCAATGTCTTTTACTTTCAGGGGCTCAGTTTTCCCTTTGGAAACATAGGAGGGTAAGATTGGGTAGTCTCTAAGATCCCTGCCATTTGTAAAATCCCAGTGATTCCAAGACTGTTGCTCCTGCTGAACCTCCTGATTTTTAAGACTTCTTCTAGTCCTAAGATCCTGTAATCTTAGGTCCCTTGCACTCACTGTTTATCAGTTTCCAAATCTTTGACATAAAGGTTTTACATAAGGTAGTCTCTAAGACCCTTTCCATCTCTGACACTCTTTGACGAAGTCCTTCCCACTCTGTGGGCTTAGTTCCTGCTGGTGACAAAGTGACTAAATAGATGGCTTCTAAAGGCAGTGACTTTGGAGTCAGTGGGAAGCTGCTAAAAGATCCACTGGTTTCCTAGGCCTTTTAGTTTATTTTAATATAAATGACATTTTTGGTAATGACTCTTTCTTGTGTGTGTAGGGAACTGGGTTTGAATCTCAGCGAGATCCCTTCCAATTCCAGACCTAGCCTCCTCCGATGCCAGGATCAAATATGTGAGAGCTGAAAGGGCTCTAATGAGACCCTTCAGTTCACATCTTTTCTGTTACAGAGGGGAAACTGAGGCCAGAGAAAAGAAATCATTTAGGATTACAGTTTATTAGCCCTACAGGAACCTTAAACATAAACAAGTACAACTCTCTCATGTTACAGAGAGATAAACAACCAGAGAGAGGACGGGGCTTAGGATCACAGGATATCTGAACTAAAGAAGTCTTAAAGACCATGGGATCAAATTTCCGTATGTTCCAGAGGAAGAAACTGGGACATAATATTACAGGATGTCACAGCTGGAAGTGACACTAGAGATGATCTACCAGCAGCCACTCGTGTTACCAAGAGAAAAATTGAGGTCCAGAGAGGAAAAGGATTGAAGATCATGACGTTAGGTTGTTAAGAGATCTGAAAGTCCATCCAGTTCGATCCCTCACATTAAAGTGGGGGAAACAAGTCCAGGGAAGGAACAGATGTTTCACCCTTTGAATCAAAGGCTGGAAGCGGATTTAAGAGATCAAATCCAAATTGTATGTAGTGGGTGAATGAGGCCCAGGGTGAGGAAGTGACTACTTAGTTCTGTTATCTTGTGCTCCTCCGCCAAAATCTTCGTATTACAGATTTGTAAATTGATAACCAGTAAGTTTAAGTGACAGAGGGTAGGTAAGGGACCTGGGGGATCATGTGATGGCAGAGAATAAAGTGGCCTTAAATACGAGTTTGTCTAACTCCTTCAGGTTGTAAAAGGAAGAAAATTAGGCACAAAGAAAGGGAAACTATTTAGGATGATAGGATTTTAAGGCTGGAAAGGAAATTCGTTGCAAATTTGTACAACTACCTCATTTTACTGGAGGAAAAACTGATGTCCAGAGTAGTGAAACAATTAGGATAACAAGATATCTGAGCTGGAAAATATCTAAAAAAATAGTTATTCCAAATCTTCCTCTATAGAAAGGGAAACAGAGTCTTAGAATGGGTCATTTGGGGTTTAGGATTATAAAATATCAAACCAAGAAGAAGACTGAAAGGCCTTATAATTTTTAACCCTTTTTTATGTGTGTCCAGGATCCCTCTGGCAGGCTGGTGAGGCTTGTGGACCCCTTCTCAACATACTTTTTAAAATGTATTAAATAAAATGTATAAGATTACAAAGGAAGCCAATTATGCTGCAGTAGTAATCAGAACACACACGCGCGCGCGCGCACACACACACACATACACACTCACACACTCACACAAAATCCAATCTCCACTCTCCCTACCCCCTTGTTATCAAAGGGATAAATGAGGCACAAAAAGATGCAAAAAAATTTGAAATGGCTGATTGCTTAGCCTGAAAGAGACGTTAATAATGAACCAGTCCAACCCCCTCCTGTTACAAAGTACAGAAGTGGGACCCACAGAGATAATGAGGACTTATGATAATAGAATATCAGAACTTGAAGGATCCTGAGACATATGTTTTAAAAGGGGCAACTGGGATACTGGAGAAAGGAAAAGATTTAGGATTATAGTATTCTAGGAGTGCCTAGATGCCATTGATTTCCTAAACCTCTTAGTTTAACATTAATGACTACTATGTTTTTGTCAATGGCTTTTTCTGTGTTCATCGATTTAGTAATTGATTTTTAAAATTAATATGATTTATTTATCTTCATGCATTTTGAACTACATTGTTGGAAGGAAACTCCCAAATTGATGAAACCATTTGCATATTGAGCAAGATTTATTATATTTTTAGTTTTCCTAACATTGAATGACCCTTGAATTCTTGGTATAAATTCCATCTGGGCAGAGTTAGTAATTTCTTGAAATATTTTACTATTGTCCTTGTAAGTACTTCATTCAATATTTCTATATTGCTGTCAGTGATAGTGGTCTCTTCAGTACTCCTGGGTTTCTTCCGAATACCATGAAAGGTCTGTGCTAACTACTTTACTAAGTACTTTTCCTATTCTGAAATTGTGTAATAGTACCTTTTTAATCTTTTCTTTGCTTTTGCTTAGTTTCTCTCGTTGTAACAAAATAGAATTGAACTAGATGGTCTCACTTCTTGCTCTGATATCCTGTGATCCTGAATCATTTTCCTTGTCTAAGCTTTGGCTTTCCATTCTGTAACATGAAATATTTAAACTAGGTGGTCTGTAGAGCTTCTTGTACCTGTGTTATCTTGTGTCTACAAGTTCCTTCTCCTCTGCTTTCCTCAGTTACTTAACCTATAACATGAGAGGCTTGGACTCTAACGCTTCTTCCTGTCTTTAATCTTGCAGTCCTACTCCCATTTCTCTATCTGGGTCTCAAACCCCTCCTGCAACGACATAAAAATGTTTGACTATTTTACTTTATACCAACCTTCACTTCCCACCAAAATCAACAAATTATTCCTAAACAACAAATTATTTCCCAAAGTGGAAATACTAAAAAAAAAACCAAAGGAGAAAGAATCAGATTTTGAAGATAAAAGGTTTATTTGAAAAGATTTAAAAAAACCTAAGAATTTTAAAAAATAGACCAACAGTTAACCACTAACTAATTTGATAAAAAGAAAAAAAAACCCAAATTAACAATGAAAAATGAGAAGCAATTCATAAGAATTGGAAGAGAAATAAAGATTACCAGAAATTTTTATACCTTATTATATGCCAATAAAACTGAAATTGAGAAGAACTAGATAAATATTTATAAAAATACTAATTGCCTAGATTAACAAATTAGGAAATAAAAATCTAAACAAAATCACCCCAGGAAAAAACAAACAAACAAGTGAGCACACCCTAAAGGAACTAAAGGAATAAATACTTGGGTCCAGATGCATTTAAAAGAGAATTTTGTCCAAAATTTTAAAAACAGTCAACCTCTATTCTACATAAATTAATCTCCACAGTAGAGAAAGCATGCATACATTTTACCTAACTCCTTGTGTGATGATTCAGGTATTGGATCCAGAGAGAGAGAGAGAGAGAGAGAGAGAGAGAGAGAGAGAGAGAAAGAGGGAAAGAGACAGAAGTAAAACGTCTTTTGGCTTCTAAGACTTCTTCCTGTGTTGGAATCCCATGTTTGTGCTTTCTTTTCCCTCTCTTTTTCTCAGGTTTTCTCTTTAACGTGTGCAGGTCGGAGTAGTCAGTCTCCCTTTTGCTCTGACAGCCTGTGATTCTAAGTCTCTTCCATTGTTGAACAAATGGGATGAATGTGTGTAAAGCACTTTGAACTTTTATTTGATCTCCACATGCCAGCTAGTATTAATCTTTGGGTTTCAGTTTTCCCCTCAATAACATGGGCCTTTATAGAAAACCCAGTTGCAAAGTGATCTGAGGGCTAGTCTCGGAACTGGAAAGACCTATGTTGAAATTATACTTCAGTTACTTACTAGCCTGGTGATCAGGCTAAGTCATTCAACCTCCCTATTATTTACGTTTCCTCATCTGTAAAAGGTGGGGGGGAGGATGGCTTGGAGGAAATAAGAAAAGGGGTTCAGACATCTGAGGATGGCCCTTCAGGTTTCCAGATCCTTGATCTCATGACCACCTGGTTTTCACTATCCCCTTTTCTGTCAATTCTATAATAATAAGTTCTGTCTTCCTCAGGGTTTTCCTTTTTGACAAGAACCCAGCTGTCCCATGCAGTGATCCAAAGTATTTCCCCTCATTTTTAGTCTGTTTCGTGAAGTGTCTAGGTTAGGTCATCTCCAAGGTCCTTTTGGTTATGGCAACCTATGATACTAATCAAATCCCCCTCTTCTTGCCTCGGTTTTCTCTTTGGTATCAGGCAGGGTTTGGCTATCTGATCTTTAAGGTTACTTTTACTTATGACAACCTGTGATCCTCAGTTCTTTCCTGTGTTTGGGCCTCAGTCCCTTACTGTAAACTCCTATAATAGTCCAATTACCCCCATAAGCCTACTTCAGCTTTTGTACCCTGTTTTCTTGAATTCTTTCCTGTTCTCTGTTGCAGTTTCCACATTTGAAATGACTGGACTAAGGCTCTTTCATGCTTTGACATGTCATGAGCGAAGATCCCTTCTCTGAGATGATTTCTCCAGGGTTATACAGAGGATCTTTGATCTAGTGCTGGAAGAGCTTTCACATTCAATATTCTCATTTTACAGAGAAGGAAATTGAGAGCCAGGGAGGGGAACAGGCTTTTTCCAAGACTGTCTAAGCTTAAGTGCTGAGGAAGAATTAGACTCCACATCTGACTTTGAACTAGGTCTTTCTGCCTGGGGTATCCAGTCCTTTTCCTCGTGTGGCCCTTAATTTTCCCCTCTGCATCATGAAGAGTTTGGACCAGCTGGTTTCTAAGTCTCTGTTTTCCTTGGCCATTCTAAGATGCTTGAAGTCTCTTTTCCCTTATTTTTTTTTCCTTTTTGCTGAGGCATTTGGGGTTTGACTTGCCCAGGATCACACAGCTAGAAAGTGTCTAAGACCAGATTTGAACGCAGGTCCTCCTGTCTTCAGGGTTAGTGCTCTATCCACTGCACCACCAAGATGCCCCTCATCTTAAGTCTTCTACTCTCTCTAACATGTGGGGTGCTAGTACATGTAAACAACTGGTTTTCCAAAAAACCCTTCAAAACAAACCTTAACCTAACAACCCCACCACACACAACACACTTTTCAACTGAACATTTCTTCCATCACTTTCTTAAATCTAGATAATAAACAAAACAAGAAATCAAGCCTTGATTGGTAGTGATTGCAGATTTCCAAGGTATAAATACTCTGAGAACAATCAAATTACATGCTAGTAGCAGCATACCCCTAGAATGGTGTTATGTCTCTAAGGCTATTTCTTGCCCTGCTCTCCCATCATCTTAAGATCCTTTCTCCTGTGGACCTCATTTCCCTCTCTTTTTCCCTCTTCCAGAGGTCCTTCTCTGGACCTTGGACCAGATGGCCTCAAATGGCTTTTGCCTCTAAAATCCACCTGTATCATGAGAAAACTGGACGACAGTTCTCCAAGATTCCTTTCAGCTCCAATCTCGTCTATGTCCCTTTCCAATCTCAAATCTGTCTATGTTCCTTTCCTTTCTAACTGTAGGGTGATCTACTAGATCATCTCTAACTTCCTTCCCAGATGTGACATCCTGTGATCTCAAAGTCCTTTTCCCTGTCCGGGACTCACTTTCCTCGATGCAATGCGAACTATCTGGATTAACTGGCATCTGAAGTCTCTTTCACCTGGGTCATCATCCTGAGTTTTAGAATTCCTTCTATTTGGTTTTCCTCACTTTCTCAGTTTTATAACATGATGGGGTTGGGACTTGTTAATTTCTTTCCTTTTTTTTTTTTTTTTTTGTTTTCAACCTCTTGATGATATATGTTTTTTCCACCACTTTCATGTCCAAATAAATCCCTTCCTCCCATCCTTCCCAGTGAACCATCCCCTTGTGACAAAAATACACAGAGGATTTAGAAAAACTAACCAAGCAAGAATCACAACAAATAAGGCAGACAGTGTGCCACAGCTAGTCACCTTTGTAAAGAATGGGGGAAAACACATTTTTCTCTACTCTTCTCTAAGTCAAGCTTCTTAGTCAGTGGTTCTCAAACTTTGATTCTCATAATCTTTATACTAAAAATTATTGAGGATCTGTTCAGAGAGTTTTTTTTTTCAATGTGGGTAATATTTATAGATATTTACCATGTTAGAAATAAAAACTAACTTTAAATTTGAAGACTCTGAAAGAGTTTCAGAGATCTCCAGGAATCTCTAGATCACACTTTGAGAACCATTGTTCTTAGTCATAATTACATTACTTAATACTCATATAATCCTAATACTTATTACAGCTCTGGGTGATATACTCTCCTCAATCCCTTCCCTCCCCCTTCTGCTCCTCAGTCTCTACTTCAATAGTATATAGGAATTGGACAAAATATCCTTTTAAAACCCTTCTTGTTGGGCCACACCATAATCCTAAATCCCCTCACTTTTCTGTGCCTCAGTTTCCCTCTTTGTAACATTAAAATATGGCCCTAACTTCAGTCTTTGGCTCTTGCCAGCTCTGCTAACTAACCTGTGATCCCAAATCCCTTTTCCTTTCTGGAAGTCAGCTTTCCCCTCTGTAACTTCAACTATCTGGACTAGCTGATCTCTAAGGTCCCTTTTTTTCTGGGACTTCTTGGAGACTAAATCCCTTTACCTTTCTTCTTTTTAAATAAAATGCTCAAGGTAATAGACTTTTTATCTAACTCACATATCACATAGAAGAAGGTACAGGCTCCCAGGTACATGGAGCAGGGGCAGAAGCAAGGCAAGTCTGATGCTGAGAGCTTCGGTGCTGAGTCTCCAGGAGGTATCGGGGTCAGGAAGGGAGAGGTTCACTGCTTACTTTCCTTTTATTACCCCCTGCCTCACCATACCTCCCCCCTCCCAGCTCCTCTCTGTAGGGCTTGAGCTTCTAGCACCAGCTGGTTGGTTTCTTATATCTGATGTCACAGGCTGGGAGCTGCTAGGTATTGGTTAATATAAACAGGGAGTACAAACACAGGGGCTGGTAGGTAGCAGAAAACTTGATGGGGGGAGTGGTAGGTAGGAAGAAGGGATAGACCCAATGTCCAGGTCCTTCTGAGGGACTCCTTTGAACCATGTGGGGCTCATGGGGTTTAGAAGTCTTTAGATTTTGGGGGTGCTTTCCCATTTCTGATTTAAGGATTACAAAACATTTTTCATCCATCAGTCCTGTGAAGAAGCAAGTCCAAAATTATTATTTCCATTTCACATATGAGAAAAGCAAAACTCAGAGAGGTTAAACAATTGACCCATGGTCACACAGCTGCTTGGCTAGTCAATGTCAGACTGAGCCAAAAGCCAGTATTCATCCCCTAACTTCAATTCCAGGACTCCCTTCCAGCTTACACCTAGCTAGATATAACAAGCATTTCAAGGCATTCTGGCTTGCTAAGTTTCAGGAAAATTGACTCCCTACTGGGATGGCCCACTGCCTTCAATTAATGGAGTCTTGGGAATGATCTGTTCTCTTTGCCTCTTCTGCCAGGCAGCATAAGATCTGATTAGCTTTCTTGATTGCACTGTGGTGTTGGGGATACAAAAAGAGGCAAAAGACAGTCTCTGCTCTCAAGAAGCTCACTGTTTAATGGGGGACAGAACATTTAAACAACTATACAAATAAACTTTTGTTGTTCAGTCATTTCTGATTCTTTGTGACCCCATTTGAGGTTTTCTTAGTAGTTCGCCATTTTCTTTTCTAGCTCATTTGACTGATGAGAAAACTGAGGCAAACAGGGTGAAGTTATTTGCCCAGAGTCACACAGCTAGGAAGTATCTGGGGTCAAATTTGAACTCAGATCTTTTTCTGACTCCAGGCCTAGCGCTCTATCCACTGTACCACCTACCTACTCCAAATGAACTATAGATAAATTGGAGTTAATCAAGAGAGGAAAGGTACTAGCATGAATGGGCCTTGGGAAAGGTTTCTTGTAGAAGCAGGGATTTTAGCTAGAGCTCGAATGAAACCAGGGAATCCAGGAGGCAGAAATGAGGAGGGAGAGAATTCTGGGAATGGAGGATACCTAGCGAAAATGTCCAGAGTAGGAAAATGGAGTGCCTTGTTTTAGGAATAGTCAGAAATTCAGTCCAGTGGATTGCAGAGTACTTGAGGAGAGAGGAGGAGTAAGGTATGAGAAAGCTGAGAGGTAGGAAGGGGCCAGGTTATGAAGGACAAGGGAGTCAGGGACTTGAGAGACAAAGAGAATGTGATATTGAACTGGTTCATTAAGGCGTCAAGAAGGGAAGGGTGGAGAGAGGAGCCAGTACAGGGGTGATGGTTGGGAAAAGAACTGAGGGGTACAGGGATTGGAGATAATAGTGAGGGCCAAATACAGGGTTTGGGATTGCAAAGCAGGGGGACATGTGGGATGATACCAGGTTGTGATCAGATAAGAGAATTTCAGAGTTCATGAACTTGGAAAAGGAACACTCGTAGACCATCTGCGTGTAGCTGAAGTGGAGTGGAGGAGTAGGTCATGGAAAATGAGAAAATTGAGAAATAGGCAAATTAAGGTGTTTGATGCAGTATTAATGAGTATATCTCCTAGTATGAAGATAGGAGTTGAGGAGGAGAGAAAGACTGGGAACCAGGGACTGAACTCATTGGGGAAAGAAGGGAAGTATTCTGGAGGTTGGTAGAAAACAGCTACCAGAATCTTGATTGGGTGATTAATATGGATTTAATGGAGCTCAAAAGAGGAGAGGTTTCAGAATGAGGCTGGTGGTGGTGCATCAGTGGAATAGGTTAGGTTCACAAGACACAATAGTCAATGACTATAATAATTTAGTGTTTGATAAACCTATAGATCCTAGTTTCGGGGATAAGAACTTACTATTTGCCAAAAATCACTGGGAAAACTGGAAAAAATTATGGCAGAAACTAGGCATTGATTACCATCTAACTCTCTATACCAAGATAAGGTTGAAATGCATTAATGATTTAGACATAAAGGGTAATACTATAAGCAAATTAGGAGAACAAGGGAGAGTCTGCCTTTCAGATCTGTGAAAAAGAGATGAATTTATAGCCAAAGAAGAACTAGAAAACATTATAAAATGCACAATGGATAATTTTGATTACATGAAATTAAAAAGGTTTTGCAAAAACAAAACCAATTCAGACTGGGAAAAAATTAAATCCAGTATTTTTGGTTTTCTAGCCTCATTTCTAAAATATAGAGAATTGACTCAAATTTATAAGAATACAATTGATTCTCCAGTTGATTAACTAGTCAAAGGATATGTACAGACAATTTTCAGACAAAGAAATAAAGTCATTTCTAGGCAAATGGAAAAAAAAGTTCTAAATTACTATTGTTTAAAGAAATGCAAATTAAGACAATTCTGAGGTACCACTCCACACCTCTTAGATTGGGTAAGATGACAAGAAAAGATAATGATAAATATGGGAGGGGATGTGGGAAAACTGGGACATTAATACATTGTTAATGGAGTTGTGAACTGATCCAACTATTCTGGAGAGCAATTTAGAACTATGCCCAAAAGGCTATCAAACTGTGCATACCCTTTGACCCAGCAGTGTCTCTACTGGGCTTGTATCCCAATGAGATCTTAAAGGAAGGAAAGAGACCCACATGTGCAAAAATGTTTGTGGCAGCCCTCTTTGTAGTAGCAAGAAACTGGAAACTGAGTGGATGCCCATCAATTGGAGAATGTCTCAATAAATTGTGGTATATGAATGTTAGGGAATATTATTGTTCTGTAAAAAACGATCAGCAGGATGATTTCAGAGATACTTGGAGACACTTACATAAACTGATGCTGAGTGAAGTGAGTAGAACCAAGATGACCACTGTACAGAGAAACAAGAATATGTGATGATCAGTTTTAATGGACTTGGCTCTTTTCAACAATGTGATTTAGTGATTTAGGCCAATTCCAATAGACTTGTGATGGAGAGTGGACTGTTGGTACTGAATGTGGAACACAACATAGTATTTTCACCTTTTTTGTTATTTGTTTCCTTGTGCTTTTTTCTTTCTCATGTTTTTTTCCCTTTTTATTTGATTTTTTTTATGTAGCATGATGATTATAGAAATATGTTTAGAAGACTTACATGCTTAACCTTTATCAGACTGCTTGCTGTCTAAGGGAGGAGGACGGTAGGGAGAGAGGGAGAAAAATTTGGACCACTAGGTTTTACAAAGGCAAATGTTGAAAACTATCTTTACATGTATTTGGGAAAATAAAATAGTATTAATAAAAAAAGAAATAAAAATATTTTGGGGAAAAATCAACTTCTCAAGTATAAGAAAGGAAAATACTGAATAGACAGTAGCCAGGGGAGGGAGGTATTAATGCAATTAATCCTACCCCAATATGAGTCAGCAATATGACTTTGGTGATGTGGTGACCCAAAAAGGTCGTGGGATTTTAGATTTCATTTAAAGGGGCAGAGGTTCCAGCAACAGGAAGGCTATTTTGTTCCATAGTCTTTTGCCCTTGTCATACCTAACTTGGAGCACTGTATCCAGTTTTGGGCACCACAATCTAAGAAGCTGATAAGCTGGAGAGTGTCCAGAGAAGGACAGCCAGAAGGGTGAAAGGAGGAAGCATTTATTAAGTACTTACTATGTGTCAGGTCCTGTGCTAAGTAATTTACAAATATTATTTCATTTGGGCCTCACAATAATCCTGGGAGACAGCTGCTATTATTTCCATTTTATGGGTAAGGCAATGGAGGCAGATAGGGGTGAAGTGACTTGCCCAGGAGTTTCTGAACTCAATCTTTCCTGACTCCAGATCTAGAGCTCTCTCCACTGTGCTACCAGCTGCATCTGAGTCCATGTTACACGAGGACTGATTGAAGGATCTAGGTATGTTAACCTGGAGAAGAAAAAAAAAGATTTGGGGGTACATAACAGTTCTCTTATAATACTAGGAAAGTTGCTCCGTGGAGGAGGAACTGGACTTCTTCCATTCGACCTAGGAACAATGGGATGAAGGTGCTAAGAGGCCATTTCTAAGTTCAATGAGCAATGTTGGGCTCTTTCTCCTTGGGATTCTTAAAGCGGAGGCTGAATGAGCATTTGTTTCATATGTCATATTGGAATTTTAAAAATTGTATTTGTTTTAATCAGCTAAAATCTGCCTTCTCATTCTCCTGCTCCACCTTCCCCACCCCAAACTCCTCAACTGACAACACAAGAAAAACAAAAACCATGAAAACCTGGGCCGCCATCCTTTTGTGTATGAGTTGGACTAGGTGACTGTTGAGATCTTTTCCAACTCTCAAATTAAGCAATTCTGTAATTCTCTGACATCTACGTCATCTTTACAGAGATGATCATAGGATCCAGGGTAGCAGATGGAATCACCAAGTGAGAGAGCATAGAAGGATAAGAGAAGGGGGTTTAGGGCAGAGCCCTGGGGAACACCTGTGCGTAATGAGTAGGATCTGGAGGAGAATCTAGCAAAGGAAACAGAGGAGTAGTCAGACATACTTCATTGGAGCTTTTTTTCTTCCTTTTTTGCATCATTCTTTTTTTTTAAATTTCAATAGTATTTTATTTTTCCAATTACATGTATAGATAGTTTTCCACATTCATTACTATAAGATTTTGAATACCATTTTTTGATTCCTCCCTCCCTTTCCTCCCTCCTCCCCAAGATGGCAAACAATTTGATATGTTATACATGGATAATTCTTTTAAACATATTTCCATATTGCCATGTTCTAAAAGAAAAATCAGAACAAAAGGGAAAATCATGGAAAAACTGTTTCAATAAAATAAAAAAAAAGGTGAAAATGGTGTTTCAATCTGCATTCAGTCTCCATAGTTCTCTGTCTGGATGCAGATGGCATTTTCCATCCCAAGTCTATTGGAATTATCTTGGATCACTGTGTTGCTGAGAACTGACTTTATCATAGTAGAATCATCACATAATCTTGCTATTGCCACGTACAATGTTCTCCCGGTTCTGTTCACTTCACTCAGCATCAGTTCATGTAAATTTTTCCAGGTTTTTCTGTAATCAGCCTGCTCATCATTTCTTACAGAACAATAATATTTCATTACAGTCATATGCCACATGGGCATCCCCTCAATTTCTACTTCCTTACCACCACATAAAGAGCTGCTACAAATAGTTTTGTACATCTGGGTCCTTTTCTGTTTTTATGATCTCTTCATAGTAATTAGTCTTAATGACCATAATGGACACTTTTCTTTTGTTCTTTCTCTGTGAGCACTAGTGATCATTATCTAGGACTAGCACTGGAGATGGAAAAGGTGGAGAATAATGGAGTGAATGTGGATGATATTCTCTGAAAGGTGTTCTTTTTTTTATACTAAATCCCTGATTACAAAGAAGATAGTTTCAGTTATTTGATGTTTATGATAATTGGGCATAGGGGAAAGATGAAAGGAGGAAGTCTCAGGCAATAGGGTGAATTAGAGAGTCTGTTTAGGAATCGGAGTTTTTATTACCATATTGGACTGAACACAGGTTGAACTTTTCCCACAGATCTACCTTGTGTAAAATACAGCTTACCATTGTTGTTAATTTTTCACATATTTTCAAACAAGTCTCATTTTGGAGATATGGATCCTATAAGAACACTGGATTTGTATTGAACCAGCCCTGCATTACGCATGCAATTCTGGCCGCCTAGTCATCTCTGTGAGACATTGCTGTAATCTCTTTGCTAGCATTTTATTTAGAACCTTTGCATTCATTTTCATAAGGCAAGTTAGTTTGTTGAGAAAACCATTAAAGAAACCATTAACTAATTTAATTTAAAAAAAGAAAGAAGAAAATCAAATTACTAGTATCAAAAACAAAAACAAATTCACAATCAATAAGAAAAAATAAAAGCATTTAACAGCTATTTTATCCAATAAAACGGACAATTTGAATGAAATGAATGAATATTTATAAATATATAAATAACCCAGATTGGTAGCCTAGATTAAGACATATACCAAGAGTACTACCAGATAGCAGTCTTCTAGACTACTCTTCCTTCCTTCCTTCCTTCCTTCCTTCCTTCCTTCCTTCCTTCCTTCCTTCCTTCCTTCCTTCCTTCCTTCCTTCCTTCCTTCTTTCCTTTCTTCTTTCCCTCCTTCCTTCCTTCCTTCCTTCCCCCTCTTTCTTTTTCTTTTCATATCTACATACATATTTGTGTGGGTATGTAACACATTCAGAAACACACACATATATACAGGGTGTTCCAAAAGTCTTGATGCAGTTTTAAGCTTTAATAACCTTAGCTGGGTCCAGAACTGTGTTTCAGGAAGCAGAAAGCAGGGTGAGCAAGCTTGTTTGTGCTATCTTTCCCCATTCCTTACCCATATTTGGCTTGTGTTGACTACTTTTCAGATCTCAGGAGTGAGTTGAGGTGGGGCTACTTTAAGTTACCCGCAGCAGACCAGGGAGAAGTGTATAATAGTTGTCCAGGACAGAGATATCTTTTGTGCTGGTTTTGAGCCAGGGGACTCAGGGAAGAAATCCAAGTTAAAAGCTAAGCAGACCATGACCCACTGATTGCAGGAAGATGTTTAAATATACAGACTTATTAAACTCTCCAAAGACCTGCAAGGAGTGATTGGGAACATCCTAGGTAAATACTGTAGGATGGGCAGCCTAAGTGGCTCACTGGATAGAGTTCAGAGTCAGGAAAACTCATCTTCTTGAGTTTAAATCTGGCCTCAGACACTTCCTAGCTGAGTAACTCTGGGCAAGTTGTTTCAGTGTCCTCATATGTAAAATGAGCTGGAGAAGAAAATGGTAAATCATTCTAGCGTCTTTGCTAAGAAAATCCTAAATGGAGTCAGACATGACTGAAATGACTAAACAACAACAAATACTGCGATAAATTAAATTAAATTTAAAATTTTAATTTAATTAAATTAAAATTAAAATAATTTCATTAAAAAAATTTAATTATATAATTTTAAAAAATATTTTTATTTTTATTTAAATATATAATTTTAAAATAAATATAATTTTAAAAAATAATTCTATTATTAAATGAAATTAATTATTTTAAATTTAAAGTAAATGAATTAAAGCTAGAAGGTAACTTAGACGTCACTGAGTGCAATGTTTTCATTTTAAAGATGAGCATAAGTGTTTTGCCCAGGGTCACATAACTATATGGCAAGATTTTAAGCCAAGTTTTTCTGACTCCATCCACAACTCTATTATACCATACTTCCTCTAGCTTTGAAGGGGAAAAAGACCGAACGGGGAAAGGGTAATGGGAGTCAGGTTTGAAGGTTTTCTTTTGGAGGAGAAGAGAAAACTATTGACTGGAGTTTATGAAACTGCTTGAGGAATTAGACGGGAAATTATTCTAGTGAAAATAATGTCTAAACTTTAGATTCTAAAGACTGCTTAATAAAACAAATAAGAATAGGTCAACAAATTCAGTCAACAAATATCAATTTACTTATTTGTTTCTTTTTTTATTGAGACTGGGTGTCCTGATTTTGCAGAGACTTGGAAGCATCTCTCACAGACCTGATTCCACTACTGACTGGCATGAGAACTTTGACCTGTTCCATTTCTGACCTGAGCCAGTTTGCTACTCTTTAGGCAGTCTGATAGTTCTCCATTCCCAGAGGCTCAGTATTTTTATGCTAGAGTGGACAGCCAGTCTGCTTAGCTCAGAACATCTGCTTAGTTTCAGAATACCACAGCTCAAGCAATTCATTCAGTTTGGTTAACTAGAGAAAAGGAGGCAATGAAAAAAAGAATGTACAGGTAGGGAAGGGGCCAGAAGGAGAGAAAGGGTCATAGAGTGGGAGATGAAATGACCCTCCCCCAACCCTCCCAAATAGAGAAAGAGAATGTGGGAAAAAGGCAAAGAGAACTACAGCTAGGTCTCCTTAGTGCTAACAAGTGTCAATGTTAATTTGAATTTAAATACCATAATGAGCAAATCTTTTTTCCCCTTTTTTAAAATTGTTTTCTTTTTTCTGGTTACACATGTACATTGATTATTTTTTAAAAACGCACATTTATTTATGAATCACGTTGGGAGAGAGAAGTCAGAACAAAAGGGAAAAATCACTAGAGAAAAAAAACAGAAGAAAAAGAAAAAAAAGTGAACATAGCATGTGTTGATTTACATTCAGTCTCCATAGTTCTCTCTCTGGATGCAGATGGCGTTTTCTATCCAAAGTTTATTGAAATTGGCTTGGACCACATAATGACCATATTTTACACAATTACACTTTCCCATAATGTGAATTCCCATGCTTGTGGCCACTTCAGGTGATTTCTTATTGGCACTAATTGGGGCCTGTCAAAGAGTGACAGAAATAACCTTTGAACAAAGTGGCTCTTGGGACAGTGTTTCTTTCTTTGTTCAGTTTCCCTAATTTCAAATTTATTTCCTGCCCTTGAAAAACCCGGCCCTCCTTTTGAAATGGCCATTTTTGGGGGTCATGATTTTCTTCAGTTCTCTGATCCTTGGTCCTCTGCTGAGAGCTTTAGTTCTAAAGCTGGAAACCTGAATGTTACAGCTCTGACAATGGTTAAAATGGGACTATTTCTTTTTTTTAAATAAGGCTTTATGGATATTGTCAGGTTTTTGAAATCATTGTAGTTATCCCCAGTTTTCCTCCCCCTCCCAGAGAGCCATCCCAACTATTTCTTGTATAAAAAGAGTTTATTCTGGGGCCAACATTGTAATCCAGCCAGCTAATTATTCCCCAGGATGAGCCAGACACAACAGAAACCAGACGATGGTGGTGGGTCTGGGCAGCTCTACTAATTAGGGTATTTTCCTCTGGTTTGGCTGCTCCGGGTGTCTGCTCCCCTGTGGTGTTGGGATGTGTGTGGCGTGTGCATTAATGGGCCTAGATTGTGATAATGAGCGGGGCAATTCTTCATAGGGTCAGGTTTTCAGCAGCTCCATAATTGCTTCCTGTTGGCCGGGTCAGCAGCTTCAGCCATGGGCCTCCCAATTTCAATGAGGTGGTAGAACAAGGCAGCATATGGGTTTATAGATTAAGTGTGTTTTTCCTATTATTACTGAGATCAGGAGAAGCCAAGGTTTCATTGTAAAAAGGAGTAGTCCTGGGGGAGGAGGCAAGTGGGCGACAGTGAAGTGCAGGGGAAGGGATCTTGGATTTGGGTTAAATCCCAGCCCTACTACTTGTTACCATTATGACCTTGAGCAAGTCTCATCACCCCCCTAGACCTCAGTTTCCTCTTCTGAAAATTGGAATGAGTGAAGGTCGGATCCGATAGACACTAAAGTCCATTCCATTTTGTAAACTTTTTGGTGAGGGAAGGGAGGATGGAGACACAAAAGAGTTCTTTCTTGTAGACACATTAAATGGCTGCCTATGATATGAGGAGGAACTATAAGATTCTCGTGATTAAAAAAAATCAAAAAACTTTTCTCTATCAATTTATAAAGGTGCCTGAAATAATGAATGGAGAAGAGACATGTGAACCCTGGCCAACTTTACCACTTTCCTTGCTCATCTTTCTTTCTTTTTTTTTTTTTGAAAGATTTTTATTGTCCAAGATTCATTGTTCTTCCTCCAAAATTTTTTTTAAATTTTATTTTTATTTCCAGTTCTAAAACTGTTCTCTCCCTCCCTCCCTCAATCATTGAGAATGACAGAAATACAATACCCATTATATGTATGAAGTCATGCAAAAGATATTTCTGCATTAGCTACGGTCTGAAAAAAAAAGCAAGAAAAGTAAAAAAGGGGAAAATATTCTTTAATCTGCATTTTGAGTCCATTGATTCTCTATCTGGAGGTCAATAGAATTTTACATCATGAATCCTTTGGAGTTGTGACGGATCCTTCTGTTGACCAGAATTAACCAGTCTTTCACAATTGATTATTATTACAATATTGCTGTCACTGTGTACATTTGTTCTCTTGGTTCTGCTCCCTCACTTTGTATCAATTTATATGTCTCCCCAAATCCCCTTCATCATTTTTAACAGCACAATAGTATTCCACTGCATTCATATACTATAAGTTGTTTGGACATTCCCCAATTGATGGTCATCCCCTCGGTTTCTAATTCTTTGCCATCAGAAAAGAAGTTGCTATAAATATTTTTGTAGATATAGATTCTTTTTCTTTTTTTTTTGATCTCTTTTGGGATACAGATCTAGTAGTGGTAATTGCTAGATCAAAGGATATGAATAGTTTTATTGCCCTTTGAAAAGAGTTCTAAATTGTTTTCTAGAATGGCTTGGACTATGTATCAATTCCATTTTGGGGTTTGAAGGCATGATTATTTTTGGAAATTTCACTATGTCCTGCCACTTTCCTCTTCCAATTGATCTTACAAATTCATAATTCCTCCCACAACGGATGAGTGCCCCTCTTCTTTTCCGTCTTCTAGCATTCAGTTTCATTACTTTGAATTCTTTTGTCCCACTTGCTGTATGTGAAATGGTGCCTTGCTGTTACAATATTTATCTTTGGTGAGGTTGAGCATTTTTTCAAGTGATTATAGGTTTTTTTTTCTACTTTTGAAAGTTGTCTGATCTTAGTTTCAATGATCTTGTGATGAAGAGAGCCATCTAACAGCCAGAAAGAGGACTGTAGGAACCGAGTTTGGTTCACAGCATCACATTTTCACTCTTTTTGTCATTATTTGCTTGCATTTTATTTTCTTTCTCATTTTTTCATGTTTGATTTGATTTTTCTTGTGCAGCAAGATAATTGTATAAATATATATGCATATATTGGATTTAACACATATTTCTACCATGTTCAATATGTTTGTTCATTTGAAGAATGTTTTCTCCCTCTAGAGAAAATGAGCCTGGGCATTTGTTGGCTTACAATATCAACTTCTCTAATGAATTGAAAAGAATATTCCAGATATAAAATTTTGACTTTGTAACAACTTTACAGCAAGGTTGGTCTGTCTGAGATATGGTTTTAAGGTAACATAAATGAACTTAGAGTCAGAATAAAATTATACATAAAATAATTAATAGAAAGGAAAAGAAAGCTTGAGCTATTTACCAAATGGTAAAATAAAAACACCTACAACCAAGAATAATTTATCTTGCAAAGCTGAGCATAATCCTATAAGGGAAAAATGACCTTTAATGGAATTAATTATTTCCAAGCATTCTTGTTGAGAAAATAAGAAAGTAAAGAGTATCATCAGACAAAGATGGGTTTGGCTGCAAAGTGGAGTAATTAGAAGAGAGGAATATTCGTGAGATGAGACTGCAAAGGCAGAATGGTATCAGAATGTGGAGGACCTCGAATACCGAGTTAATTTAGACTTTCCCTTGGTAGGCAATGTGGAGCCACTGAAGGTTTTGGAGCCAAAGAATCCATGATCAGACATAAAAAGGGGATTTAGGCAGTGATACGAAGCACTAATTTGAGGGGGAAGAGAGCAGAGGCCATCCAAGCTTACCTCTTCTGTGTCTCCTTCTTTCAGGGTCCTCTCTCTGCTCAGAAGGGAATGAGCCAAAGAATTAAGCTCTCTTGTAATTACTCCACTCTGCAGCCAAACCCATCTTTGTCTGATGATACTCTTTGCTTTATTTTCTCAAAAAGAATGCTTACATTGGTGTCGGGTGCTCTGAAGTTCCCACTCTTCCCTCAAAGGGATGGGGATGATGGTGCCCCTTGCTAGCATGCCTGCAGATATCTGGGGGCAGGAGGGGCTCCCTTTTAGTGCCTTTGCTGCCCTCTTCCTAGCCTAACTTCCAGCTGGGTGAGCCAGAGCCCTGGCTATGCCATCCTTTTATAATGGAGATTTCTTGAATTCACAAAACACCAATAATGAGACTTGTAGAGTGGGCGAAGTGGATGAAAGGGCAAAAAGAAGGCATCTTTCTTTGTGTCTCTAGTAGAATATGAACTCATCTTACTGTGGGAAGATAGGGAGGGCCTTTTATTTCAGAGGGGAAAGAACAGAATTGGCTTTCATTTGTCTGGGACTGTTGAACAATCTTATCTGGAGAATGGACAGGAGAAGCTCTTGAGGAGAAAGAAATTTACAGTCCTTGAGTTTTGGTTTTCTAGTCTTTTGAGGTTTTCCCCTGAAACTCTGAAACCTTACCTGGTGAAATTAGAAAGAGGACAAGAAATGGCCAAAAGACAATCACAATTTACATAAGGTTTAGCTGAAAGCTTACAAAGGGCTTTAGCCTTTTCCTGGTTATATATGTCCAAGAAAAATCAGGAATCAGGCTAGGTAATAGACAATCCCCTTAGACTATAAATTTTAGAGCTGGTGCATTGGTAAAAGAAGTTTTCTCATCCAAGAGTCCCTACACTGATGAAGTCACAGGCTCAGAAATAAAAAAAAACTCAATCCTGGCTACTCCCCCAACTCTAGGAGCACATGCTACATGCCCATTTAGAAGTTCTCAACAGTCCTCTAGCAGTCTGGGATTCAGGAACTCTCTCTGAGCTGTATTGATTCCTACCTCTATGGTGATCATCTCTTGTACTGAGAAGTTATTACCTTTTCCAGGATGGGTTCAGGTACTTGGAATCCTGCATCCCTCCCTTCCTTCATCCATGAGGATAGGTCACAGGGCTCCATCATTTTTGGGGACTGTGTGGTTGAGAAGCCTCTGTTGTTGAGAGCACATGCAAAAAGCACATGTACCTGTAATTGTCAATCAATCAGTCATCAAGCATTTATTAAATACTATATACTAGCTTTGGGAATACAAAGTAAAACATTTCCTTCCCTCAAGTAGCTTGCTTGCATTCTAATAAACATACATATACTATGAATGATCTCCCTGGCTTCCAGTCTTGTGTCTGTTAACCATACATAGTTCATCATGATTGTACATGTCCTTTCTTTTTTTAAAAAATTATTAAAACTTTTTTATTTTCAAAACATATACATAGATAATTTCGGCAATTCACCCTTGCAAAACCTTGTGTTCCAAATTTTTCTCCTCCCTTCTTCCCATCCCCTCCCCTAGATGGCAAGTAATCCAATATATATTAAAAATGTGCAATTCTTCTACACATATTTCCAGAATTCTCATGCTGCACAAGAAAAATCAGATCAAAAAGGAAAAAATGAGAAAGAAAACAAAATGTTAGCAAGCAACAAGTTAAAATACTATGTTGTGATCCATACTCAGTTTCCACTGTCCTCTCTCTGGGTGCAGATGACTCTCTTCAAGACCATTGGAACTGGCCTGAATCATCTCATTGTTGAGAAGAGCTACATCCATCAGAATTGATCATCGTATAATCTTGTTGCTGTGTACAACGATCTCCTGATTCTGCTCACTTAGCATCAGTTCATGTAAGTCTCTCCAGGTCTGATTATTTCTTATAGATTCTTTCTTATGCACCAATTTCTTATACATAGCATTCATATACCATAATTTATTCAGCCATTTTCCAACTGATGGGCAACCATCAGTTTCTTGCCACTACAAAAAGGGCTGCAACAAATATTTTGGCATAGTGGGTCCCTTTCTCTCCTTTAGGATCTCTTTGGGATACAGACCCAGTAGAAACACTGCTGGGTCAAAGGGACACACAGTTTGATAGCCCCTTTGGGCGTAGCTCCAAATTGCAGGAATTGTTGAATCAGTTCACAACTCCAACAACAAGAACATGTCCCTTCTTGTAGTACCTTAGTTCTTTCCTCAATAAAATGAGGATATTGGACTTATTGGTTTGTAAAGGCCTTTCTGCTCTAACATTGGATAATCTAATGACTTGGCTGATACAGAAAGATGGGGGGAGTTGATGGAAGAAAAGAAGGAAGGATCAAGAAAAACTTCCTGAAAGACGCTCCTGAGCTAGTGTTTGAAGGATAGATAGAATTTTAGGGGATGCAGGAAATTACATCTTTATTTTCACTAACATCTAAATGAAATTTAGTATTTCTTTCAGTTAGTTATACAATTTAAAAATAGAGACAGCTAGATGGCATAGTGGATAGAGCACCAGCCCTGATGTTAGGAGGTCTCCTCAATTCAAACCTGGCCTCAGACACTTAACACTTCCTAGCTATGTGGCTCTAGGCAAGTCACTTAAGCCCGATTGCTTAACCAAAAAACCAAACAAAACATAAATTTAAAAAATATTCTTTAAAAATCCTAATGAGTATTTATTTTTTCCTTCTCATTCTCCCTCTCAGCTGAATAATTAAAAAAAAAGAAAACTTTCATAGCAACTATGCTTAGTTTGGCAAAACAAATCCCTGAAGTAACCATGACCAAACCTGTACATTTTGTTCTGCACCCTGAATCCATCAGCTCTTTGGCAGAACTTGGCATAGTTTGCTTCATCATTGGGCCTCTGGAATTTTGGCCATTGTATAAACATACTTTCAGAGTTTTTCTTTATTTTTGTCATTGGATGATGCAAATTAAGCAACTCTAAGATCCTACCTTATACTCATCAAACTGACGAGATGACAAAGGGTTGACGGGTTGGAGTAGGCTACTCATGAGTCTTTATTCCAGTAACCCGCACATTTGGGTTTATTAAATCCTAAGTTAATTACTGTATTTGTTTTCTTCTGTATGCCGTGTACCTTGTCTGTTTTACTGACAGATCTCTCTGTTTATTGATTAGGACTAAGTAGTTTTGGTGATCATTACTTTATAGTGTG
Organism: Sarcophilus harrisii; assembly: GCF_902635505.1. Lineage (NCBI taxonomy): Eukaryota > Metazoa > Chordata > Mammalia > Dasyuromorphia > Dasyuridae > Sarcophilus > Sarcophilus harrisii. The sequence continues at coordinate 26,740,083 of NC_045432.1, forward strand.
GTTTGAGAGCTGGCAGTACTAGGTCCCCTTCCTTCCTACTTTTTCATTACTTTCCTTGGGTAGAATTTCAACATTTAAAGACACAGGAAAAAGAACATTTCTGGTGCAGAGAGTAAAAAAGATCAGTATCAGCAAAGGCATGGAGGTAGGAAAGCGGGGATTGTGCTGAGGGAATGATTCTAGCCGGGAATAATCATATAAGTAATGCCATATCTACTAATAAACAGAAAAAAACCCAAAACCATCTTTGGCATTGGAAAATTAAGCATTATTTGATCATTAACACTGATCTATCATCCAGCACCAGAGGGAAAATTGTTCTCTAATTGATAATTTGTGTTTTTCTCTCTCCAGCTTCCTGTTCTTGTGCAAAATGCAGTCAGTCTTTAGAGATATTACCTTCTGAGTCTACAACTTATTTCCCCACCTCATTTTCACATTCCCCATAAATACACATAATGCATCTTGGAAATGAAAGTAATCATTTCTTTAAAAAAAATCACCAAGGCGCTTGTCTCCTGTGGTGGAGGGGCTTCCATGTCATTACCAACACAGCAGAGAAGTCTGAGGGAAGTGAGAACAGGACTTGAGCACAGCAGGACAGCCTCATTCTTAGAATTTCAGGGGTTTAGGCCAGCTTAGTAAGTACTTAATAAAGGCTTGTTGATTGATTGAACAAATGCTTGCATTATCTCTGCATGACGTGATGATGTGGGGGGGGGGGGAATATTGAGGAGGCAAAGACAGAATAGGATCACATGATGTGGAACTGAAAGGGACCTCAGAGGCTGTCTGGTCTAACTCTCTTAAAACAACAGATGAGGAAACTGACTCACCTGCCACTAGCTACCTCTTAGGAGTATTGGGAGAGAAATAAGCAGTTCACTGGGGGAAACTAGGCAGAGCTGTTGGGCTTGAATTCAGGAAGACTCATCTTTTGGATTCAAATCCGACTTTAGATCTTTACTAGCTGTGTGATCTTGGGCAAGTCACTTAACCATGCTGGAAAAGAAAATGGAAAAAATTCCAGTATCTTTGCCAAGAAAACCCCAAATGGGATTGCAAAGACTAAGACATGACTGAGCAACAATTAAACACTTCATAAATGGAAGATGACTATTTCATGCTGTTTCCTCCAGCAAACATAACGATCTACATATCGTAGAGCCAGGGGTCCTCAAACTATGGCCCGTGGGCCAGATGCAGCAGCTGAGGACGTTTATCCCCTCACCCAGGGCTATGAAGTTTCTTTATTTAAAGACCCTCCTTTAAAACAAAGTTTTTGTTTTTACTACAGTCCAGCCCTCCAACAGTCTGAGGGACAATGAAGTGGCCCCCTATTTAAAAAGTTTGAGGACCTCTGTGTAGACACTTAAAAAAAATGTTCATTGAATTGAATTATATATGAGACCCTGCTGTCTTTAAGTTTCCCATGCACACTCCTCATCTAAACCAAACAGGTCAATGGGATAACAGTAATACAGCTTTAAAGCCGGAAGGGACCCTCGAGATAATTTAGCCCTCATTATACAGATGAGGAAATCTAGTATCAGAGAAGTGATCCCTGCACATAGTAAGCACTCAGTACACGGTGAATGTACATGCATGAACTTATGAAGTAGTTTGATTTCTTCTTGGGTGCTTTGCCTGCAGTGAGGGTAAACTGTTAGCAGGTGTCAGTAGTTGCCTGGAGAATAAGAGGATTACCTCATAAGCACAGACAGAAATAGTGCATGCTGTTCCTTTATTGAAAAATGCACTAGGACTTTGAAAAAACATAGGCAGAGGTTTCAAGAGGCTTCCCACATTGTGCACATCTGGATGGAGAACTCTCTTTCTTGGGGAGATAGGTGGTGAAAGTCTGGAATATTAGCTAATATTCCACTAAGACTGTGCAACCAAAAGGGCTCCCAGAGGTCTAGACAAAACCTTTGTGACTGAGAGCTTTTATAAGGTGTCCATCTGTCCACTAAAGAGCTAGAAGAATTTAAGAGATACTCTGGGAACTCGCTGCCAGGAAGGCAGCATCTCTTAGGAGCCTAATTAATGAGTGAGCGAGTGAGAGAACTCCCTCAGTGCAGTGAGCCAGAGCAATCTGGGGACTCTAGGGAAGTGATAATATGCCAATTATTGGACAGAGTTCTTCCTGGAGGTGGGAGGGATGTCTCTAGTGGAGTGTCCCCAGGACCAACGTCAAATCCTGCGCTTGCTGTCAAGGAATTAACTTCAGAAGTAAAGAATGAGGGGATAATAGCTAAGCAGCAGTTTGGGTGAAAAAGATCTTGGTGGGAGGGGAGAGCGAACCATAAGCTCACAGTGTCAGCAGTGCAGTCACCAACAAAGACCCTAATATGATGTTAGACTTTTAACTAGAAGAGAGGGACAGGGCCCAGGAGTAGGGAAATCATAGTTCCACTGTATTCTACCTCAGGCAGACCATGGCTGAAATTTTGTGTTCACAAAATATTGAAAAGACTTTGATGAACTTGAAAGTGTCCAGAGAAAGGTCACTGGGATGGTGAAGGGTCTCAGGTCTTGCCATATGAGACTCCATTGAAGGAATAGGAGTTGTTGAACCTAGTAGAAGAGAAGGCTGGGAGGAGAAATGTCTTTTGAAAAGCTGTCTGGAGAAAGAGGGATTAGCCTTTCTCTGCTTGGCCCCAGAAGGCACAACTGGGCACAGTGGATGGAAGTAGTAGGTTCAGGCTCTCTAACAATTCCACCTATCCCCAGGAGGGAACGGCGACTTTGGGAGAGACCCTGGAGGTCTTTAAGTGAAGGCCAGGTACCAACTTGTCCGAGACACCGCAGGGGGAATTCTCGTTCAAGTATGGGTTGGATCAGATAGCTTCCCAGGTCCTTTCCAAGTCTGAGAGTCTGTGATTCTGAGTAACACAAAGGAATGCCTTCTTCCTTAGAGGACTTGTAGTATAGTAGAAGTACAGGACTGAGAGTCAGGAACCCTGGTTCTGAATTCTAGCTCTCCTGTTTCTTGATCCTATGATCTTGGGGGAAATCACTTCATCTCTCTAAGTCTCCATTTCCACATCTGTAAAATGGGCTAATAATACTTGTACTACTTACTTCATAGAGTTTCTTAAGGATTTGGGAGGCATTATTCTCTCTTTCCTGCTGCCATTACTACCAGAATCTCCAAAGGGGATGGAGGTCAGGGATTGATCCCTTCTACCAAACTCCCGTTCCTGTCACCACTGCTCCTTTGGTTCTTTTCTTAAACTGGACCAGATTTTGCAACCAGATTCCTGAGCACTACAATGATGCTTACATCACTTATCTACCAGAGAGAACTCAGGGGAACCATGGCATCCTGGGAAGCGAGGAAGACTAGGATGCTGGATCTCACTTAGCAAGCTCACTCACTTTGCTTCTGCTTCCTTGTCTGTTAGATGGTGACGAACATAGCTGTTCGACAAGACAGCTATATTCACAAAGCTGCAAGCAACTTGGCATTTGCTTGCTTCGGTATTCTTACATTGTAGGGCAGAGTGGATGTAATGTATTGAGATAAGTAAATCCAAGGGAAACACAGAATAATTTTAGGCATTAATAACTGGTGAGATCAGTAAAAGACCTGTAGGAAGTGGAACCCAAGTTGTGTTAGAGTTTCTACAGTGCAGAGATGGGAAGATGCATTCTAGATACAAGAGATAACCTGTACAGAGACTTGGAGCTGAGAACTATGTCTATGAGACCAGTTTGACTGTAAGGAGTAATATGAAATAAATCTGGAAAAGAAAGTGGGAAGCAGACCATAGAGGGCAGTAAATACCAGGCTGCAGATTTTGTATTTTTTCCTAAATAAAAATAAGCAATAGGGAACCACTAAATATTTCTGAGCGGGGTGTGTGTGTGTGTGTGTGAGACATGGTCAGATCTATATTTTAGCCATATTACTTTATCAGCTATACTGAGAATAGATTAGAAAGGCTAGAGACTGCTAAATCCTTTGGTACAGGATCATCTCCTAACTTAATTTCCTTGTAAAAATCTGGGTTTTCATATTTATTTGAAAGTGGGGCAATCACTGGGCAACTAGGTAGCAACTAGAGCACCAGCCCTGAAGTCAGGAGGACTGAATTCGAATGTGGTCTTAGACACTTAACACTTCCTAGTTGTGAGACCCTGGGCAAGTTACTTAACCTCAACTGCCTCAGCCAAAAAAAAAATTGGATAATCTCTATCAAAGTTATGATTTTGAGAGGGATAGAAGAATTATATCTGTGTAGAATAATCCAGCATAATCAGAGATGATTATGCTAGCCTTACTTCTTTGAGAAGGCAATCCACAATGGGTATTAACACCACCCTTCCTCTCCCTCTCTTTTTAACTTTCTTCAGTCTGGCTTCCATCCTTATCCAACTGGAAATGGTTTTCCCCAAAGTTATCCTTTAATTTCTCAATCCTTGTCCTTCCTGACTTAATCACCTTCTTCTCCTTGATACTTCCTTCTTACTAAGTTTTTGTAACCCTCTGCTTTCCCAATTCTGCCTGCTGCTCCTCAGTGCCCTTTGCTGGATCTTCATTCACTCTGGCAACCTGTTAACTGGGGTTGTCCCCCAGGCCTCTGTTCTGGGCTTTCTTCTCTCCTCCCTCTCTATTATGTCATCTGGTGATTTCATTATTCAGTGATTAACTTTATGGTGATGATTTGCAAATGTATCTATCTGTCTGGCCCCAAGAATAGGGCCATAGAGAGATTACCTTTGACCTGCAATCTTGCAACCCCAAATACCTATTTATTCTCTTGAAATAGATGTCATATGTGGCTCTTTTCAACAGTGAGGTGATTCAGACCAAATGCCAATAGACTTGTGATGGAGAGAGCCATCCGCATCCAGAGAGAGGACTATGGGAGCTGATTGTGGATCAAAGCATAGGAGTTTCACCTTTTTTGTTGTTGTTGTTTGCTTGCTTTTTTCCCCCTTCTAATTTTTTGATCTGATTTTTTTTGTGCAGCATGATAAATGTGGAATTATGTATAGAATAATTGCACATGTTTAACCTCTACTAATAACAATCAATAACTTCTGCAAATGATGGCTTCACAGAGTTTCCCGGGGCATTGAGAGGGTCAGAAGTACAGGAACCCAGCTGTTTTTGCTTCTGAGACAAGCACCCATACAAACCAAAGGATCTCAATTGTTTTTGGTTTCAGGACCCTTTACACTTTTAAAATAAACCAAAAAATTTTAAAATGTGAGTTATAGCTATCCTGTTTAGCATATTAGAAATCAAAACATCTTAGTATTATTATGAAAATAGTTTTGACCTCAGTGGCTCCCTGAAATGCTATTATCCTCTCTTTTCTCTTCTCTCCTGTTTCTTCTACTCCTCTTCTTTTCCTCTATCTTCTATCCATCCTCCACCTTTCCCTCTCCCCCCTCCTTCTCCCTTCCTTCTTCTTCTGTCTCTCTCTCTCTGTCTCTGTCTCCCTCTCTGTTCTCTCACTGTCTCCTCTCTCTGTCCCTCTCACTCTGTCTCTCTCTGTTCTCTCTCTGTGTCTCCGCTCTCTCTGTGTGCTTCTCATTCTCTTTCTTTTAGTCTCTGGCTTTCTCTCAGAAAAGTTTTCATGTTACAAGCCCTTTTGCAGTGAATAAATGAAGGGTAGCACCAAATGAGATGCCTTGACGTCTGCCTTTGTCCTTCCAAGGACTATACTCAGTTTAATGCTTATATTGTATAGCCAGCAATGACCCTGTCGGCTAACATTCCAGGGGGAGGTGGGCAGATAATAGTGCCATTATGGCTATGGATTTGAAATGAAAAAGCAGCCTTTGTCGGGTCAGTTTCCAAGGGGACCATCACTAAAACTGCCACCTTCAATTTGTTTCAAAAGAGATCTAATTATAATGGGATGTGGAGGGTGGGGAAGGGACTTTTAACCTTTCCCAGACCTGCAGGACTTTCTAGGAGATGGAAATCTTTGCTAAGTGGGCAAATGATTCAATTTCTAGGTCCATCATCCCTTTGGGCATCATAAGGTGTTTTTAACTTTCTTCTACTGTGGGGCTGTGGCAGAGGATGTGAGCATTGATTATGGAACTGGAGAGAAAATGAAGGGGAGAATCTTTCCTAGGGGAGCAAGCATGGTCTTCTCAAAAAGAGGTGTGGTCAAACTCCATGTCAGGGAATAGACTGAGTCTCTTGTGCAGACGTGATAGCTGGCAAACTACTGCTTACTATTTTGATTTTTATTATTTATTATTATTTTCACAAGACAATCACGGTTCAGTGACTCACCCAGGATCACATAATTAATGTGTCAAGTGTCTAAAGCCAGATTTGAACTGGTAATCTCTCTACCATTCCATCTAGCTGCCCCTACTGCTTGCCTGTTTAGGCAGAGTGCTAGGCTTGGAGTCAGGATGATCTGGGCTTGGATTCTTGTTCAGGCAGTGACCCAGCTGAAATCATTTAGCTTCCCTGGGTCTCAGTTTCCTCAGAAGGATAAGGAGAGCTTCAACCTCATAAGGTTGTTGTGAAGAGCAGATGAGATATTGTATTTAAAACACTGCAAGCCTTATGGCGCTAAATGAATGCCCACAATTGTTATTATTGATACCCCAAAAGCCATTTTGGGTTTTAAATATACTCCTAAGAGAAGAGCTCTTTGAAGATAAAAAATGTAGATATGCAAAGAAAAATATTTGGACAAAATGACCAGATCAAAATAATATACTTACTCAAGAAGAGTTTTTCAAAAATTTATTTTCTATTCAAATCAATATATTTCATTTTTTATCTTTACTGTTCTCTTTTTTTAAATCACTTTTAGTTTCTATTCATGTTTATTTTGATAAACATTTATTAAGCCCTTACTGTGTGTCTGGTACCATGCCCAAGTGCTGAGAACATGAAGAAAAAAAAATCCCCCCAAATAGCCCTTGCCTCCTTCAAGATTAAATTTTAATGAGGAAGATAAAATATGTAAATCAAAACATACAAGATAAATATAGAGCCCTGGAAAGTTACCTTAGATAGGATATGGCTAGTAGCTGGGAGGTGGGTGGGGTGCAGGAAAGACTTTCTGGAGTATAGTGGGTACTTGAGCTGAGTTTAAAAAAGAAACCTGGAATTTTAAGAGTTAGAGATTGGGAAGGAGAGCCTTCTAGGTATGAGAAAGAACATGTGCAAAAGAATGGAGATGGGAGATTGAGTATTTTGGAACAGCATATTTGCTGGTTAGAAGATAATATTTGAGCAAGAGAGTAGAAATAAGAATATTGGAATGGCAGAAAGGGGCCAGGTTGTGAAGTGCTTTAAATATCAGACTTTATGTTTGATCTTGCAGGTAATAGGAAGCCAATGAAGTTTATTGAATAGGGATGGCATAGTCAGATTTTTGCTCTAGGAAAATCAATTGACAATTAAGTTCAGGATAGATTAGGTGGTAAGAGACTGAGGCAGGGAGATCAATTAGAAGATTATTGCAATAGGCCATTCAAGAGGTGATGGAGACCTGAAAAGCTTATATAAAGTTATATGAGTGGAGAGAAGGGAGAAATTTTGGGGAGAGAAAAATGACAAAGCCTGGCATATGATTGGCAACCATTCAGGCCTTTGTCACTTATAGTAGATGATAGGAGGGTGACATTGAGCTTGCAAACTTGGCTGACTCAAATGATGGAGTTGTTTTCTTTTCTTCAATAATATTTTTCCAATTATATGTAAAGATAATTTTCAGCATTTATTTTTAATAAGATTTTGAGTTCCAAATTATCCTCCATTTCTCCCTTGCCTCCTCCCCCTCTCCAAGATGACAATCCGATATAGGCTATACATGTGTAATCATGTATTTCCACATTACTCGTGTTGTGAAAGAAGAAATAGAATAAAAGGGAAAATCCACTCCCTCCAAAAACAAACAACAAAAAAGTGCAAACAGTATGCTTTGCTCTGAATTCAGACTGTACAGTTCTTTTTCTGAACATGGATAGCATTTTCCATCATGAGTCTTTTGGAATTGTCTTGGATTAGTGTATTGCTGAGAAGAGCTAAGTCTATCATTGCTGATCACTGCACAATATTTTTATTACTGTGTACAGTGTTCTCCAAATTCTGCTCATTTCACTCGGCATCAGTTCATGTAAATCTTTCCAGGTTTTTCTTATATCAGCCTACTCATCATTTCTTATAAAACAATAATATTCCATTACATTGATATACCACAACTTATTCAGCCATCCCCCAATTGGTGGGCATTTCCTCAATTTCCAATTCTTTTCCACCACAAAAGAGCTGCTATTGATATTTTTACATATGTAGCTCCTTTCTATTTTTATGATCTCTTTGAGATACAGATTTAGTGTTGGTATTTCTGGATCAAATGGTATGCACGATTTGATAGACTTTTGCGCATAGTTTCAAATTGCTTTCCAGAATGGTTGGATCGCTTCACAACTTTACCAGCAATGCATCAGTGTCCCAATTTTCCCACATCTCCACCATTCATAATTTTTCTTTTGTCTTATTAGCCAATCTAATAGGTATGAGGTGGTACTGCAGAACTCTGTTTTAATTTTTATTTCTCTGCATAGTGATTTAGAGAATTTTTTTTTTACTACTAAACTATAGATAGTATTTATCTACACCAGTGGTTCTCAAAGTATGGTCTAGAGAATGCTGGGGATCTCTGTACCCCTTTGAGAGGGTCTACAAATTCAAAAATAGTTTTTATTTCCAATGTGGTAAATGTCTATAAATATAATCCAGATAAACAAAAACGCTTTGGAGAGATCCTCAGTAATTTTTAATAGGATAAAGATACTGAAAACAAAAGTTTGAGAACCACTGATCTACACTATAAATAGATAGCTTTAATTTCTTCATCTGAAAACTGCTTGTTCAGGTCCTTGGGCTATTTATCACTTGGGGAATGATTTATATTCTTATAAATTTGACCCAGTTCTCTATATAGTTGAGAAATGAGGCCTTTTATCAGAAACACTTGCTGTAAGAATTCTCAGCTTCCTGCTTTCCTCTTAATCTTGTTTGCCTTGGTTTTGTTTGTGGGAAACTTTTAAATTTGAAATTAATTGTGATTCATTAAATTAAATTGTGATCAGAATTATCTCTTTAGCATTTTATAATGTTCTCTATCTCTTGTTTAGTCATAAATTCCACCCTTCTCTGTCGACCTGGCAGATAAGCTTATTCCTTGCTCACCTAATTTGTTTATGGTATCAGAAGGTGTTATATCAGAAGGTATATATATATATATATATATATGTATATGTATATGTGTATATATGTATAGGTATGTATGACCTTGGGCAAGTAAACATACTTGGGACATAATTTTTCTTCTTGGTAAAATGGAGGGGACTGGGCTTCGATGGCTCCTAGGAGCCCTTCCAGCTCTAGGTCTAGGACCCTATGTGGGATTTCACGCCCTGGACCTCAGTTTCCTCCTTTGGAAAAGGAGGGCATCGGTCTTTTGGCTTTTTCTAAGCCCTCGTTTTAGAACGACACATTGCCAGTGCAAGGTGCACGGAGAAAGCTGTTGAAAGCTGCCTGGGGGGGGGGGGGGGGGGGGGGACGAGCTGGCACTAGAAAGAGAGGAAGCCATTTCGGGAGGAGAAAATGACGCAGGAGAAAATTCGAGGGATGATTCATCAGTTCTGCCAGGGAAGGGCCGGCCGCTTGGCCCTCCGCCTCTGGCAGCGCTGCATAATTCCTAGACTCCTGCTCTACCTGGAAAGGGATCTGAGGCATTCCTGTGGCTCAGTGAGCTCCCAAATGAAAGCCTCCCCCTTCTGCCTCCTGTCGGGAGGGCGGGTGCCAAGGCTCCCGCCAGGGGTTCCGGGAGCGCTTTCCCGCGGGCAATTTATGCACAGCGCCCCCTCCTCCTCCGGCTGCCAGGCTGCTATCTAGCAAGCGGCCTCTAGATGGCAGTATTGACCCGGCTCAGTGCTCCTGGCCAGAGAGGCTGCTTCCCCTTCCCCTCCCCCGCCCTTTTTGTCGAATTCTCTCAGCAGAGGAGGTGTAGTCTACGCCGGGGAAGCCGAGCTTCGGCGTTCTCATCCCCGGCGCGCTTCAGTAGAAACGGTCCGCATTTAATGCTCTTGTCAGGCTTCCGAAGGGGCTGCGGTCGTTGGTGGCGAACTCCAGGAAGGCCGTATAAAGGTAAGGTCCAGCATTTGCCCAAATCTCCTAAAGCTACGTCTTCCCCCCATTTTTCAGATTTGTAAAAATGATGATTTTATTTAAAAAAAAAAGACGCCCCCCCCCCTTAATTACCCCAGTGTGAGGAGGCACCAGTAATTTCATTCCAGCCGAGAGTTGGAAGGTGCCACGAGCCGTTGCAATGAACCACAAGTGTAGTAAACCCAACAAGTGGTCTCCCGAAAGGAGGGGCTGGATAGTAAGTCGCGGCAGCTCCCTGCGTGGCCCCTGGCGGCTCTTCCTTTTCTCCATGTGCAAATTTATGATTCCAAATTGCTTTACCTCCCTGGGTCCTTTTTCCTCCTCAGTTGCAATATAAGGAGATTAAATGGCTTGTGGGGTCATTTTCAAGTTGTAACCCTAGGCTACTATTATCTTAAGGAACTAAACCACGGGCACCTCAGTTTCCTCATCTGTAAAATAAGAGGTTTGGTTTTTTTTTTTTAAACTATAATTTCTGGCTCCTGTTGTCCTTATCCATGTAATTTCCCTCAGTTTTCTTAGCTAGAAAATAAGAGGGTTGATTTAGGTTCCCCGAAGAAAGGTCTCTTTTCGTTCTGGATTCGAGTCCTTATTATGGTTAAGTCATTTCCTTCTTTTGGGGGCTCAGGTTTTTCATTTGCAAAAGAAAGGTGGTGGGCTAAATGGCCTCTGAAGGCCCTTCAGGCGTGTTAGCCTCCTGTTATTGTTATTTTTCTTCCTTGGACCTTAATTCCTTATTTGGAAAATGAGAGAACTGAAATAGGTAAATCTATTCGGCGTCTTCTAGCTCTAATAAGGTTTTTATTATCTTCTTTTAGATGGCCTCAGTTTCCTTATCTGAAAAATGATTGTTGCATATGTTAGCTTTATCAGATTGATTGTTGTCTTGGAGGGGATAAAGAAAGGAGGGAGAAAAATTTGGGACTCGAAGTTTTACAAAAATAAATTGTCGAAAGCTATTTTTACATGCATTTGGAAAATTAAGATACTATTAAAAAAAAGAAAAACGATAGCATTGGATCAAAAAAGACTCGAAGGTCCCTTTCAGCTATACATAAAGGCTACCAAGATGCTTAGCCCTCTTTCCTTTCACTGTCTCCCTTTGGTCCCCTGTAAAATGAAGGGCTTGAGCAAGGTAGCTTCTGAGACCTTTTCTAGGTGGAGATGTATAATTTGATTATGCTCAGATCTTTTGCCGAGTCTCCTCACCTGTAAAAGGAGGGGGATGGGCGAGATATGTCTTATCAGGGTTTTAACTCCGAATCTGGGAACCTATTCTATAGAGTCCCTTCCCTTCCTGATATTTATCTTTGCTCATCATAAAATGAAGGGCTTGAACAAAATGGCCTCCAAGGCCCCTTCCAGCTCCAGATCCAGGTTCCTGGATTTGGCATATTCATTGATCCTTCCTAGGCCTGAGTGACGCAGTTTAAAAAACGAAGGATTGAACAAAATGGCCTCCAGGGTCTCTTGGAGCTTGACATCCGGGTACTTTGTTTAGGCGCGCTCATTGTTCTTTCCCGGACCTCAGTTTACTCACATGGAGCGCGAAAGGGTACAAAATGGCTTCCAGGGCTTTTAATCCGGCTTCCTGGATTAGGTATATTTATTGCCTTTCCTCAGACCTCAATTTCTGAAAACGAAGAGGTTGACTAGTTGGTCTCCGAGATTTCTCCTAGCTCTAGAGCTAAGATTTTATTATGCTTAATAATTTTTGCTTCTAGGTCTCACTTTCCCCACCTGTAATATTGAACGTTTGCCCAAAATGGCTTCTTCAATCCCTTTCTATCTCTACATTTATTTTCTTATTTAAGTATATTTATTTCTCTGCCTTGACTCATTTTCTAGTGCCTAAAATGAAGAGAAGAAGACTTTAAGGTCTAAAGCATGGTTTTGATTATGCTGGATCATATCTTCTCCCTAGGTCTCACTGTACTCACCTGTAAAATGAAAGGGTTTGACCAGATTGCTTAGCTTGTTCCCTTCCCCTTAAAGGCTAGGTTCCTATAATGTGAAGTTCCTTCCCCTCCTTTTGCCCCAGTTTTTCCCTTAGTAAAATGAGGGGATTGTACTTTATGGCTTCTGAAGTTTTTCTTCAGATCCAGGATCCTATTATGTTGTCCTTTTTTCATTCTCCTTGCTCCCTCCTCCAATCTAACTTTTCTTCTACATAAAGCAGAAGGGCCTTTGTGTTCCCATAATTCTCTAGATCAAGGTTCTGATTAAGCTTACCCATTTTCTCCTCTGGGCCTCATTCTCTTAGCCTCTAAAATGAATGGGTTGGAGAAGATCCTCTCTGGGGTTCCTTATGGTACCAGTTCTAGTTTGCTATTATGCAAAGGTATACTACCCTCCCCACTCCCACCTCAGTTTCTTTCTCAGTAAAATCTAGTCTCTGTGGTTCCTCCCAGGTCTAGATCAGGATCCTATTATGTTCAATCTTTTCTTTTTCCTGAGCTTCACTTTGGTCACTTCTAACATAAGGAAGTTAAAATACATATTGGGTCCCTTATCTCTCAAAATTAATGTTTTGGACAAAAAGGACAAAATTAATGTCCTTTTTTCCCCCTAGTTTCCCTCTGAGGAATCTGAGATTTGAGTGATTTGAGCTAGACCTGGAATTTTAACTCAGCTCTTGGCCAGCTCAGTAGCTCCAACTTTTTTGGAAAACTTTCATTCTTTACTTATAAGTGAGACTTATTACAATTTCTATTTAAGTAGCTATATTCCAAAAATAATTACTGCCTAACATGTAACTGGAATTTAACATGTAGTCAGTCATATTTGAGCTGGATATGAAAAGGTTGTTTCAATCTTAAAAAAAAATGGAACAGCTTTTGGTAAGTTCCTTATCAACCAGAGTTTAAAAAAAAGAGTGGAACCTGCTGAGGGAATTTGGGGCCCTGAGGAAATAAAAAATCACCCCAAGTGGGAGTTGACCAGTGTCCTGAGACTGGTCACTGGTCACACAAAATCGTCCTGGTCAATTTTTTTTTTCTGTTATACCTAATCTAAAGCTCTGCCTGATTTTCTTGTCACACCCTACCTCCCTAGGAGCTCAGCTTGGGAGATGAGTAGATTGAGAGCTGGCTTCAGAGCCAGGAAGCCCTGTGTTCCTTCTCTGGACCAACCAATTAACTTCTTTGTATTCTAGGTAGCTTTTAAGTTTTATGAGTGGAAATTTTATAAGTTTTATGAACTGGAAAAGGGGCTTTCCTTATCTGTAGGTTCTCTATGCTAATGAAATCACAGGTCCATTCTCCATCCCCTAGTGCCAAGTCCTATTCTGGGGATGTGAAGTAAAAGCTGCTGGGACCTTATATTCTGAAGGGAGGGACATAACAGGTATAGAAAGTAACTTTAGAGAAGAATATATTAGGATGTAGGGGGAACCCAAGGCCTCCTGCCAGAAGTGAGTTTTCAGCTGGCCTTCGAAGGAAAGCAGGAAGCCATTATCATAACAGGTGGTAATGAAAAGGGCCATTTTAGATATGGTGGGTAGCCAGTGATCTATGATCCTGTGGCTTGCCCAGGCCCCCACTGCTACTAAATGGATGTGATGGAATAATATCTTCCAAGAACTAGGAGGACCCTTAGATATCATTGAATTCTACCCTCTCACTTTACATAAAGGGAAACTGAGGCCTGCAGAAGGGAATAATAAAAACTTACATTTATATTGTGCATTAATGATCAGAACTGAGCACTTAAAAGATATGAGCACTGAATTTTCCTCTAGGTATTTAGATGGTTGTTGTTGGGTTTTTTTGGGAGAACTTTGTAATTGCGTCTATACAAGTTTTTGTGTGCTTTGTGAGGCTGATCCCCAGATACTTAATGAATTTTGTTATTTATTTGGAATGGGATTTCCCTTTCTGAGATTGGATTATTTAAAATCTATCTGGTTTTCTGATAATTTAAAATTTTAATATTTTTGGAGATATTCCTTTATTTTTTTTATTCTTAGTTTTGTTAGCATATAATTGGGTATAACATATTCTGATTATTCAATTTATTTCTTTTGGGTTTTGTTGAGATTTCACTTTACTCATAAATTTGTTATTATATTGACTTGATTTTCGGCTATCTTCCTTTAAAAAAGATTAAAGATTTATCCATTTTATTGGTCTTTTCAAAGAACCAGATTTCAGTTGTATTTATCATTTCTATGTATTTTTTTATTTTCAATTGATTTATTTATTCTCTAATTTTTTAATATCTTTTTTGTGTTTATATTGGGTTTGTTTTTTGTTGATTTTCTTTTTAAAAATAAAATATTTTAAAATGCATATTTAGTTAATTTATCTTCTTTTTATCAATTTTGTATATATATATATATATATATATATATATATATATGTATATCTATCTATCTATGGGGAAAAGATTTTTTCCCAAGGACTGCACTCTAGAAATTTTGGTGTATTGTTTCATTAGTATAATTTTCTTTCACATAAGTTGTATTGTTTTTATTATTCTTTGAACCAATCATTGTATAGGATTTCGTCATTAGCAAATGACTATCTTTTTTGCTTTATGGTTTAAAAAGGATTTATTTACAATTTCTGCCTTTTTGTGTCTGTCATGATGCAGTTTTTGTAAAAGTTTCTTGTGGTATTGAGGAATACATATATCCTTTTGCAGTTTTATTTAGAAGATGGTACAAGTCTTTTAGCTCTAGTTTCTCCAGCAATTTGTTCAATTCCACATTTTCTCTTTTATTTCTCTCTGTTAGACTTAACCAAAACTGAGGGAGTGATACAGAAGTTTCCTATCACTGTGAATATCTATTTGTTCTTGAAACTCAGAGGTTTTCTTTAGGAAATTGTATGCTATGGCATATGGAGCATGTAAATTTGTTATTGATATTGATAGTAGTTTCTTTGTTAAATATAGTTCTATTCACCATTCCCCTTAATATTTTAAAAATATTTATTTTTGCTTTGCGGATAGCATGATTGCAACTAAAAATTTGAATTTACTTGATGCATAGCAAATGTTTTTCTATTCCTCCCAGGTTTATTGTGTCTCTCTCTTTTTTTTTAATGGTGTTTCTTGTAAGTAACAGATAATAGGTTTTTGTTTTCTTATCCAAATTCTTTTTCACTGTATTGAATTGTTTAATGCGTTCACATTTAAAGTTATGAGTTAAGTTTATATTTTTATCGATTTATTTTCAATATTGAGTTTTTGAAGTTATGATCTTCCTCCCCTCCTGCTATGAACACAGTACCATGTTCCAAAAATTATTTTACCTTAATTTTTTTAAAGGTGGTTATGTTCCCACTGGCTTTCTTTCCTTTGCCTCGGAACCTCTCTTGTTTTCTCCTTGGAGTTATGCTAATTAGTTTCTTTTCATCTTTTGTTTTTATTTGGTTAGAGAAAAAGGAGGGGGAGGAGAATTATATATGTTGGCATCACCTTTATATGTCATAATTTGCTTAACCATTCTCCAACTGACAGATACCCCCTCAGTTTCTGATTCTCTGCTACTAGAAAAAGAGATAATATAAACTATTTTTTTTGTACAGAGAAAATATAACTTTTTTGTACAGAGAAATATAAACTTTTGTTTTGTACATGTGAGTCTTTTTTTTTTTTTTGATCCTTTTGAGGTATGTGCCCAGTAGCACAGTTTAAAACTTTCTGGGCATATTTCTAAATTGATTTCCAGAATAGTTGGATCAGTTCATAGCCCCAACAGTAGGGCATTAAAAGGCCCGTTTTTTAAACCATATTCCTTTTAGCATTTGTCATTTTTCTTTTTTATCTTAGCCAATCTGATGGGTGTGGGGCACTTCTCTGTTTATTGGTGATTTAGAACATTGTTAATGGCTTGGGTTTTTTCCTTTAAAAATTGCCTATTATATCCTTTGACCATTTATCACTTGGAGAGTGGCTTTTATATCTATAAATTTGATTCAGCTCCTTATATATTTTAAGAATGAGACTCTTATGAGAGAAACTTGCTATAACTGTCCCTCAAAATTTTCTGCTTTTTTTCTGATTTTAGTTGTATTGTTTTTATTTGTGAAAATTGAATATAATCAAAATTGTCCATTTTATCTTCCATAAACCTCTCAATATCTTGTTTGGTCATACTTTTTCCTTATCCAAAGAACTGACAGATAATGTCTTCCATGCTCCCCTCATTTATTTATGTTACATTTTATGTCTAATTTATATATGTCCGGATTTTGTCATGGTGTACTGTGTGAGATGTTGGTCTGTACCTAGTTTCTGCTAAACTTCATTCCATTTTTTTTGCAACTGTTTTTGTTGGTTTTTGTTGCCTCTATAGCTGAGATTTTTGGATTTATCAAACACTAGGTTAGTGTACTTACTTGCTTCTGGGTATTGTGTGCTTAATCTCTCTATTTCTTACCCAGTAACAGATTATTTTGACAATTATCACTTTTTAGCATAGTTTGAGATCCTGCCCCTCCCCCCTTTAAAAATTAATTTCCTTGTTATTCTTGACCTGAGTCAAGAATAGTCGTGGGGGTGGAGGGGAAGACTCCCCTTTTCTGGTAAACTTTATAATAGGAAAGTTGCTTCCCAGGCTAGAAAATCTCAGATGGAGTCATGTCTGAAGTCAAGGAAGGATGGATTAAAGGACTTAGTTCCAGAAGGATAGTGGATTTAATTTTCTTGCCCTTGAGGCTCAAGAGAAATGCAGAATTGAGATGTTCTTCTATACATTAATAGCTAGGTCATAGCTGGATAAGTGTGAGATCAGCAATAGAGTTTCACCAGATTGAAATTTCATCAGGGGGTGTTTATTTTTACCCCAATACTTGACTGAATGTGCAGCTGACATTAGTAGCTCAAAGGGGATGCTTCACAATTCAGACAAGGAAAGAAATTAATGGATCCAATGGGACCAATTCAAGTTTGATGTCAGGAAGAATTTGGGAACCAGCAGAACTACCCCAAAGTGCAATGGGCTACCTTGGGAGATGCTGAGGTCCTTTCTCCTTGGGGCTTCTCAAGCAGAAGTTATCCTAGAAATTTCTTTGGAAATATCATGGATTGGCCTACATGGTCACTGAAGCTCCTTCGAGCTCAAAAATTTTAAGATTCTGCCAGAAAAGTGCCCACTCTTTCACATTGGACTAATGAATTAGGGATATAAGAATACTAATTAGCATTATATCAAAAACTTAAGGTTTGCTAAGTGATTGTGATTTTGTTAAGTGTATTACCTCATCTGATTCTCACAACTCCTGTGAGATAGCTACTATTTATTACCTCTTTTTTACAGATGAGGAAATTGAGGCTAAGAGAGGTAACTTGTTTAGGATCAGACAACTAGAATGTATTATCTATGGTCAAATTTAAACTTGGGTCTTCCTAATTTCAGGTCTGTCACTCTTACCCATTGTACCACTTAGATGCATCTGGAGTGGAAGGGGGAGACTAGAGCTGTAGTGTATGCTGGGGACCATGTCTCCTCAGGGATGGAAAATCAATTAGACCCATCCCCACAGGCATCCACTCCTAATAAAAACACTTGAGTGGTGCAGACTGCAGCATGTTACATAAATTAATTTATTTCAATTAACAAGTATTTCTTTTTGTCTCCTCCCACCTCCCCTTTCCTGTATAAAAAAGAAAAAAAACCCTTGTAATAAATATGTATAGTCAAGCAAAACAAATGAGCTTTAAAATTTTTCCAAAATTGATTGTCTTTTCGATGTGGTTGTAATTGTTTACATTGTTTTCCTGGTTCTGTTCACATCAGTCTGTATCAGTTCAGATAGGGCTTCTTAGGATTTTCTAAACTCATTCCCATAATCATTTCGCATAGCAAATAGTATTACATTGGTATACTACAATTTCTCCTTTTGTTTTAAGTTGCTTATTTTTATTTTTCAAGTAATAAGTACTTTATTTTATTGTTATTTTTTCTCTTCTTTTTTATTTTGTATTTTTTTAATAAGAAAAAAGAAAAACAGAAAAAGAATATAAAACAAAATAAACCCAACAAAAGAAAATATTTTCATGTACCCAACAGAACATCAGGGAGGATTCAAATATATATATAAAACAACAAATTATCAGTTCAAGAAAATATAAATATTAGTAGAAGAAATGATATTCATGAGGATCCATCTTTTCCTCACTTCCTTGAAAATTGTTTTTTGTTCTCTGCTGCACACCTTTTTTTACTTTATTCTTTTTTCCCCCCTTTTATCTTCATATATACATATATATGAACATACATATATATGTATTGTTGCCTATTTAATCCATTTTTGTTGTGATTAGGTTTTCAGAACCATGAGCCCTTCTCCCCCCTCTAATGCCTCTGTGTCTGCCTCTGCACCTCATTTGTATAACAAGATTACTATTTTTACTTTTACTCTGCCCCAATCTTTCTTTTGTGCTAATTGCTGGTGTTAATCTTAAACATATGGTATAAATTTCCATGTAAAAAATACAAACAATTTGTGCATGTTATGTTCCTTGAAACTAATCTTTGATATTGGATCTTATATGTTAAATTTTCTATTTAGTTCTGGTTTGGTTGATGGAAAGTCCTGAAAATCTCCAAGTTTGTTGAATGTCCACTTTTTTCTCATTCAATATTATAGATAATTTTGCTGGATATGATATTTTTGGCTGCAGGCCTGGTTCTTTGGATTGTTGGTATGATTCTGGGACCTGTGGTCTTTTATTGTGGTTGCTGATAAATCCAGTACAATTCTAATTGTGGCTCTAGTATATTTGAATTGTTTTTTCTCTTGTTTCTTGCAAAATTTTCTCTTTGATCTGGGGGTTTTGAAATTTGTCAATAATATCCCTATTTTCACAAAGGATCTCTGAGATGGTGATCAGTGTATTTTTCTTATTCCTGCCTTCCCCTCCTCCAATTTTCTTGTGTTATTTCTTACATTATTGTGTTAAGGTTCTTTTTTTTTTTATCACAACGTTCAGGCAGCCCAATTATTCTTATATTTTCTCTGAAGTACAAATTTGTTCTATTTGTGGGGGAAATCTGGAGAGCTGAAATTTACCAACCTACTTCACCATCTTTCCAGAATCCTCCTGTAATGAAGATATAAAAAATTAACTACACAGATATATATATAGTCCTGCAAAACAAATTCCCTCTAAGCTATATTTAAAATGTGTGTCACTTTCTGCACTGTGTTCACCAAGTCTCTCTAGCAGGAGAGTGACACATTTCATTTTGGACACATAAATTATCATTGTGTTGATCAGAGTACCAATGTCTTCCAAAGTTATTTTTTTCTTTATTGTTATCCTTGTATACTTGTTCCCTTGGTTCTGCTTGCTTTGCTCTGCCTCATTTCATAAAGGTCTTCCCAGTCACACTACTATTTGTTCAGTGATTCCCCAAATGGAAATGTTTACAATATGACCTTCCTCTATATAAAAACCCTTGGACACCAGTTGGCCTATAAAAGTGACCTTTTGCCTTTCTCACCCCAAGGTCACTTATTCCCATCTTCCAAGGTCATACTCTCCTACTTTCCATCATTACAGTTTTCAATTCCTTGTTGGTTTTTCCTAGACATTGGTGCTGTGTGGGACGGGTGCTAGACCCCTTTTCCCAAATTATCTAATCAGAAACATAATCTGGCCAAAGAGAAAGCATTTATTTAATCTCTTCAGGGAGAGGCCCAGATACATCTGAGAGCCATCTCAACTCCTGCCATGTGCTCCTGAACCTGGCCAGCTGGAAGCAAAATAGCCTTTTAAATAGGAAAAGACCAAGCTTTTTCATTGGATAGACCAAAAGGACTTAACTATCCTTGACCAATGGTCACCAATGTTGTCTGCTTCCTGTGGGTCACATCATTTCCTGTTACTTCACTAACTTCCTGCACCCCAGGGTTCACGATTGAGTATATCATGTGACAATCTCAATACTGAGGAAAATGTAGGCATGGCAGACCAGAGTTCCTGCAGACATGTCTCTTCTATTATGCATCTGGTAGTATTCATTTGGAAATGGATGTATAGTAGCTTCTGAGCACTAGCTGTGATTTTCATTAATTTTTGTCCTATGTAAGTAGTCAGAAATAACTTTCTTTCCCAGTCCCTGAAAGCTAAGAAGGCTGATAGAGAAGGTCATTGCCACAAACTTATTTTTTTCTAAATATATATATATATTTTAATTATTATAGCTTTTTATTTACAAAACATATGCATGGGTAATTTTTCAACACTGGCCCTTGCAAAACCTTCTGTTCCAACTTTTCCCCTCCTTTCCCCACCACAATCTTTTGATTAAAATGCAAGAACAAATTTCCTAGTGGTTGTATAGTATGAAATTTTTCTGAATTTCTTCTCTGTACCTTCCCACCTGCCCTTTCTCAATCAGATGTACATTTTTTGTAGATCAGTTTCTAAGAAGTATGACATTACCTTTTCTATAACTATGGCTATAAATTACCTATCTTGTATGTAAGATCTCTTCTTGAACCCACTGAATAAATAACACTGTGGTTCAGGATGTAGATGGTGAGTAGATGTCCTTTTGGCATCTACCGATTTCATTTCTCTATTAGTCATTTTTAATTTGTCCTTTACAATCTAGAGATAATTCTTTTTGGAAGAAAGGGAAGAAAATGTATCAAGAAAAGAAAAAAAAACAGAGTTCTGATCACCTCTGCTCTGTGAAATTAGAGCTGAATAATTCTGCCTTCTTTTTGTCATCACCTGTCAATTAGTCCAAGTTAAGTCTCATTTCTTCAATCACAAAATCCTTAATGCCATAGAATGTGTTTTTTTTTATTTTTATATCTTTCTCTAACCCTCCCTCTACCCACTCACTGCTCTACCCCTCCTCCAATTTTGCATATTGCTGGGGTTCATAATTGGTATTCTGTTGAGATTTTTTTCCATTGAATTGAAATAATTTCCGGTAGTTTTGTGGTTTTGGCTTTATTTTCATAACAGATTGGGAGACTACCAGCCTTTTTTTTTTTTTTTTTTGTGCAGGTGTGTGACATTGGAACAAATTGGTTTCTAGTTGCTTCAGTGAATAATTCTAATTTTTAATTTGGAAGAAGCCGCTTTAGAGGAAGCAACTACAACTTATACAAGCTCCTATAGCTTTTCCTCTTCCCAAATGGGGATTGGCCTTCAAAATTGTTCTTCAAAAACTCCGCCAAAGTCAGTCCATTTTATTCTATGGCCATGTCTTCATGATACACACCAGTGTTAAATCTCTCAGATCATTTGGACAATTCAGTGAAGACAAAGCAAACTAATTTCTTTTATGAAAGGACTGAATGGTTGGTTGAAATGCAAGTTCATCAAAATGGTTGAAATAATGGGTATGTATAAACTCAACTTTGGAATTCCACTGATTATCAGTACTTATCTCCACCTTTCACTTAGCTAAATAGGATCATTGTTTTTATATAGCTGCAGATTCAGATTTATTTGTCTGGCAGTCAGGAAAAACAAGAAAATGGAATTGTGTTGATGGTGAGGTAATTATTTCATTAATTTATTAAAAAACATTAATTTCATTTATTTCTTAAAATTAAATTTTTTTCAATTAACAGATATTTTCTCTCCCTTTCACCTCTCCAATGCCTACCCCCATAAGCCTTTATGGCAAATATGCATGGTCCAACAAAACAGTTGCCTGTGTTGACCATATTTAAAAATGTAGGTCAGCTTCTGCATCTTGAGTCCTTCACCACTCTGGCAGGAGGTAGATTGAAATCACTCTCATTTGCCAGTAGAAATGGCATTGCATTGATTATTGATGAGAATTCTGAAGTCTTTCAAAGTCGTTTTCAACTATAATTTATGAATCATCTAGCCTGGAATAATTCTTATTATATGAATTTGCATACATCAGTACATGGTTTAAACAAAGGCTGATGAAACTATTGATTTCATGCATAGTTCTTGTTAATATTTATCACTAGCTTAATCAAGCTGCCCACATTTATCCCTTTTTAGGGATTTCTCTTAACAGAATAGTTATCCCACCTTTTTGACCATGTAACTAAAATGGATAAATAAAAAGCAGAGAAAATGATCTTGGATTGAAGGAGGCAATATGAAAATATGCTGGTATGAATTATTTTCTGACCCTATTTCTAGTACCTTTAGAAATTTAATGTTTTACACATTACATATCTTTTGTCATTTCCTTCATTTGTTTGTTGGAACCAAAGGTTACCTGCCTCTCAGTCTTTAATGCCAGCATATGATGATGATGATGATGATGATGATGATGATGATGATGATGATGATGATGATAATAATAATAATATTCTGCAATCTCAAGAGTGTGTGTAAGGTCCTCAACGTGTCTAGTCTATGATATTGAAAGTAATACTCTAAGCACAAGGCTGCTTTGGGAGATAGTGGGTTCTCCCTCATTGTAAATTTTCACCCCAAAAGTGGCTGACCACTTGCTTGGCATGGTATGGGTATGGTTGTATTCATGTATGGGTAGGACTAGATGGCTACCAAAGTCCTTCCTTGCTCTGAGAGTCTATGATTGGTGGGAGAAGCATCTCACAAAGAAAACAGGAACATAGAAGCCAATGGTGAGATGGACAAGCTTTGGACAGATGTATTCTTGTAGCACATTTTTCTGTTCGCTTGTATCCACTCCCCCATAGTCCCCTCCTTCTTTTCCCTGCCCCAGATCTGCTTCTCCTCTATTGGAGTTGGCGTGTTTAGACTGTTGCTTGGCCCAACTGTCTCCAAAGAGACCTGTTTGGGTGCTGGCTATTTCAAGTCTCTGGCTACAGCTGCCAGGCCATTCAGCCTTGCCTTCTTGTTCACAGTTTGGCAAGACTAGCACATGATCCTCTTTGGGTCATTTCTCCTATTTCATATCCTAGGTACTGTGTTCAGAAAGATTGTGCTGTTCTCATAGAAACCTCTGCCTCAGGGGCAGTTAGATGTCACAATGGATAGAACCCTGATCCTGAAATCAGGAGGACCTGAGTTCAAATGCTCAGATACTTTACACTTAATAGCTCTGTGACCTAGGCAAGTCACTTAACTCCAGTTGCCTCCATAATGACAATAAAAAACTTGAGGCAGCCAACTATCATAGTTTCAACCATAATTTATGAATCATCTAGCCTGGAATAATTCTTATATGAATTTGCATACATTAGTACATGGTTTAAACAAAGGCTGTTGAAAGCCATGAAGTAAGGAGGACCTGAGTTCAAATCTAGCCTCAGATACTTAATACTTACTAGCTGTGTGATCGCAGGCAAGTCGCTTAACTTCAGTTGCCTTGCCAAAAAAAAGAAAGAAAAGAAACCAGGTACCTCTTTCTGAGGGAACAGAATTTATTTAAAAGGAAGGCTTCTATCTCTACTTGCTTAACTAAGGCACTAAGTTTCTCCAAGAAGGCATCAGAGTCTGAGAAACTGGGTTCCAATTCTGCTTCTTACTAACTTTGGCACTTGGGGCAAGTCACATTACCTTCCTGGGCTTTGATTTCCTTCTCTATAAAATAGGGATAATAATGCTCATGCTCTTCAATTTCACACCCAGCACTGTGCTTGGCACATAGTGATCAATACTTGTTGACTGATGGGCAAGAATTACTTAGATTTATACAACATTCTAAAGTTTGTAAAAACATTTTACATTTGAATACCTGGAGCAGAGGTCCTCAAACTTTAAATAGGGGGCCAGTTCACTGTCCCTCAGAGTGTTGGAGGGCCGGACTATAGTAAAAACAAAACTTTGTTTTGTGGGCCTTTAAATAAAGAAACTTCATTGCCCTGGGTGAGGGGGATAAACGTCCTCAGCTGTTGCATCTGGCCCGCTGCCTGATTTGAGGACCCCTGACCTGGAGGCTCAGAGTGCTTTGTTCCTGGTCACATGGCTAGCAAGGACAAAGGGATTCAGACCCGGGCCTCTTAAGCTACAAGTGTAACGCTCCTTCCACTTTCCCTCCATTCTCCCATCTACCCTAAATTTGTACCTTTGGAGCCATCCTAGGTTGTTTCCTCTCCCTTTACTCATAGCTAATAGGTTTCCATATTCTGCCAATTTGGACCTATGAAATTTTCCCCTGAACTCAGCAGGCCATGGACTGCCTTTATGAATTCCCCATGCCAATGGCAATTAATTTCTTATCATTAGAGTAGGCATCTTAAGGACCTTTCCTTTGGTAGACTGACTTCAATGACTATTTTTATTTTAAAGTAAGAAAATAGGATTGCTTAAAATGTGTCCTATAATACACACTCTATTCCCCTTTTTAGTCTGAATTAATGATGTTGGACTGTGTTTGAAAAAGAAGGGGGTTGGCATCTTCATTCATTCACCAAACATTTAAGTGACTTTTATGTGTGAAGCCTCTGCTGAATTAGGAGGAAGGTACAAAGATGAGTAAGACACGGTTTCTCCCTAAGATACTTCAAGTCTAATTGGAATGGTTACAGTTAGTCTGCTGCTACAATGACAGATCTGGGATCTTATTGATTGATGAGTCACTTCCAAGAATAATAATGGCTCATTTATGATTCATGCTTTCCCAACCTTTTTTCTGTAACCTTCCATAAATTTACCACATACAGCAGCACTTCAGTGCAAGATCAGAGATGTACACAGACAAAAAATATAAGAATAAGCATCTAAGAGAATTAAAAAGTGCTATGAGAACAGATGAGGAAGTTAATCATAGGATTATATATTTATTTAGAATTTTAATATTTTGAGATTCTAAAGCTTACTAACATCAAATAAGCCTTTTCACATACACAGTACAACAGCAAAAGAGGATTATACGTGAAATTGAGAATTTATATTGTTAATCATAGGATTTAAAGTGGCAAAGGACTTTCCAGATCATCTAATTCAACACCTTCATTCGACAAATGAAGAAACTGAAATGCAGAGAAGGTAAGTGATATCTTAGGTCACATGGCTGAGAAATGTCAGAACTAGAATTGAATGCCAGGTCTTCCAACTTTTAATTGATTTAAAATCAATTGAAATGTGTGTTTTGTCATGAGGTAGTTCATTAGGTCACAGCCAGTAAGATGAAAACTGAGGATGACTCTTTTTCTAACTACTTTGCTCTCTTTCTGAAGCAAATTTTCTTTTAAGGGGTGAAGGAGAAGATGAGTTTCATTTTAGTATTCATGAGATGATACAGCCTGACACCAATAACCTGTCTAATGAAACTGCATCCCATTTAATTGGAGATGTACCTATGGTTGGCACTGGCATGCCTTTGTCCCAGCTCCATACCAGGCCAATGATTCCCTTTAGTGGATCTGAAGCCACTTGTCTAAGCTTGGAGGAATATGTTCTAATGAAAATCATGGCTGAACAGATTGAGACTGGTCCTTGAAGAAGCCCTTTACTATCTTTCCCACATGGTGTTCTATCCTTTTGGATGTAAAATATTTAAATAGGCATGATTAATTCTCATCTTTAGATCAGTTAGGCTGTTGGTGCTCTGCCAACATGTTGAAGATCCTTTGAAAAGGCTTGGAACTGTCTCAAACACTAAGCCTATTCTCAATGAATCATTGGCCAAACCTCTCTTCCTATGCTTCCAAGTGTGATGATATACTTACTTACAAAGTGGGGACTGGACTAACTTAAGCTTCCTTAAAACACAGAGAAAATAAGATTTATTTCCTTGCTGAGACTCGGGTATAAAGTCTCTCAAGAAATTGCTAATATAGAAAACCTCTTTGGATATATGTTCCTTCTTCCCAGAAGGAAGAACTTTGTCTAATAACAGAGATTGATTGTGGATACTGTGGACAGGTCCAATTTAACTCAATTCATCACTTATTTATAGTGTCCCTGGAGAGAGGTTGCTTTCTGGAAGTACCAAAAGCATGATGGCCATTATGGGTGCTTTCCTACTGTGGCTATAACTTAAAGGAGTTAAAGTTGTTTGTGAATCTTCTCCTTTGGAGTCGGGAAGGAAACCCAAATGAGAGATAAATTTAAAGTGAAAAAAGTATATGGAAAATTCAGGGTTCTTAATTTGGGAGAAAAAAGAACTCTCCTAGGCAGTATGACAGTGGGAATCTGATATTTTGATGAACTCCCATGATGATAGTGATGAGCTCACTATGTGCCCATTTATAAGGTGCCTTTCCTTCCCCATGCCATCCTCAGTTTTTATCTTATTGACTGTGCCCTAATGAACTATCTCAGGAAGATCCTGAAGGAGGATGGTTATAGCTTCAATTTTGCAGCTCAGAGAACATTGTGTGTGACATCAAGGAGAAGATGTGTCATGCTTGCCTAGACTTTGAGCAGGAGATGGTCAATGTTGCATTTAGCTCTTCTCTGGAGAAGATCTACGAGCTCCCTGATGTTCAGATTATTACCAGTGACAATAAAAGATTTGGGTAACCAGAGGTTCTCTTTTAACTATCTTTCTTAAAAATGGAGTCTTGTGGTATCCATTAAACTACCTTCAACTCAATCGTGAAGAGTGATGTTGACATCTGTAAGATCGGTAAGCCATATTTTCTTGTGGTACTATCAAGTAATCAGACATTGCTCACAGGATACTGAAGAACATCACGGGCCTGACCTTTAGCATCATGAAAATAAAGATTGCGTCCTATTTCAAAGCAAGTCCTATGTCTGGATTGGAAACTACATTCTGGCTCCCTGTCCACCTTCCAGTAAATGTGGCCCAGTAAGAAACAATAAATAAAACCATAGACCATTTTTCTTCATAAACATTGATGCTAAAATTTTAAATGAAATACTAGCAAGGAGATTGCAGCAATATGTCACAAAGATCACACAGTGTGACCAAAGTGAGAAAATTAGGAATACAGGGTTGGTTCAATATTGGGAAAACTATCAGTACGAATGAGCATATCAATAATAAAAACAACTAAAAAAAACTGTCACATAGGAAGTGACAGAGACAGTGTTTCAACCCGCCTACTTTGGTTTTAAATGCAGCATTATTCTCACTGTACTGCACTGCCTCTAAAGTCTGATGTATCAGGGTGTAAAGAGTGGAGTCAGTAGACTTGCTGTTATCAGCACTTCTACTTCCCGTACCCTCATTTCCTCATTTGTAAAATATCATAGTAATACTTGCTTTACCTAGGTTTTTAACCTAGGGTTGTGGGGAAAGTGGTTCAGAAAAGTACTAAAGGAATATCAGTGTTGTTACTATTAACAATTTGAATAATTTATTTTTATATTTTTAAAAATTCTGAATTTAATGAATGCCAAAAAAAACCCATTTCCTCATATAACATTAAAATAGAAGAAGAGAATTATATGTGAAACTCTAAATTTCTATGGAATTAATTTTTTGTGGAGAAAGGGGCAATAGCTTTTCTATTGTACCCAGGCTGTAATTATACTGGCCACTTGTAGTTCCTATTTGCATGGAGACACTATTTTGTTCCATTCCTTACTGGATTCAATTCACCCCTTCTTAGGCAGTCTATTATTCCCCTACTCTTTGGGGCTTACCATATTGGTAATTAGTCTCAGAGTACACATAAGGGAGTAAGGTAAGAAGGCTCCAGGTTTTGGAGGGATCCTCTTTGGGATTTTAATTATGCTGTGATTGCAATACTCCATGGCTGTTGATATGAAAAACATGAATATTTTAGAGAGGAGTTGGGAACCATTAAAAACTTTTCAAGTTTCTCTGGTGTGATTCAGTCTCTTTGCCTCTTCCTATTCAATTCTTAGTCCTATTCACTTTTCATTTATTATATTATGCTGTATAATGAATGCATATATACCTACACATACACACATATACATATATACATGTACAGGGTATCCCTAAACTTTTAGTACCATTTTATTTCTTAAGAACTTAAAATATTTGATAATTTATTTACAATTCTTTTATATTATTTTAGTATTGTGAGTTTTGAATAATACATTTAAAACTTTATTTTATCAAAACAGGGCATGCCTTGTGTGTGTAACAATTTCTGGATTGACATTTTCTTGCATTTGATAGGGAAGATCTTTTTGCTTGGTCACTTCAGCCACTTGATGTATATCATTTGACTATTACTATGGAATTACATCAAAACTGTTGTGTCTGTATCAGGATATTGTTCTTTGGATGATCTTAAGATGCCTACTATTATGAATGTAATTCTTTCAGTCACTGAGTACCAGTTGATGCAAGTTCAAAACTTGACTAAAATGGTATATAGCACAAGATGGGATTATGTTGAATTTTAATAAAAACATCAATATTTTAAAATGTTAATTAACTTTCACATTTTTAGTAGCTATTATGTTTCTGAAGTTATTAAAGGTTAAAACTACACTTTTGGGACATGTTGCATAAACACACAAATACACGCACACTGATGGATGATCTTTATAGGTTGGCCATCCAACTGCACAGCATAGCCTTGATAAGGGACATTCTTCATCCTCTTGGTTTTTCCTTTGGGAATGGTAAGGTCAAATTCTTTTGGGTACTTGAAAATCTCTTCCAGAGTTTCTGAAGAGTTATGATGCAACAGACAAAATGTCATTCTTGAAGAAGAGCAGAAGATCTCATCAATTGTAGAAGATTTTTCTTCATCTTGGAACCTGTGCTGGATCCTGGCACCTGGCAATGGTGAGTACCTTTGGAAAGCATATATCTATTTTATTATTTCCCTGTTATTTGTCATCTGAGAGTTGTTGAACAAGGTGATCTTTGTTGATATACCTTTCAAACAATCTTGCCTACCTTTGATAAATACTTGTTTGAAGGAGATTCTTTCAGGCACTTTTTTGCTCTCAAATCAAATGCTCTTTCATATTACACAAACAATAAATGCAGTGGGATCTTATATTCTCTTTCTGTTTCAGTCCATAGTATGATGGTAACAATTTGGTCACCGTGGAATCTTTGTTTCAAAAGTCTGCTTATTCCTTACAAATACCTTTGTTGAAGGTACTCCCAATGCATCTAAAGATGATGTTCATAAAAATATTATATAAATGGGAGGAGAGACATTTGGCTTGGTGTCAATCTTCCTTTTCATATATATTGTAGTGGTATGAGCAGCTTAGTGATTTTTATGCCACAATTTCAAATAATTTTCCACAATGTCACAACAATTCAGAGATCCACGAATGGTGTATTAATATATAAAAATTAATAATTTTCATAGCCATATTATTCTAGATGTAAGTCTGACAATAATAACAACAATAATAACTATAATTTATTTACTATGTTCTGGATACTGTGCTAAGCACTTTACATTTATTATCTCATTTGATCCAGGACAAAATGTAGTAGGTCTCTCAGTAGTATATAATAAAGCAGGACAAGGACAAGGTATGATGGGACTCTAACTTCCCTAGTCCTTGACACAATACCTCTCTTATTTGCAGCCCAAGACATCACTGGCTCTGACTGAGCCTTCTTATTCTACAGAGGAAGAAACTGAGGCCCAAAGAGAGGTTTCATGATTTGCCTCAGGTCACTCACATAGTAAGTGCTGGGAAGCAAGTCAAGGCCTTGACTCTAAATCCAGTTCCTTTCTGCTCCTCCAGATTGCCTTTCATTGGAAAGCTCCACTTTCTCCTTCCATTCACCATGGTCTTTATTCCTAGTCCAATTTGGCAGAGCTGACAAGGTTCATCCTCTATTCCAGTACTTCTGTCACAATATTTGTTTCCCAAAGGCCTGATTTAATCCTGCCTAATGAATGTGCTTTGTTGTTAATGCTTAGAAAATGGGCTATTGAGGTCCTGGTTAATTAGGGCCTAGTTTGGGATCTAAAAGAGGAGAGTAATAGTGAAGAAATAAATAGTTCATGCTTAGGGAGAAAGAGGAAGGAAGATGCAGGAGGGAAAGCAAATGTTTGCCTTGGGAGAATTGATCCAGGTCATTGTTCCCATTGGTTTCCTTGTCTAATCAAAGGTGATTTGGTCCTTCTTCATTGGGTTCTGGGCTCAAAGCCTTTCATTTTATAGAGGAGGAGGCAGAGGCCTGGATAGAATACTGAATTTATCTAAGGTCACACAGTGAATCTTGGGGATTAGAACCCTTGATCTACTGACTTAACCAACCAATCACCAAGATTTTATTAAGTATTTTCTATTCTGTCTTAGAAATATAAGCTCCTTGAGGGAAAGGATGGCTTTTGATTTTTCTTTGTATTCCAAGTGCCCAGAAGAGGCACTAATTTATATAGAGTAGGTACTTAATAAATTACTTGTTTACTCATTGGTATATGGTAGCCCTGTGTTAAGTATTGGGGATGCAGAGACAAATAAAGCAACCCCTTTTCTAATTCTATGAAAGAATGTAGCATGTAAACATATGACGTTTACAAATTATATACAAAGAAAATACAAGATTATGGGGGCCTACCAGCAAACCTCTTAAGTGTCTTTGCCAGGACCCTAAATGGGATCTTTCAAACATGCCTGAAACAATGGAAAAACAAAAAGCATCTCAGGGAAGGTCTCATGAAGATGAGACAAACGCACATTCCAGGTGTGCACAACAGTCTTGACATATCAGAAACTATGAACTCACTTTGGTGATTGCATAAATTATATGAATAGAAGTAATGTATAATAAGTTTGGAACGCTAAAGTGTAGTCAGGTCGTGAAGAGGAATAACACTTTTTGGGTGGTTGGATCAGAGAGGAGAGAGACTTGAGGGAGGAGGCTATTGCCTCTGCCCATTATCCCAGAGCAATCTGCTCATAGAATCATAGCAAGCCAGGAATGGAAAGGATTTTTAAAGCCTCTGGGATAAACCACACATATGGAGAATTACCTCTATGATATTCCTAACAAGTAATCATCCTGGCTTTCTGACCTTCCAGTAATCTGTCCCCCTCCAGGTATCTGACTGTTTTTCACAAGCTACCTTTGTCCTAGTCAGCCTGGTCCCCTCACTGCCCCTGCCTTCCTTTTGACAGCTCTTCCCCCTGGCTTTTAGGATGGAATTGCAAGTTTCTGACCTTCTGCTATTACATAATTATGCTATCTTAAAGCTTCCTTGTCAAGTCCCCTTACTTCTGGTTCCCTTTACTAATTTGACAAGCCAATTCATATTAAAGTGACAATGGCTGGTAATGATTATGATGTGTTTAAATTGATTGCCTTCAGTCAACTTTGTGAACAATGTGGAGAGATAGTTTGGGGACAAAAATGTCTTTTATAATTGTGTAGCATATTATGGGCAACTACCTACTTTGCCTATGGAACGGCCTACAGCTGCCTATAGAGCTTTGTCTTTATTTAATTTGGTCTTAATTCTCCTTCCCTATTCACCCTTCATATGGAGACTATGTAGAGCAATCCTAACTATTGGGATTGTAACTCTGAGAGAGCTTTCTACAGTGAAGAGCAGAATGGGATGGATGGTGGTGGGATATAATTAAAATGGAATTTGAATGCTGGAAATATTGTCACCTTTATTTGGCTTGGAAGCAGATTTCTCACTGACTTTAAAATGTTTATCCACTTGACAGATTTTGTGGCTTTGCATAGAGAATACTGTCTTACCTGGTAGCCAAATGGTTAGATAAGAAATGGGCTGTTGTAAGAGTCTTGTGTACATCGATAAATTCACTCAAGAATCATGGGGATGAATTTCTTTTCATACTTTTTAACCTTGTTTTTAGAAAAAAACATGTGAGAGTATTAAGTGTCAAGTCCTACATAGTACCTTAAGTTCTAAGGTCCTTCTCAGTTTTGCAGTTCTCTGTTCTAAGATGCCTCTTATCTCTGGGATTTCATGGTCCCCTGAGGAGAGAGGTAAAAGAGAAGGAACAGCATAAAAGAAAGTGAGGGATAAAACAAAGGAAAGATATCACTGGGGGAGGAGAAGAGAGAGAGAAGGAAGGGACCATTGAGAGGGGAAAAAAGAGTAAATATAATGGGAGGAAGGGGACCACTGGGGATGGGCAATTGGTGTTATGGAGCATATGGCCCTGCCCCAGATGCATATGTTTGTATTATCTCAGATAAACCTTTTATCCTCGCTCAGGCTTAATTTTCTCCAGTATAAAATGATGGAGTTTGACAACCTCTCAGATCCTTTCCAACTCTCTAATGCTATGAGTTACAGAAAAAGAAGGAAAAGCCTTCTGTTGAGAATGAGGTTGGAAAAAGGAAACAGAGTTAAAGGGTTAAAGGCCCTTGAGAAGGAAAGAGAGACTCAGGGAAAGGAATGCTGGGAATAAGGGATAGTGATGAATAAGGAGTGAGGCGGCTAGGGCTCCATGTGGAAAGAGAACTTACTATACTTGAAATCATGATGATCTGATTCAAATCTTGATTCACAAACTAACTGACTTTGTTACCTTGAGTAACTCACTGAAACTCTTTCCACCTTAGTTATTTTCATTCTAAAATAATGAGGTTGGGCTCATTGACCTTTAAGGTCTCTTCAGGCTCCAAATCTATGATTCTATGTTATGATATGGACAAAAGACAATACCACTTGGTCTGGGTGAAGGGAGAAGAACTAAAATAGAGGAAAAATGAAAAAGGTTAAAGAGACAAAAGAGATAGGAGACAGAGGGAGAGAGATAGTCATGTACACAGAGAACAAGAAGTAGGGAGAGAAAGGAAAACAGAAAGAGGGAAAGAGAGAATACACTCATGAAAAGACTGCTTGGTTGAATTGATTTTCAGACCGCTTTTTTTTTAAATCAAGCCAGCTTATCATGTTAAAATTATATTAAAAGTATTTTCAAAGAAACAACTTTTGGGTTTATCTATGACTTAGTTTTTGTCCTATAGCGTATCTTTTTTTTGTTCTCTAACAATTTCTAATGTGGTGCTTATTTTATAAGTGTATATTTGTTAGCTTTCTGATTTAAAAAAATGAATGTTTATATCATCAATTCTTTCTTTTTTATTTTGTTAATGTATATTTTAGGAATGCAATTTTTGCTGAGGACTGCTTTCGCTGCTTTCCAGAAGTTTAGGTACGTGATTTCATCATCACCTGTTTCTCCCATAGTTAGTAATAGGACTGTTATTTAGAATTTCATTGTCATCTCCATTTGGGTTTGTGTGGGAAAGATTACTTGGTGTAGTGGTAGTGTATGATAGAGAGAGGAGACTATTGTAGAGCAGGGGAGAAGAAAGACATTGGAAGGAATAGAAGGAGAATTGCAAAAGAAATAGACAATGGAAGATGGTAGGGAGACAGTTGGGGACAACTGCATAGCACTGCAGTGGATAGAGTGTTACGCCTGGAGTCAGGAAGACTAACTTCCTTTAATTCAAATCTGGCTTCAGATACTAACTAGTTGTGTGCTTCTGGGTACCTAACCAACCCTGTTTGCCTCAGTTTCCTCATCTGTAAAATGAATTGGGGAAGGAAATGGCAAATCACTCTGGTATCTGTGCCAAGAAAATCCCAAATGGGGTCATGAAAAGTCTGATATGACTGAATGACAATAGGGAGGCAAGTTAGGTGTCATGGTACATAGAGTATTTTAGTAGAAGTAGGAAGATCTGAGTTTGAATCCAGTTTGATAAACATTCTAGTTATATCATTCAAACTGTCTAAATCTCAGTTTCTTCTGTTCTAAAATGTTGGAACTAGACTCAATAAGCCCATAATGTCTGTTCCAGCTATAAATACATAATAATATTGATAACAGAGAGAAAAGGATAAGATCATTTGATATTTGGGTGGAAGGAAAGATATTAGAGGGAAACTTTTAAGAGAAGGAGGAGAGAGAGATAGAGGAAAAAGGAGAAAGATAGGGAGAGGGAGATGATAATAAGTAAGGAAATTAGGGAAGGAACCTTTATAAGGCAAAATGAGGAATAGAAATAAGAGACCATAGGTGAGGAAGAGATTCGAAGGAAAGAGGTACCTTGAAGGTATAAAAGAAGCCAGATAAATATCACTTTGTTTAGAGTACTGTACTTGGAGCTGAGTTTATTTCAATGCCATCTCAGCCACTGACAATCTCTATTTCTTTGGAGAAGTCACTTAACTATGTTTAGCCTTAAAATTTATGGGACTGGATTTAATGGCTTTTAATGACATTCCAGCTCCATGATCCTCTGGATCCCAGACAGAGAAAAACATTTCCACTTGAGATTAAGCTTAAATAGATGGAGACAGAAGGAAGCAGTCACAGGAAATTAAAGAGTGTTCCGTGGGGGTGGAATACGTAGAGCAAAGGAACCAGGTCTCCCTGTGGACTCTTCCTGGGAGTAAGAATGACCTGAGTCAAATTCTTAACATTTTGAATAAATACTTGATGCCAGATAATTCATTTGCAGTGCATCAGCCTCTGTCTGGTGTTATACTAATATTTGGACTCAATGACTCCAAAGGTTTCTTTGAACTTTAATCATTAATCAATGATGATTGGGGCAAAAGAACAGACCCCTTTACTAAGGAGAAATTAGAAGAAGAAAATGGTTTTGAGGAAAGAGAGAGAGGAGGGGAAAAGGGAAGGATTGAGAGAAATATTGAGAGACACAGAGAAAAACAGAATGAGATAGTCAGATATATATAAAATTAGAGAATGACAGTGATATAGAAAAAGAAATCCAGAGATAGATCCAGTGAGAGAAACAGACAGTGACAAATATAGATAAATAGGACAAGATAGAGAAGAAGGGAGTGAAGGAAGAGACAATTATGGAGGAAAATGAGAAATAGCGATAAGAGATTGCAAGAGGAGGGAAAGAATCAAAGGGAAGATGCACCTGGCAGGTGTAGAAGAAACCATACAGGTGTCCTAGTGGTTAGAACACTATTCTACCTAAAGCTGTAGTACTCTGGAGAAATAACGTAATAGGAGTCAGCCTGTTTTCTCCTCAGTCAATGTATTAAGTCAGAGTTGATGATGTCTAATGAACAACCAGATGTATGATCCTCTGGATTCCATAGAGAAAAATGGATGTGCCCTTTGGTGCAAGATTCTGATAGAGAGAGATGGTTAGGGGGAGATAGGCATTGAGGATGAGAAGGAAAAAGAAAGAAGCATCAGTAGGAAAGCATGGCTTGAGTTCAAGTCTTAGTAAACATTTGGTATATTTGACACTGAGGAATTCATTTACATTGTCTAAGGTCCTCTCTTCTGTTATATCATAATAAAAATGAGCTCAATGGCCCTTAGGGCTAATTCCAGCTCCAGATGTATGATTATAGTCATGAAAGGAGAAAAAGAAAAGACTATTTTTTAAGAGAGAGGGAGAGAGAGAGAGAGAGAGAGAAAAGAATCACTCATTGTGATAATGAACAATGGAAAAAACTATTGTGGAAGACAATGAGGAATGGAGATAAGAGACCAAGGTGAGGAAGAGATACAGAGGGAAGAGATTACTGGCAAGTGTAGAATGGGCCAGGTAGATGTCCTAATGGACAAACTACCCGATTTGGAACTGGCTGCTGGAGTTTAAATTCCACATTGGCAGCTCATAAACATTTTTACTTTAGAAAAGGCACTAAACTACTGCAAACCTCAATGATTTCATGGGTGTCAGAGCACAAGCAATGTCCACTTGGTATGAACTTTAAAATAGAGAGAGATGGAAGTAGAGGGAATCTGGCATTGAGGAAGAGTATAACAGCCAGATCTCTTAATGAATTCTTCTTGAAAGTCAGAGTGACCTGACTTCAAATCCTACTTCACATTATGAGTAAATATTTGACCCTAGGCAATTCAGTTACAGTGTCTAAACCTCTGGTCAGCTGCTTTAATATAATGAAATTGAACCCAGTCGCTGCAAGAGGTCCTTTCAGCTCTAAATCTGTTGGGTGGTAATTAGAGCAAAAGAGAAAAAGCTTTTGAGGAGGAGATAAAGAGATTAAAAAAAGGAAGAAAGAGAGACAGGGTGGAAGAGCGAGACATACAGAGAGACAGAGAAAAAGAGAGAGAAACACACAATGATTAGCAAGAGTTCTGAAAGAGACCATTGTGGAGGAAAAATGAGGAAGAGATGAGATACTTGAATATTTGACTTAGGACATTTCAGTTGCAGTGGCTAAGCTTCCTTCTTCTGTTATACTATAATAGAATTACACTCAATGATCCATAGGGCTAATTCCAGCTATAAACTGTGATCACAGTTGCAGAGCAAACCAGCTGGGCTTCTTAGTGGTTATATTATTTGGTGTTGACTTTGATTTAAGTTCCACATAAGGGCCTAAAAAAACTGTCTTACTTTGGAGATGTTTCTTAATCACCATCAGCTTCAGCTGTCATCTCAATTAAATTTACAGGGCTGGACTTAATGGTATTCATCTCCATGATCCCCTGGTTGCCAGATATTTAAAAAGGTGTTCACTTGGGATTAGCCTTGGAATAGAGAGAAAGTTAGGGGAAATCAGTCACTAAGGATTAAAAGATGACAGACAAGTATTCACAGGAAAAGGAAGTATGAGGATTGAGGGGAATATGAAAGGAAAAATAACCAGGTCTTCTCATGGACTCTTCTTGAAAGTCAGAATGACCTGAGTTCAAATCCTAGTTCACATGTAGGATATCTGTTTGATTCTGGATAATTCAGTTAGCATGTCTAAGCCTCCTACTCCTGTTCTTAATATAATGGAGTTGGACTCAATGACCCATTGGGTTCCTGCCAGCTCCAAAGCTATGGTCACAGACATAATAGAGAATAAAGAAAAGACTTCTTGTTTATGGGTGGGAAATAGCA
Source organism: Sarcophilus harrisii (assembly GCF_902635505.1). Taxonomy (NCBI): domain Eukaryota; kingdom Metazoa; phylum Chordata; class Mammalia; order Dasyuromorphia; family Dasyuridae; genus Sarcophilus; species Sarcophilus harrisii. The sequence continues at coordinate 26,776,856 of NC_045432.1, forward strand.
TAAGGAGAAAATGTTTTTGAGGAGCTAGAGAAGAGGAGAAGAAGAGGGAGAGAGGTGGGGGAGGATAAGAAAAGAGACAGAGATAAGAGGCAGACATATAGAGACAGTGAGAAGGAGCACTATGAAGAGGGTGAACAATCGAGTCAGGAGAAGTCAAGTGGGGAAAAGAATAAAAGGTAAAGCCTCCACTAGAAGGGAGGCTCAGCATGATGGAAAGACCTTTGAGCATCGAGTTAAGATATTGGAGTTGGAAAGTTGGTGCTTAATGTGTGATGCTGGACAATTCCTATTGCCTTGTTCAACCTCAGTTTCCTCCTCTGTAAATAATGTCACTGGCAGTGGTGGCCTTTAAGGTCTCTCTGGCTCTATGAGTTTATAGATGGGGAGAGAGAAAGGAAAGCCCACTGAGGGCTGAAGTAATAAGAGAGTGATAAATTTAGAGAAAAGCATGTAGAGGAGGAGAAAGGTATAGAGGGACAGGACCACTGGGAATGCCCTTTGGGGGCCTTTTGTGGAGCCTATATAGAGCAAAGTTTCCATGTGTATAAAAACCTGTTCCTCTGGGTCAATACGATCTGAGTCCAAAGGTTCTTCACACATTTTTACTAGATGTGTGACCCTGGGCAAGCCACTCAGTGTCTGAGCCTTCTTTTCTTCTGTTCGCAATGCTAGGCTCAGACTCGGTGACCTGTAGGGTTTCTTCCAGTGAGAGACAGGGAGAAGAAAGGGAAGTTAGGATTTTAGACCTGGGATGTGTCTGGGAGGCACCTCGGGGCCATTTAATAGAGTCCTCTGTTGGAAGGAGAACTACTGGAGTTTGCATCTGAACTCAGCATTTTAATATAATGGAGTTGGACTAAATGACCCATTGGGTTCCTTACAGCTCTAAAGCTATGGTCACAGACATAATAGAGATAAAGAAAAGACTTCTTGTTTATGGGTGGGAAATAGCATAAGGAGTTTTATCCTGTGCAAGTCACTTCACGTACCTTAACCACAGTTTTCTCTCCTGTCAAATGCTGGTGTTGCACTTGATAGTCTCCCATTGACCTACAGCCAAATGGTGCCGGGAGGGCAGAGGGCAAGCAAGCCCTGGCACTGATGCCATGTGTGTATGTTGGAATGAGAATAACAGTCATCTTGCCACATCTTGATGGCCTAAAATGTAGAAATTCCCCAGCTCCCTGGGTGCCCTGATACCAGAGAATCCCCCTACAAGGACAGGGTCAAAGTCTTATCCACTGTGGTGACAAGTACTTGCTTTCCTTGGATAAGAGACCATGCATTTTTGTCCAAAATGGCTCCTTGTTCAATTTTAATAAAATTTGGTGCCTTCCCCTTATCTTCTACCCTTGAATAAAGAGTATATTCATCTTAATGAACATGAGAAACATTCATTAAGTACCTACAACATGTCAGGGCCCATGTTAAACCCTGGAGATGTAAAGAAAGGTGAAAGGCAGCTCTTCAGGAGCTCCCAGTCTAATGGCACAGACAACAAGCCAACAGCTATGGAGGAGCCTTGCTGAGAATGGAGACCATTGCAGGCCTGGGGGACAGCCACTGATAATGGTTAGAGTCAGAAGATGGAACGTGTTGTTCCGAGAAAAAGGAGGCCATTGTCACTGCATTACATATGCATTATATTGGGGGAGTGTAAGGTGAAAGGAGACTGGAAAGGCGGCTGGTCAGGAAGGGCTTTGAAAGCCAAGCAGAGGCTTTTAGACCTCATTCTGGAAGCTTTGGGGGTCCCTGAGTAGTGGCCCTGCTGGGCCAGGCTGGGCCAGCCGGCTGGCTGAGCAGCCGAATGGAGGTTGGAGTGGAGGAGGGTGATAATGGAGGCGGGAAGAGCAATAAAAAGGGTCTTTCAGTGGCCCAATATGAGATGATGAGGAAGTGCCCCAAGGTGGGGGCAGTGTCACAGGACAGAAGTGTCACTTGTGAGAGGTGTGCAGAAGGTAGAATGGACAGGCCTTGGCAATAAATAAATAAATAAATAAATAGATAGATAGATAGATAATAAATCCTTTGGTTTTCCTTAACACCCAAATTTCCCCCCTTTTCTCCATCTATATAAACAGGAGCCCATCCTCTTGGTTCTCTTCCTCTCTCTCTCTTGTGAAACGCTTGTTGTTGAATGTTGCTTATTGTCATTGTGTTTTGCGTGCATGGAAGATTGTGAAAGCCCAGTTTCTTCCTTAGAAAGCTGTAGCTGCTTCCCTTCATGGAGAGTAGTCCTTCTCTGCAGGTTAGGGAGAGTAGATCCCCCACATGCAGGTAACTGACAGGACTCCAACCTGTTGGTGAGTTAGGGCCTGATCCTCTCAAAGCTGGAGCCATTGCTGTGCAGGGCCCAGCGCTTCAGAAATACCAGGGCCATTGCTGGTCCTCCTGACCTTTGTCCTGCCTCTGGACCGAAGTGACGAAGAGAGACAAGCTGGCAACATTCTGAAACTGTGCCTCACTGAAATCCAATTCATGTGCAAGTCAACTCATCCCCTCTCATCCACTATTTTGCTTCATATGATATCCTTGGTCCCCTTCGAAAATGAAGGATGAACAACAACAAGAAGTAGGGATGCTTTTAGTTTAGCTTTCTATCTCTGTTCTAGGGTCTCTGGCTGTTGTGCTTCTAGAAGGAGGTTGAGAGAATGATCCAAGTGTTTGAGGTTAGAAGGCTGGTCAGTGTAGTTCACTCTGAGTTGATGGAGTGATGGGACACTTGGGAGTGCTGAAGTGCGCGTATAATACAATTTTACCTTTATGAACAGTCTCCCATGGTACTGTCACTCTTCTACTCATTGAGTGGTTAAGAGTGGATTTTATGCAAGTTTCTTTGGTCCAAAGTAGACGAGTGAAACTTGTAGAAAAGGTGGTGATTCAGGTGTTTGTTGGTTGTGGCTTCAGAGGAAGGGCAGTTTTGTGCCAGGGAATTGGTTTAGTTGTGAACTCTTGATCCCGGCTGGGACCATCCATCTTGGTAGCTATACCTACTTCTCAAGGTTTCTCTTCAGCAGGTAGAGAGGAAAGATGTAGGGATCTTGTGCCTCAATAGGAGGAACACTTCCTTTGTCTTGCCAGCGGAAGAGCTGGGATGAAGACTTCAGATGGAACCTTTTGCTTCTTGACCTCAAGAGAAATCCTTCATTCCCCCATGAAATTAAGAGAAGGCATTTGCTAGGGTTGCATGTGTGCATAAATGAAGATGGCCAGTGATTGTGTGAGTGAATGTAGAAGCTCAAACACGTCACGAGGCGAAACACTTGTAAAGACTTGAATTAGGCCAATGGTTTGGTCTCCTGGCAGTGAGAATCTCTGGCAATCACTGATTTCTTAGCTAGCTGAGAACATAGTATACCTAGAGTCCTCCTGCCTAAAAGAGTCTCCAATAGTGTAGACCCTTTGGGAAAATTAGACCCAAGGAGAAACCAAACAAATAATCACAATCCTAGAACTTCTCTTGCCTCAGAATTTTCCCTTACCAACTTATTTTATGTCCTTGAAAAGGGAGCTTAGACCTACAATAAAAGATTTAGTGTCCTGAGACTTAGGAGAGGATGAGCAGTGCTTTGAGTGTGCTTGGTTGTTCTATGTGGCATAGAGTATATGCTGTCAATGTTGTCTGTACTTTGTGTCCTTGTAAGTCAAGCTGAACTTTTTCCTAGGGTCTGATCAGCCAAAGGAAAAAGGGTGAAAGGGGCAAGATCTCGTTATTGAAAATTTCCAAACTTTGAATGGATATCATCTTATCCCTGTATTCCTAATTCTGGCCAAGTTAGGAATATGGGTTGCAGGGGGAGGAGAGGGAAAGGGGAAAAGCTCATTCATGTCTATTTCAGAGAGAGAGAAAGAGAGACTGGAGGATTCTTTTTTGATTTGCGGAAATTTGTGAAATTGCAAACTAACTAGAGAAGAAATTTATAAGTTAAATGTAGTCCGTTTAATGTGCTCTTCCAAATTCTGACAAGAATTGAATATTCATATATATATATATATATATATATATTTCTATATCTTATTGGCTTTTTTCAGATGAAGTATCTTAGAGCTGCCAAAAATGGAGATTCGGTGGAATCACATAGAAAATTCATTCTAATCCCTATACCATTCTTTTCCTTCCTTGGAAGACTGAAGGATTTATTGCTTTTATGGAGGGAAGGTGATTTCAATGAGTAGGAGATTTTCAGCCCTTAGTAGAATTGAAGCTAGTTTTGTCTCCAGTGATTCCAAAAGTGGCAAAAAAAAAATAAGGCAGTCAATTTGTACTTTGAAGTTTTAAAGCATTATCTAACATTTAAGAAAAAGCTAGTGCAGTAATGCACTAGAAAGAAAGCCTTTTTTAAATCAGAATGCAAAATGGAGTAAGGGAATAAGGAATTTCATTTTGGGAGAGTAGTTTATCTGACTTCTCTGGTCTTCTGTGACTCATTTAACTGAATCTAATTGCTGAGATAAATAAGAAGCAAAGTCACTGAAAAAGAATTAAGACGGAATATTTTTTTTAAGCTTTTAATTAGAGAACCAAATTGGAAGGGTTTTCTCGGTAGAAAGAGAAACTCTCTGTAAACCCTGAAATTTTAAATTTTGATCAGGGATAAATAAAGTTTTAAACTGAATTGGAGATGTACAAGGAAAATGTGCTTAAGTTGCAGAGCAGAGATTTAGGTGATTAGAGAAATTAGTCCCAAGATGGTCCGAGACATGCTTTGGAGGGAGAGAGGTACGAGATTGAGAAAGTCACAGTGAAGGAAGGAAGGTGCAGCAGTAGACCAGGTGTGCTGAGAGGCAGTTCTAGGGTGTGTAGGGCTCAGTCTAGTTTAATCCCAGTCAGAACAGAGAGAGGACTGCGCCTTTCTTAACATCTCTTAAGTATTCCCCCCTTCTGTCCTCTGACATGGCCCCCACTCTTGTCCAGAGCCTCATTACCTAATATCTGGACTATGACAATAGTGGCTCTGCTCCAGGTCTTCCCCTTCTACTCCACCCTCCATTGGGCCAAGAATGCTTTTCCTAAAGCACAGGTCCAATCATGTTCCCTTTGCTCAGTAAGCTTCAGTGGCTTCCTACTGCCTTCAGAATCTAACAAATAATATTTTCTTAGCAGACCAGATCTCTTCCCCAGTTGCCCTTCCTGCATTTGCAGTCTTGTTCTACTTTATTCTCCTCCACCTCCTCTGGGTGCAGCGACATTATCTTCCTTGCTGTACCTTGAATGTGAATCTGTCCCCTGACTATTCATATTTTCAATGGCTTACCACCATGATTGTAATGCTCTACGTGCTCAGTGTCATGGTGGATGGTCCCCTGTCCTTGGGGTCCAGACTGTTTGTGTTCTCATTCTGACTCACACCGTGGCAAGTCATGTTACTTGGGGAAAGTCAATCGACTTCATTCAGTCTCAGTTTCCTCTTCTGTAAAATGATGGGGCTGGATGTGACGTAACTTTGTAGCTCTGTGACCCAGTAGATGAGAGAACGAGAAAAAAGAAAGCCCCTCCCCTCCACTGTTAATTTGTGAGTTAGAGAGAGTTGGAGGGAAGCCAGCAGTGAGGAAGATCAGAGAGAAGCAATGAGGCCTGGGGGCAATGCGTGAAGTGACACAGGCTCCTAGAGGACACATCACTGTTGTGGACGGTCCTGAGGCCCCAAGTTCAAATTCTGCTTCACAACATGCTTAGTCGTTGTGTCATGCTGGGAAAGTCACCACTTGTCTAAGCTGCTTTCTTCTTCTTTAAAATGATGGAGTTGGACTCAGTAGCCCTTATGGTTCATTCCAGCTCAAAATGTCAGATAATCTCAGTAACCAAGAGCTTATGCAAAGCTTTCTTCTTGTTTAAGATGATGGAGTTGGACTCAGTAGCCTTTATGGTTCATTCCAGCTCAAAATGTCAGATAATTTCAGTGACCAAGAGCTAATGCAAAGCTTTCTTCTTGTTTAAAATGATGGAGTTGGACTCAGTAGCCTTTATGGTTCATTCCCGCTCAAAATGTCAGATAATTTCAGTAACCAAGAGCTTATGCAAAGCTTTCTTCTTGTTTAAGATGATGGAGTTGGACTCAGTAGCCTTTATGGTTCATTCCAGCTCAAAATGTCAGATAATTTCAGTGACCAAGAGCTAATGCAAAGCTTTCTTCTTGTTTAAAATGATGGAGTTGGACTCAGTAGCCTTTATGGTTCATTCCAGCTCAAAATGTCAGATAATCTCAGTGACTAAGAGCTAATGCAAAGCTTTCTTCTTCTTTAAAATGATGGAGTTGGACTCAGCCCTTATGGTTCATTCCAGCTCAAAATGTCAGATAATTTCAGTGACCAAGAGCTAATGCAAAGCTAAAGCTAAAATGATTTTTAGATTAGAGGGACAATAGGGCAAAAAGCTTCTGAGTAGCACATTGAGAGAAGAAGTATATTTTCTGTGGACAGTGAGTTTTCTGAGTGGACTGTCCTTGGAAGTTTAGAGCTGAGTTCAAATCCTACTTCAGAATTCAAATAAATATTTGCCCTGGGTAATTCATTTAAGAGTGTCTAAACCTCTCTTCCCTTTGAGATAATATAGTTGAGTGGGATGAGCCTCATGATTCCTCCCAGGTCTAAATCTATGATCATATTAGTGATGGAAAGAGAAATAAAAAAGCATAGTTACTATTGAGTGGAAATGATAGTAAGAATTTTGAGGAAGAAGGGAGGGAGGAAAGAAGCTGAAAGAGAGAGGGACAAAGGAAGAGGGTGAAGGGGGGTGGGAGAGGAGAGACAGAATCAGATAACCAGCTATAGACATGAGACAGAGGCAAAGAGCAAAACCAAAAATAAAAGGCGAAAAAAGACTCCTTCAAAAGGAGCAAAGAAATGTGGGAACAGACCATTTTGGAGGATAGTGAGATAAAATGAGGAGATGAAAAACAATGTAAAGGAATAGAATTCTTATGAAACGTGGTGTAAATTAGCTAGGTACCATAATGGTCAAAACATTTTATTTCGAATACTGTTTGAGATTCAATTACATATTGGGTCCTGACAAATTGTGTACCCTGGAGAAGTCCCTTAACCAGTCTCAGCCTCAATTTTTATCTCAGTCAATTTATGGGGCTGAACTTGACGGCCCAGGGTGATCCTCTGCTTATAAGAGAATGAAATCCCATTTGGGATTAATCTTGGATTAGAGAGAGACAAAATTAGAGGGAATAGGTCATTGAGGAAGAAGGAAAACAAAGGCAAGGGTCCCCAGGAAATGGATGTGTGAGGATTAGGGGATTACATAGAATTAAACAGATATCCTAGTGGACTGTTTTAGGAAGTTTGAAGGATTTGAGTTCAAATCCTAGTTAACATTTGTAATAAGTGTTTGGGTAATTCAGTTAGAGTGTTAACCTCTGTCCTATGTTATATTATCATAGAGTTGGACTTCATGGCCCCTTGGGTTCCTTTCAACTCTAAATCTATGATTATATCAATGATTGTGATAAAAGGACAAAAGCTTTATTTACTGATAAAATTAGAAGATACAAAAGCTTTTGAGGAGGAGATAGATCCAAGGATAAGAGGGACAGCCAGAATCAGAAAGAAAGAGAAAACAATAAGAAAGAATAAAGAGAGGTTGAGAAGAGACAGATATATGTATATTATGCGCACACAGGAAGATAGAGACAGAAACAGAGAAAGCGAGAGACAATTCTGGGAAATCAATTTGAGTGACTAAGCTACTTGCTTCTATTATAGTATAATGGAATTGGATTCACTGGCACCTAAAGTTATTTTAGTTTTAAATTTATGAACATAATCATGAAAGGGGAAAAAGAAAATAGTAGTTATTATTGGGTGGGAATTAGAGTAATGAGAAAAAGCTTTTGAGTAAGAAAGAAAGAAGAGCTGGAGAAAGAGAGTAAGAGAGGTGGAGAGAATCATATGATAATGAAAGAAGGAACCATTAAGAATGAAAATGAAGAATAAAATATAAGAAATCAAAAGTGAGGTAGAGATGCATAAGGAAGAGACACTTGGTTTGTGTAAAACAGACTGGGCAAGTGTCCTAGTGGATAGAATTTAGAATTAGCTTTCTGAATTCAAATCAACCAGAGCTGCTGACAAGCTCTGTTTCTCTGGGGAAGTAACTGCTGTCTGACTCAGTCTTCTATTTAGTAAAATCTTGAGACTGCACTTGATGGCATCTAACAGTGTTAAAGTTTAATGATCCTATGGGTGGCAGAGATAGCAAAGAAAATCCTTGTGGACTTGTGTTACAGAAGAAAGAGTTAAAGGGTATAGGGCACAGGGAGGGGAGAGATACAGAGAAGGGGCAACTGGGAAATAAGGTTGGTTAGAATATGTTAGAGAAGAGAGAAATGAAAAAAATTTAGAGAGTGGCAGTAAGATATTAAAAGGAAGTCACGGATAGATGTAGGAAGAAAAACAGAGAGAGGAAGACACAAGATGGAGAGAGACAGAACCACATGACAATGAGCAATGGAGTGAGGGGAAAAAGCCCTCACCAAGAAAAATGAGGAATAGAGAAAATAGACTTTATAGTCAGGTAGAAATACAAAGGGAAGAGGCTCCTGCAGGTGTAGAGCAACCCAGCTTGGTATCTTAGTAGTTAGAACACCCTTCTTAGAGGGGACCTGCTGGGTTTAAGCCTCCCCTCAGCTGTCCATAAGCTATATTCCTCTGCAGAAGTCACAGTCAGCCTCAGTTTTGTCTTAATTATATACTTATTTGGCTGGCTTTGATGGTGACTCTGAGCATCTGGCTGCCAGAGAGAAAAGTATGCTTACTTGGCTATCAGCTTGCAAGAGAGAGAGAGAGAGAGAGAGAGAGAGAGAGAGTTGGACATCCTCAGCCATTGAGGGTGGTGAGCCAGAAGGATGAGTTCACAGGAAATAGAAGTGTCTGCAGTGAGGACAGTATGGAGACCAAAACAGCCAATTCTCCTAGAGGACTGTTTCTGTAAGTCAGAAAGTCCTGAGTTCAAATCCTAGGTAACATTATTAACATTTGTCGCTGGGATATTCAGTTTGAGTGACTAAGCTACTTGCTTCTATTATGGTATAATAGAATTGGACTAAGGGGTCCCTATGGTGGATTCCCGCTTTAAATAAATGAACAAAGTCATGAAAAAGAAAAAAAATTAGTTATTATTGGGTAGGAATTAGAGTAAATTGAAAATGCTTTTGAGGAAGAGACAAGAGATGGGAAAAAGAGAGAAAACGAGGGAGGGAAGAATGAAAGGAGAGAGGGAAGGAGAAAAAAAATAGAGAATGGCAGTAAGATAAATGTAGAAAACAGACAGATGAGCGATATACAGGAAATGAGATACAACCAAGAGAGACATTGATTCAGAGGGAGAGACAGAGATAGAAAGACAGTGACACACAGGGACAGAAAAGAGAAATATAGAGATAAAGTCAGAGAGAGAAAGAGAAAATAGAGACAAGAGAGAGAAACAGAGAAAGTGAACCCTTTGATAACAGGCAAACGAATATATGAAGGGCCATTTTTCAGGACAGTGAGCAACTGAGCAAGGAGTTAAAAAATTGTAAAGGGATAGAACCTCCTAAAAACTGTGGGGCAAACTAGTGAGGTTTCCTAGTAGTTAGTTTAGAGCATTATACTTGGAGTTGACTGAATTTCAATTCCACATCAGGGGCTGACAAGCACTTACTTTCAAAAATCCTTTAATCACTGTCAGCCTCAGTTTTCATTTCATTCAACTTACGGGGTTGGACTTGATGGTTTTAATGACCCTCCAGCTCCAAGATTCTCTGGGTGCCAGAGAATGAAAAACATGTTCATTTGAGCTTAATCTTGACTTAGAGAAAGACAGGGAAAATCAATCACTGAAAATGAAGAGACAGAAGCAAGTGTCCATCGAAAAAAGTAATATGGGAAAATTTAGGGAAATATGAAGAGTCAACAGCTAGATATCTTAGTGAACTCTTCTTGGAAATCGGAAGGATCTGAGTTCAAATCCTAGTTAGCGTTTATAATAAGTGTTTGACTCTGTGTCATTCAGTTAAAGTATCAGCCTCTGTCCTCTCTTATATAATCACAGAGTTGGACTCAGCGGCTTCTTGGATTCCTTCTAGCTCTAAATCTATGATCATAGTTATGATAGTGCAGATAAAAAAGAACAGTTAGTATTGAGTAGAAGTAGAGTAAGGGAAAAAGTGTGAAGAGGAAATAGAAAGAAGAGAGTTAGGGAGAGATGCACACACATCCAGAGGCCAAGAGACAGAGAAATAGAGGATACTGAGTGTCTAAGCCTCTAATTCTCTGTTGTACTACAATGGAGTAGGGCTTAGTAGCCCTGAGGCTACTTACAGCTCTCAGTCTTGGATCCTATTGATGAGAGGGAGCAAAAGCTTATTTAAGGGGAATTAGAAAAAGGAAAAAAGCTTTTAAGGAGGAGAGAGAAAGGGAGGGTTTGAGAGAGAGCTGGAGAAAGAAAATAATGGAATGAGATAGAATTAGAGACAAAATTAGAGAATGGCAGTGATATAGAAAAAGAAAACCAGGCACAAATAGAGCAAGAGAGATAGCGATAGTCTCACACAGAGACACACAGATATTGAACTAAGGAGTGAGAGAAGAGACCACTATGGAGGAAAATACGTAATAGAGATAAGAGACCAAAGGAGAAATGCAAAGGAAAGAGACAGCCAGCAAGTGTAGAAGCAGCCAAAGAGGTGTCATAGTGTTAGAGCACTCTGCAGGGAGTTGAGTCATTGAATTAAAATCCCTTATCAGCTGCTGACAAGCTCCGTTACTATGGAGAAGTCATGTAACTACTGTCAGCCTCAATTTTCTCCTCAATAAAATGATGGGGCTGGACTTGATGGTGTCTAATGACGCTTCAGCTTCATGATGCTGTTTCCAGAAAGAGAAAAGATTGTCCCCTTGGGACCTAGGCAGGAGAAGAGTAAATGGGACACGCAGGAGGAGAGCTATCTAGAAGTGAGACCAGTGGGAAGGGGAGTAGAAGAAAACTTTCCCACTGGACTTGGAAGTCCTGGGCTCAAAACCTACTTCTCATTGTAAGAAATGTTTGACCCCAGGCAATTCATTTAGAGTGTCCAAGCCTCTGTCTGCTATTATACTATAATAAAGAGCTGGACTCAATGGCCGCTAAGGTTCCTTCCACCTCTCAATCGGTGATCATATTTATGATAAAGAGGAAGAGAAAAGATCACTTATTAATGAATAGGAATTAGAGTAAGGAAGAAAAAGCTTTGAAGGAGGAAGGAGCGAAAGGCAGAAGTAAATTGAAGAGAGACAGAAACAGAAAGAGAAAGGAAAATCTAGACAGAAAAAGAAAAGACCCCTTATTACTGGGTCGGAATAGTAGCAAGGAAAGGAAAGCTTTTGAGGGGGATTGGGAGAGGAAGAAGAAGATGGAAAGAATCAGGGAAAGAGAGAGGGAGAGACAGTGATAGAGGGTGAGAGACAGAAATACAGAGAGAAAATCGTATCAACAAAGATAGACAAAGGTATATATGACAAAAGGTGGCAAGGCATCGGAGGACACCACATTAAACTTTGCATTTACAGTTTGAATTTAAATGCTGCCTTATGGGCTGACAGGCTGATTCTAATGAAGTCACTTAAACACTGTCAGCCCGAGATTTCTCCTCATTAAAATCATGGGGCTGGATTTGATGATATCTAATGACAGTCCAACTCTGTGATGATACGGGTATCAGTGCGAGAAAAGCAGGTCACCTTGGGATTCCAATAGGTAGTGAGAGTTGGAAGAAATTCTGAATGAATGAGGAGAGAGACCCAGAGAAGGCCCTCCTGGAAAGGGGGATGGTAGAAGGCGTGTCTCACCGAGCTATGACTCAGTGAGCTCTTGTTGGAAGGCAGCAATCCCTGACGCCAAATCCTGCCTTGCACTCACTTGCACGGTAGCCTTGCTTGCTGCTGTTCAGTCATTTCAATCCTGTCTGACTCTCTGTGACCCCATTTGGGGTTTTCCTGACAGAGATGCTGGGGTGCTGGGCAGGTCGCTTAAATTATCCAAGCCTCACGTATCTGTGCTCTGCAGTGCTATGGGTGGAGTCCATACCCCCAAAAGATTCCCTGCAGCTTTTATCTCTGTTAATATGGGAGATAAAGAGCCAGGGAAAGGACCATATATTGTTCATTGGGATTCAAAATAAGAGTCTAGGGTTTTAGGAGGGCAGAGATACGGTAGTAAGAAGGAAAACAAGGAAGAACAAGAAAGGAGAAGGCTAGTGGGATGTGATGCAAATGTGGGTTAGATTGAGGGATAGATTTGGGAGTCGGGAATAAGTTAAGGTTAGGATTAGTGAGACAAAACTGGAATAGGAGAAATAGTGACATAAAGAGAAATAATATAGAATGAGGAAAACAGACCTCTTGGTCATTGTCAAGGGAGTATGGAAGAGGTCAGAAGATAGGGAGGTGAGAGACAGAGGCAGAAGCCCAAAGTGAGGGATAGACAGCTTCAGTGGGGGCTGGGAGAGAGACAGCAAAGGGTATAAAATCAGGCAGTTATTCAGCAAGCATTTATTGAGCTGGTAAATGTACCAGGCAGCACACTATGCCCTGGGAATACAAATATAAGAAGACAAAAATAGAATCTCTGCCCTCAGAGAAATAATTGCAGCAGTGGAAGGTAGCTTAGTAAAGAAAGCTGAAAATTGAATGTGGCTGTGGGGGAGGAGCGTAGCCAGTGTGGGAACAAGATGGAGATTTTCCAAGTATATCTTGGCAGGAGAGGTAGAGCTGGGTGCCATGGGGGGGATCCATCTATTCATAGAGAAATGTCCTAGGTCTGATGGTTCTTCTGAGGGGTAAATTCTAGTTTAGAAGAGGTTTCTAGGAAGAAGATGCTCCTGAAAGAAGTCCTGAAGAAAAATGAAGAGCACTAGATTTTGGAGTTGTAAGTATCTGATTTCCCTGGGTCGGTTACCTAGGTAACATATTAATCTCCCCTGGAAAGGATTTCCTCCTCTGAAGAATGGTGCCTCTCAATTGGATGGATGGCCTGTTAGTTTCCTTCCAGCTCAATATGCCTGGCAATAAAGGCAAAAGAACTCCCTTTTGATTCTGGAAACAGGAGATAGACATTGAAGGAATAGACCATAAAATAGAGGGGTGACAGTCAGAGAGAAATAGAAAGAGAATCACTTGACAATGGGCAAAAAAGTAAGGGAAGAGATCATTGTGGAGGACAGTCAATAATGGAGGAAGACCATAGATGAGCAAGGTAAAGTCAAGGGCACATAGCTCAATTTTAGGGTAATCCAGCTAGGAGTAATCAAACTTATATATAACTATATGTAGTTTAAATCCCACATTGACTGCTGACAAGCTTTGTTACTCTGGAGAAATGATTGTTAGCCTCAGTTTTTCGTTTAGTAAAATCATAGGGCTGTATTTGATGGTGTCTAAAGACGCCCAAGCTCTGTGACCTTTTATGTGTCAGAGAGCATAGAAAGCCCTTATCTACTTGGAGTGGCAGAAGAAAATGAGAGAGAATAGGACATAAAAGAATAGAGACAGAAGGGACAGCTGCCAAAGTGGCTGTGAAGGATGTGTATTTCACACATCTAATTCCCTTAGTGGTCTGAGCTTTGATATCTTGTTGAGCTGAGGTCAAATCCTCCTTAACATTCTATAGTATTACTTGAAACTGGGCGATTCAGTTCGAGTATCTAAGCCTCTGTTTCTAGTATTATAACTAAATGGAGTTGGATTCAGTAGCCCTTAAGGTTCCTTCCAGCTACAAATATATGATCATCTTGCTTATAAAGAGAAAAAGAAAAGACCACTTATTATAAGATGAAAAGGAAAGAGTAGGAGACAGGTAGATCAGAGAAAGAACTCCACTCCATTGAATAGGGCAGTGAGAGATAGCTTCAGTAGTGGGGGATGGGAGAGAGACAGCTCAGGGTCTAGAATGAGTCACTTATTCGGCAATCATTTATTGAACTGGTAAAATGTTCCAGGCAGTAAACTATGCCCTGGGAATATCAATATAAGTAGATAAATTAGAATCTCTGCCTTCTGAGAAATAATTGCAGGGGTGGTAGTAAAGGAAGCTGAAAATTGAGTGTGGCTGTGGGGGAGTAGTGTAGCCAGTATGGGAACAAGATAGAGATATTCTACGTATATGCTGGCAGGAGAGGTAGAGCTAGGTGCCTTGAGTGCCCTCCATAAAGGCAGGTGCTAGGAGTAGCCATCCATTCAGAGAGGTGCCACAGGTCTGATGTTCTTCTGAGGAGTAAATTCTATGCCAGAAGAGATTTTCCCCTGATAAGGGGTTTCTGGGGTCTGGTGGAGAAATCGAGAAGAAAAATGAAGAGCATTGGAGTTTGGAATCATAAATACATGGGTTTAAATCCCACCTCAGGTAAGTTACCGGTAAAATAAGATTTCCTGCTCTGAAGAATGGTGGTTCTCAATGCGATGGATGGTCTGTGGCTACCTTTCAACTCACTATGCCTGGCAATAAAGGCAAAAGAACCCCCTTGTGATTCTGGAAAGAGGAAAGACAAAGACATGAAAGGAATAAACCACTGAGTACAGGAGACACACAGAGATAAAAGACAAATTAGAATCGGGCCTGGTTTAGGGAGGGGAAGTTAGTTGTTCCCGAGAAGGAGAGAAAGAAAACCACTTAATGAGAAGGGAGTGACGGAAGATACTATTGTAGAAGACCATGTTAAACTGAGGAAGAAGATCTTAGATGAAAGAGAAATGGAAAAGTAGGGAGAGCGCTCAGTTACAGGATGAGCCAGCTAGGAGTCATAGTGGGTAGCACATATTTGCAATTGCCTATTTGACTGCCAATCCCACATTGACAGCTGAAAAATTTTGTTGCTCTGGAGAAGGCTTTTAACTATTGTAAGCCACTGTTTTCTCCTCATTAAGTATATTGGGTGGGATGTGAAAGTGACACAACAATGATAAGATCCTCTGGATTCCAGAGAGAAAAGAATATGAAATAGACATAGATTTAGAGAGAATCTGATATTGAGGATGAGGAGGAAAAATGCATCCACAGAAAATAGACTTTATGTATTATTCATCAAATATGTAGATGCAACCAACAAGATCACCTACCTAACTCTAGGAAATGAGGGTGATCTGGATTCAAATCCTATTTCACATATTAATGTATTATGCTGGGCAGTTTATTTCAATTATCTAAGCCTCTGCCCTCTCTCATAGTACAATGGAGTTGGACAAATTGACCTCTAAGGTTTGCTCCAGCTCTAATTCTGTGATCATATTGATTATAAGGATAAAAAGGAAAGATCCATTATTACTGACTGGGAATTAGAGCTAAGACTAAAAGCTTTTGAGTGAGAGAGGAAAAAACAGATGGGACGATGGAAGGGAAGAGGGAGAAAGGAAAATAGAGAGAGGAACACATAGATATTAAGAGAAACTGAGAAAGATAAGAGAATGAAAAACAGAGGTACTTAGATAGGGAACCATATGATAATGTACGAGGGAGTGATAGAAAAGAATTATGGAGGAAAAGAAGAAACAGGAGATGAAAGATAAGGGAGAGATGTAAAGGAATGAAGGAACACCTAACAAGCATGGGGCCAACCAACTCAACTCATTTAACCAACTCAACTCTTGAGTGTTTAAACCTCTATTTCGCCTATTCAAATTAATTGGGTTTGAACTCAGTGGCCCCATAGGCTCATTCCAGCTTTAAATCTATGATCATAGTTTTTTAATAGGTAGAAAAGAAAACACTAATGAGTATGACAGTAAAAGGAAAAAGACTTTTGAGGAAAAGATTAGAAGGTGAAGGAAAAGAACCGAATCAGAGAAAGAAAGAGACAGACAATACAGAATGAAAGAAAGGGATAAGAAGAGCAAGTTGGCAGTGAGCTATGAAGTGAAATACAGAGACAGAAGGGAGATATGGAGATGGAAATAAAAAAACTGATAATGAGTAATAGAATAAGGGAAGAATTAATAATTAGCTAAATGAATAAAGAGAAAAGACTCCAGGTGATAGATGCACAGGGAAGAGACACCTGGCATGTGTAGAACATAACCAATTAGGTGTCTTGGTGAATACAGCACTACTTGGAATTGAGTTTAAATATTAGACAAACTCTGTTCCTTTGGAGAAGTCATATAAGTATTTGCCTCAGATTTCTCCTCTCTATAGGGCTGGATTTGATGGTGTCTAATGATGCTCCAGCTCTCTGAACCTCTACATTTGAGAGAGAGGCAAATCTACTTGAGATTTAGCCTGAATAAAGATAAACAGGTAGCAGGAATCAGGCTTGAGGATAAGATGAAGACAAGGAAGGGTTCCCAGGAAATAGTAGATATGAGGGAGTAATATGTAGAGCCAAAGAACCAGGTTTCCTAGCGGACTCTTCTTCGAAGTCAAAAGACCTGAGTTCAAATGCTAGTTCAAATATTTACAGAAAGGGCAATGCAATTAGAATGTCTAGGGCTTCTCTCTGTTGTTATATTAAAATAGGACTGAATGACATCTAATGGTAATTTCAGCTCCAATTTTAAGATTATAGTCATGAAAAAGGGTAAATGAAAGACCAGGTGTTATTCAGTGGGAATTAGAGTGAAGGGAAAGCTTTTGAAAAGGAGACAGAGATGGAAAGAGACACAGAAAAATCCAGAGACCAGTTATTCAATGGGAATTAGATTTACAAAGGAAAAGCTTTTGTGAAGGAAAGAGATAGGGGAAAAGAGACACACAGAATAAGACATGCAGAGAGATAGAAACAATTAGAGAAAAAATAGAGACCATTTATTAAGTGGAAATTAGAGTTGAGAAGGAAAGAGAGATACAAAAAGACAAATACAGAGAGACAGAGACCAGTTATTCAGTAGGAATTAAAGTTAAGAAGTAAAAGCTTTTGAGGAGATAGAGACGAAGAGAAAGAGAGAAAAAAAAAAGACAATCAGAGAGAGATAGAAAAATACAGAGACCAGTTATTTTTCAGTGAAAATTAGATTTAAGAAGGAAAAGCTTTTGAGAAGACAGAAGTAAAGAGAGAGAAAGAGATAGATGGAAAAAGACGAATACAGAGAGATGCCAGTTATTCAGCAGGAATTAGAATTAAGAAAGAAAAAGCTTTTGAGGAGACAGAAAAATACAGAGTCCAATTATTATTTAGTGGAAATTAGAATTAAGAAGGAAAAGCTTTTGAGAAGGAGACAGAAAGAAAGAGATAGAGAATGAGAGAGAGAAAAATACAGAGACAAGTTATTTTTCAGTGGAAATTAGAGGTGAGAAGGAAAGAGACAGAGACAAAGAGACAGATACAGAGAAACACAGAAAAATACAGAAAACAGTTATTCTGTGGAAATTAGAGTGAAGAAGGAAAAGCTTTTGAGGAGATAGAAACAGAAGAAGAGAGACAAGAGAAAGACAGATAGAAACAAAGACAAAGACAGGCAGAGAGAGAAAGAGATAGAGGCATGGAGAAATAATAGAGATAAAATCAGAAAGAGGCCGAGACACAGAAACAGAATGAGATACAGAGAAAACCAGAGATATTGAGATTTAGAAAAAGGGAAATTGGAAAAGGGAAAGAAAACTTCATCATAAAGGCAATGAGGGAAGATAGCATTTTGGTGGACAACAATCAATTGGTCTAGGAGACAAAAAGATTGAAAGAGATTTAAAGGGATTTCCCTTGGGAAATGTGGGGAATCCAGATCTAAGGTTTAGAGCATTATACTTCTGAGTTGACCAAATTTCAATTTCCCCTCAGGGGCTGACAGGGTGTCTTATTCTCGAAAAGTTTCTTAACCACTGTCAGCCTCAGTTTTCATGTCAGTCATTTTATGGGGATGGACTTGATGTTATGTAATAACCCTCCAGCTCCATGATCCTCTAGTTCCTGGAGAGTAAAAATCATGTCCAATTGGGATTAGTCTTGGAAGAGAGAGTGAGAGAGTTAGTGTGAATCAGCCACTGGGGATGAGAGGTAGAGAGGCAGGTGTCCTCAGGAAATGGAAGTATAGGGAGTTGGGGGGAATATGTAGAATAAAACAGCTAGATATGCTAGGGAGCCTTCTTGGGATTATGAATGATCTGAGTTAAAATCCTGGTTTTTTAAAATAAAAATTGTACCCTAGTAGTACATTTAGAGTTGTAGCCCCTATCCCGACTCAATGACCCCTGGGCATCCTTCTTGCTCTAAATCTAAGATAGTGTTTATAATAAGGAACAAAAGAAAGGGCCACTTATTACTGAATGGGAACGAGAAAAAGTCTTTGAGGAAGATGTAGAGAGGAGAGAGAAAGGAAGGGATAGAAAGAGACAATTTAAGTGGCAGAGATCTGGAAGGAAATAGAATGATAGATAGAAGCACATTATTATTTAAATATAAAGATAGTGGCAATGAGATAAGACACCAATAGTTACAGACAGAGAGAGAGAGAGAGACTGATGGACAAATACACCCATATGATAGATAGCAGGGTAGTGAGGGAAGAGATCATTATGGAGGAAAATGAGAAATAGAGATGAGACCAAAAGTGATAAGACACCTAGGAAGTATATAATATGCCAGCTAAGGGTCACAGTTACTAGGATGCTCTACCAGAAGCTGAGCATTTAAGTTTAAACTGTACCATAGCTCTGACAAGCTTTGCTCCTCTGGTAGCCAGTAGGAGAAAAAGTGGCCACTTGGAATTAAGCTTGAATAGACAGAAATAAAGTTAGAGGGAATCAGGCAATGAGAAGAGAATTAAGACAGAAGAAAGCACTCCTAGGAAATAGAAATGTGTGCTGTGGGAGGACTATATCAAGGAAAACAACCAGGTCTCCTGGAAGTCATAATAAATTCAGTTGCATTCTACACCTCTCTCTGTTATTTTACCATAACATAGATCCAATGGCCGCTAAGTTCTAGGGGTTCTTTTAGCTCTAAAGCTGTGATCATAGTTATTATAGAAAAAGAAAAGACCCACTTGTTTATGTTTGGGAATTAGAGTAAGGAGAAAGAAACAAGAGAGGGATTCAGGGAGAAAGAGAAATAGAGAGACAGAGAGTGGCAGGAAGATAAAGATAGAAAACCAGAGGCAGATACAACAACAGGGACATTAATACAGAGTAAAGACAGAGAGAATCCTATGATAATGAAAAAGGCAGTGAGAAAAGAAATTAAGCCAAGAAAACCAGCAGTAGAGCAGGGACACCATTTAAAAGCAGGTTGGTGTCCCAATAGTTAGGGCACATCACATGGGACTGCCTGACTCTTTGATTTTATATCCCACTCCAGCCACTGATGAGCTTTGGCACTCTAGGAAATTATGTAACCAGTGTCAGCCTCAGTTTTTTCTTTTGGTAAAATCATTGGGCTGGATGTGATGGTGTCTAAAGAGGCTTAAGCTCTCTGACCTTCTGGATACTAGAGAGAACAAAGAAATCTCATGTAGACTTGGGACAGGAGAAGAGAATTTGAATTAGAGGGAATAGTGCATCAAAGAGAATGGAGATATAGAGAAGAGACAATTGGGAAGGGGGATGGGAATTACGTGTATTCACAGAGATATAGAAACAGAATGCGATAGACACAGATTTTAAATAAAATTAGAGTGGTAGTAAGATGGAAACAGAAAACCAGAGGCAGATACCAGAGGGAGAGAGAGACATACAGAGAAAAATATAGAATAATGCACGAGGAAGCATGAGAAGAGACCATTATGGAAGAATAAGAATAGACTAGAAATAAGAGACTTCATGTGAGGGACAGATGCAAAGGAAAGAAGCACCTGCCAAGTGTAGAACAAGCCATCCTGGCATCCTAGTAGTTTGAGTACTACACTTGGGCATCGACCTTTAAATCCCATCATATCCTCTGACAAGCTCTATTATTGTGGATATGTCACTTAAACACTGTCAGCCTTAGTTTTAAATTTATGGGTCTGGAATTGATGGTATCTATTGAACTTCCAGATGCCAGAGAGAAAAAAAAGATTTTCACTTAGTGTTAAGGTCAACTGGATTAAGATATAAATAAAATCAGGCACTGATAATGAGAAATAGAGAGAAAAAAAATCCAGAGAATAGATGTGAAAGACCCGAGTTCAAATCCTTGTTATTCAGAATAAATATTTGACTTTGGGCAATTAAGTTAGAATATTTAGGCCTCTGCCTTCTGTTATAGTATAATACAGTTAAACTGCAGTAAATATCTGATCATAGTCATGATAAGGGAAAAAGGAAAAAAACAGTTATTATTGGGTAGGATTTAGGATAAGAAAGAAAGATTTTGAGTAGGAGATAGAAGGGAGAGAAAGATTGAGAGAGTGAGCAAGAGATGGAAAGACAGACAAATAGAGATAAAGATATAGATTGACAGCGAGGTATTAAGAGAAACCCATAAAAACAGAGAGAGAGAAGAAAGGAGAAAGGGGAGACAGAGAAACAGAAAAAGAGACAGAGAAGGAAGTGTAAAGGGGAGACAGATTGAGAGAATAAAAGAAGGAGGGAGAAAGGGGAGAGAGATGGGCAATAGAAACGGATATAGATTGAGAAACAGAATAAGACCAAAAGATTAAGAGAATAAAAGAATGAGGGGCAGAGAGAGGAGGGAGAAAGGGGAAACATTAAGGGGGAAACAGAGAGGGAGAGATAGAGATAGAGATATAAAATGAGAAACAGAATAAGAGAAATTCGAGAGAAGAGATTGAGACAATAAAAGAGAATGAGGAGTAGGGAGGGAAAAAGGGGAAACAGATTAAGAGATAGAGTAAAAGAGAATGAGGGGGCAGAGAGAGAGAGTAAAAGAGAATGAGGGGGCAGAGAGAGAAACACTGAGAAAGAGAGACCCAGGTGGGGTGTTAGAGACATTGAAAGAAAAGGAAGGAGAAAGGAGACACAAATAGAGACAAATTGAGAGACAGATTTTGAGAAACAGATAGATTGAGACATGTAGAGAGAAAGAAAGAGATAAAGAGACAATAAAAGAGAATAACGTGCAGAGAGAGGAGAAATAGAAAAGGAGAAATAAAGGTGAGGCAGACAAAGAGGTGGGGAGAGTGAGAGACAAGACAGTGTGAGACAGTGAAAGAGAGAAGGATAAAGAAGACAAATTGATGGGTAGATTGAGAAACAGATTAAGACATATAGAGAAAGAGAGATTAAGACACAAGAGAGAAGGAGGAAACAGATCAAGAGAGAAACAGACATAAAAGAAGAAATAAAAGTGATAAAGGTCGGGAGAGACAGATTGAGAGATAAGACATAGTTTGAGACAGTGAAAGAGAAGGAAGGAGAAAGGAGACAGAAATAAAGCCAGATTGAGAAACAGATAGATTGAGACATATAGAGAGAGAAAAAAAGAGATTAAGAAACAGAAGAAAAGAATGAGGGGGAAGAGAGAGAAAAGGAGGAAACAGATCAAGAGAGATAGAGAAAAGGAGAAATAAAGGTGAGAGAGGTGGGGAGAGAGAGACATGTTGAGAGAGAACACAATTTGAGACAGTGAAAGAGAGGGAAGGAGAAAGGAGACAAAATGAGAGACAGATTGAGAAACAGATTGAGACATATATATAGAAAGAGAGATTAAGAGACAGAATAAAAGAAAGGGGCAGAGAGAGAAGGACAAAACAGATCAAGAGAGACAAAGAAAAGGAGAAATAAAGGTGAGAGACATGTTGATTCACAAGACAGTTTGAGACAGTGAAAGAGAAGGAAGGAGAAAGGAGACAAATGAGCCAAATTGAGAGACAGATCGAGAAACAGATTTAACATATATAGAGAGAAAGAGAGAGATTAAGAGACAGAATAAAAGATAATGAGGGGCAGAGAGAGAGACAAGTATGGAGAAAGGGGAAAGAGACAGTGATCAAGAAAGAAACAGAAAGAGACAGAGAGTCTAAGAGACAGTAATCAGAAAGCTAGAAAGACAAAAGGAGAAAGATTGAGAGACAAGACAGTTTGATTGACAGTGAAAGAATAAGAGAGAAGGAAGGAGAAAGGAGACGAAATGAGGGGCAGAGAGAGAGAAGGGGGGAGAAAAGGGAGACAGATTGAGATACAGAGAGAATGAGACAAAGAATAAGAGAAAAGTAAGGAGAAAAAAATGAAAGAGAGGAGAGAAAGAAACAAATATTGGGAGACAATAAGAAAGGCAGAGAGGCAGAGGAAGAAAGAGAAATACATAAAGAAAGAGATAATTGAGAGATAAAGAATAAGGGGCAGAGGGAGAAAGGGCAGACAGATCAAGAGAGAGAAAAAGACAGAAAGATACACACACGCAGAGATAGAGACAGATATAAAGGGACAGGACACCTGGTTAATGTAGAGCAAGCCAGCTAGGTGTCCTGGTGGAAAGAAGGTTCTACTTGGAACTGATCCATAATGGCTGCTGACAGCCTTGTTACATCAAAGAAATCATCATCTTAAGTCATAGAACTTGACAGTGTCTAACAATGCTGAAGCTAAATAATATTTCTGGTGTCATAGCTAAGAAAGCCCTTATGGCCTTTGGATAGGAGAAGAAAGAGTTAGAGGGAAGAAGGCATCAATGATTGGAGTCATTCAGAGAAGGTATGCCTGGAAAGGCAGAGTGGAATAGCATAGATATCTCACAGAGCTGTGTCCCTTGGAAGTCTTAGGGAACTGAGTTTCCATTCTATTTGACATTCTTTATAATCACTTGAAATTTGACAATTCAGTTGGAGTGCTTAAGCCTCTACTTGTTTTGTTTTAATGAAATAGAGTTGGATTTAGTGGCCAATAACACTAATCACACTGATGGTATTGGAGATAATAGAGAATGAGAAAAAGCCAGTCATCATTGAGTTAGAGTGAGAGTAAGAGAAGAAAGCTTATGGAAAAGAAGGGAGAGAGAGTGAAAAAGAAGAGACTAGTCAGAGAGAGTCAGAGAAAGAGATACAGACAGAGACAGTAAAAATAGAAGCAGAGAGAAACGAGCAACAGAAGGAACAACTTGATGGACAAATCAATGTAGACAGTGATCAAGTAAAGAAAGAGATTAAAAGATAAAAATGGAAATGTAGGGTAAATAAGCAAGGTGTCATAGTGGTCATAGCATTATAATTAGGAATTTTTATTCTATATCAGGGGCTGACAAGGTGCTTATAAGTCTCTCAAGTACTGTCAGCCTCATTTTTCATCTTTGTCAAATTTTGGAGCTGGACTTGATGGTTTGGTTTCTAAGGACCTTCGATCCCCATGATCCTCTAGTTGCCAGAGAGTGAAAATCATGTCCCACTGGGATTAGTCTTAGAAGAGATTGAGGCAGAGTTGATGTGAATCAGGCACTAAGGATGAGAGGGAAAGAGGTAAGTGTCCACATGACTTGGAAGTATAGGGAGTAAGGGGCAATATGTGGAATAAAACAGGTAGATATCCTAGTGTACTCTTCTTTGGATTATGAATGATCTTGGGAGATGGGTATTAAGAGTTTGGCCTTGGATATTTCAGTCAAAACAATCATTCTTAAATTGTGGATCATGACCCATATGGGGTCGCATAACTGAATAAGGGGGTCACAAAATTATGATTCTGCATAAAAATTTCTTGGACAAAAAGGGGTTGCGAGTGGATAAAGTTTAAGAAGCCCTACAGTACATATTAAGCCATTATCCTTGTTATAGTGCAATAAAGTAGAAACAAATGGTCCCTCAGGTTATTGGCTAGGAAGTATAAGAAGGAAATAATGCTTTTGAGGAAAAGATTGAAAGAAGGAGAAGGAAAGAGAAGGATTGAGACAAAGACAGTGACAGAGACAAAGAGAGAAACAGAATGTGTGAGAGAGAAACACACAGAACAATATATATGGAGAGAAAAAGTGAGAGCGGCTGTAAGACAGAAAACTCCGGCTGATACAGCATGACACATAGAAACACTCACACATACATACACACAACTACGAGATATTGAGTAATTATTGAGGGAAGAGACCATGATGGAGGATGATGAGCAATAGAGATAAGAGAGACCAGGTGAGGGCAGAAAGCAAAGGAAAGAATTATCAGGCTGGTGTAGGGAAGGCCAGCTAGGTGGTACAGTGGATAGACACGTTATTTGGAAATCATTTATTGAATTTAAATTCTATCAGAGTCACTGACAAGTACTGTTCCTTTGGAAAAAATCACTTCTATGTTCAGCTTCAGTTTTTTGCTTAGTAAACTTCTTGTGCAGGATTTGATATCTATTGATGCTTTAGCTCTATGATCCTCTGGTAGCCACAGAGAGAAAAGGATTTACACTTGGGAGTAAGCTTGAAAAATAAAGAGATAGAGTCATGGGGAATCAGGCATTGGCCATGAGAAGGAATCATCTACAGACAATAGAAGTATCTACAGTGTGGGAAAATGGAGAGAAAAGCACCTAGGTCTCATAAGTGACAGTTCTTTGAAGTCAGAATGAATGTAGTCAGGGTATCTAAGCCTCTAACTGCTGTTTTACTATTATGGAGTTTGGTATCATGGACCAAATGGGCCTTAAGGCTCTAAAACTGATTATATATATAGTAGGGGAAACAAAGAGCCACTTGTTTGTAGAGGGCATAAGAGTAAGGGGAAAAATCTTTTGAGGAGGAGATGATAGAGACAAAGAAGAGAAAGGAAGAGAGACAGAGATATAAATGAGAAAGCACTGTAAAGAAGGTGAAAATTTGAGGGAGGAAACCCAAGTGGGGAAGAGATTAAAAGGAAAAGGATTCCCTAGGAGGAAGACTGAGAATGATGGAAAGAGATCTGACTTTGGAGTCAAGATATTAGAGTTGGAAACGTGATGCTTAATATGTTTTCCTGGGCATTTCTCTTGCCATTTTCAGCCTCAGTTTCTTCCTCTGTAATTGATGGCAGTGGCAGTGGTGGCCTTTAAGGTTTCTCTGGCTCTATGAGTTTATGGATGGGGAGAGAGGAAAGAAAGCCCACTCAGGACTGGAGTGAGAAGGGTGATAAATTTAGAGAAAAGCGTGTAGAGGAGGAGAGAGGTATGGAGGGACAGGACCACTGGGAATGGCCTTTGGAGGCCATTTGTGGAGCATAGAGCAAAGTCTCCATGTATATAAAAACCTGTTCCTCTGGGTCAATATGATCTGAGTCCAAAGGTTCTTCACACATTCTTATTAGATGTGTGACCCTGGGTAAGCCACTCAGTGTCTGAGACTTCTTTTCTTCTGTTCGCAATGCTAGGCTCAGACTCGGTGACCTGTAGGGTTTCTTCCACTGCGAGTCAGGGAGAAGAAAGGGAAGTTAGGATTTTAGACCTGGGATGTGTCTGGGAGGCAACTCAGAGCCATATGATAGAGTCTTCTGGTGGAAGGAGAACTATTGGAGTTTGCATCTGAACTCAGCTGGGGCAAAGTTGGTTTATCCCGGGCAAGTCACTTCACTTACCTTAACCACAGTTTTCTCTTCTGTCAAATGCTGGTGTTGCACTTGACGGTCTCCCATTGTCCTGCGGCCAAATGGTGCCGTGAGGGTCAGAGGGCAAGCAAGCCCTGGCACTGATGCCGTGTGTGTGTGTTGGAATGAGAACCAGTCATCTTGCCACATCTTGATGGCCTAAAATGTAGAAATCCCCCAGTTCTCTGGGTGCCCTAGAGAATCTCCTATCCCCCTACAAGGACAGGGTCAAAGTCTGATCCAGTGTGGTGACAAGTACTTGCTGTCCTTGGATAGGAGACCATGCATTTTATTCCAAAATAGCTCCTTTTTAATACTTTTTATAAAATTATTTTTTATTTTGATTTTAATAAAATTTGGTCCCTTCCCTTATCTCCTGTCCTTGAATAGAGAGTGTATTCATCTTAATGAATGTTAGAAACATTCATTAAGTACCTACCACATGTCAGGCCCCATGTTAAACCCTGGAGATGTAAAGAAAGGTGAAAGGCAGCTCTTCAGGAGCTCCCAGTCTAATGGCACAGACAACAAGCCAACAGCTATGGAGGAGCCTTGCTGAGAATGGAGACCATTGCAGGCCTGGGGGACAGCCACTGATATTGGTTAGAGTCAGAAGATGGAACGTGTTGTTCCGAGAAAAAGGAGGCCACTGTCACTGCATTACATATGCATTATATTGGGGGAGTGTAAGGTGAAAGGAGACTGGAAAGGCGGCTGGTCAGGCAGGGCTTTGCATGCCAAGCAGAGGCTTTTAGACCTCATTCTGGAGGCTCTGGGCGTCCCTGAGTAGTGGCCCTGCTGGCTGAGCAGCTGAATGGAGGATGGAGTGGAGGAGGGTGAGAATGGAGGCAGGAAGAGCAATAAAAAGGGTCTTTCAGTGGCCCAATATGAGATGATGAGGAAGTGCCCCAAGGTGGGGGCAGTGTCACAGGACAGAAGTGTCACTTGTGAGAGGTGTGCAGAAGGTAGAATGGACAGGCCTTGGTAATAAATAAATAAATAGATAGATAGATAAATAGATAGATAATAAATCCTTTGGTTTTCCTCAACACCCAAATTTCCCCATTTTCTCCATCTATATAAACAGGAGCCCATCCTCTTTGTTCTCTTCCTCTCTCTCTCTTGTGAAACGCTTGTTGAATGCTGCTTATTGTCATTGTGTTTTGTGTGCATGGAAGATTGTGAAAGCCCAGTTTCTTCCTTAGAAAGCTGTAGCTACTTCCCTTCATGGAGAATAGCCCTTCTCTGCAGGTTAGGGAGAGTAGATCCCCCACATGCAGGTAACTGACAGGACTCCAACCTGTTGGTGAGTTAGGGCCTGATCCTCTCAAAGCTGGAGCCATTGCTGTGCAGGGCCCAGCGCTTCAGAGACACCAGGGCCATTGCTGGTCCTCCTGACCTTTGTCCTGCCTCTGGACCTAGGTGATGAAGAGAGACAAGCTGGCAACTTTCTGCAACTGTGCCTCACTTAAATCCAATTCATGTGCAAGTCAACTCATCCCCTCTCATCCACTATTTGGTTCATATGATGTCCTTGGTTCCCTTCAAAAATGAAGGATGAACAACAACAAGAAGTAGGGATCTTTTTAGTTTAGCTTCTTATCTCTGATCTAGGGTCTTTGGCTTCTGGCTGTTGTGCTTCTAGAAGGAGGTTGAGAGAATGATCCAAGTGTTTGTGATTAGAACCTGGTTAGTGTGGTTCACTCTGAGTTAGTGGAGTGATGGGACACTTGGGAGTGCTGGAGTGTGCACATGGTAAATTTTTACCTTTCTGACCACCCTCCCATGGTACTGTCACTCTTCTGCTCTTTGGGCAGGAAGAGTGGTTTTTATGCAGGTTTCTTTGGTCCAAAGGAGAGGAGAGTGAAACACGTAGAAAAGGTGGTGAGTCAGATGTTTGTTGGTTGTGGCTTCAGAGGAAGGGCTGTTCTGTGCCAGGGAATTGGCTTAGTTGTGAATTCTTGATCCAGGTTGGGACCATCCATCTTGGTAGCTATAGCTACTTCTCAAGGTTTCTCTTCGGCAGGTAGAGAGGAAAGATGTAGGGATCTTGTGCCTCAATAGGAGGAACACTTCCTTTGTCTTGTCAGTGGAAGAGCTGGGACGAAGACTTCAGATGGAACCTTTTGCTTCTTGACCTCAAGAGAAATCCTTCATTCCCCCATGAAATTAAGAGAAGGCATTTGCTAGGGTTGCATGTGTGCATAAATGAAGATGGCCAGTGATTGTGTGAGTGAATGTAGAAGCTCAAACACGTCACGAGGCGAAACACTTGTAAAGACTTGAATTAGGCCAATGGTTTGGTCTCCTGGCAGTGAGAATCTCTGGCAATCACTGATTTCTTAGCTAGCTGAGAACATAGTATACCTAGAGTCCTCCTGCCTAAAAGAGTCTCCAATAGTGTAGCCCCTGTGGGAAGATTAGGCCCATGAGAAACCAAACAAACCATCACAATCCTAGAACTTCTCTTGTCTCAGAATTTTCTATTCTGAAATTCTCTTATGTCTTTGAAAAGGGAGCCTAGAACTTTGTTCCAAGATTTTGTGTCCTGAGACACAGGAGAGAATGAGCAGGGTTTTGATTGTGCTTGGTTGTCGTATGTAATATAGAGCATGTGCTGTTGTGGTTGTCTGCATTTTGTGTCTTTGTGAATGAAGCTTTTTTTCCTGAGGTCTGATCAGCCAAAGGAAAAAGGGCGAATAGGGGGAGAGCTCGTGATTGGGCATTTCCAAACTTTCAAAGGATATCATATCTCTGTATTCCTGATTCTGGCCAAGTTAGGAATACAGGATAGGTGGGCAGGGGGAAAGAGGGAAAGGGGCAAAGTGGAAAATGGAAGGGGAGAGGAAGAGAGTGAGTGAGTGAGAGAGAGAGAGAGATAGGAAGAGAGATTCTTTTCCCATTTGTAACAATTTGTGGAGTTTCAGACTAATTAGAGAACTAATTTGTGAGTGGTGTAATCTGTTTACTAGTATAGCAAATTGTGAAGAGACTGTGGTTCAAGCTCTAGGATCTTGTTTGGCTTTTTGGGATATGGCTCCTTAGAAGTGCTCAAATGGAGACTTGGTGGAATTTGCATTTAAAATTCACCAGAACCCCATTGCCATTCTTTTCCTTACTTGGAAGACCAAAGAATTTATTGGTTTTATGTAGAGAAGGTGATTATTATGAGTAGAAGATTTTCAGTCCTTAATAGACTGAAGCTAGTTTAAAAGATTTTCTTCTAGTGATTACAAAAGTAAGCAGTCATTTCTCTAGTTTAAATCTTGAAACATTATCTAGTATTTAAGAAAAATTTAGTGTATTCTTGCTCAGGAAGAAAGAGTCTTGTTTAAATCAAAATGCAAAATAGAATAAGGGAATAAGCAATTTCATTTTGGGAGAATAGTTTTTCTGACCACTCTGGTTTTCTGTGACTGATTTGGCAGAATGTAATTGCTGAGATAAATAAGAGGAAAAGTCACCTAAAAGGAATTAAAATGGACTATGGCTTTGCAAGTTCTTAAGGAAGGAATGAAATTGGAAGAGTTTTGCTTGATAAAGTGAGAAACTGCTTGTAATCCACAAAGTTTTAAACTGAATTTGAGATGTACAAGACAAATTTGCTGAAGTTGCAGAGTAAAATCCAGCAGAGTAGAGAAATTAGTCCCGTGCTGGTCAGAGACATGCTTTGGAGGGGGACAGGTGTGAGATTGAGAAAGTCGCAGAGAAGGAAGGAAGGTGAAGCAGTAGACCAGGTGTGCTGAGAGGCAGTTCTAGGGTGTGCAGGGATCATTCTAATTTAATCCAAGTCTGAACAGAGAGAGGACTGCGCCTTTCTATAACACCTCTTGACTATTCCCCCCTCTGTCCTCTGACATAGCCCCCACTCTTGTCCAGGGCCTCATTTCCTCATATCTGGACTATGGCCATAGTGGCTCTGCTCCAGGTCTCCTCCTTCTAGTCCATCCTCCATTGGGCTAAGAACACTTTTCTTAAAGCGCAGGTCCAATCATGTTCCCTTTGCTCAGTAAACTTCAGTGGCTCCCTACTGCCTCCAGAATCTAATAAATAATATTTTCTTAGCAGACTAGATCTCTTCCCAAGTTGCGCTTCCTGCCTTTGCAGTCTCGTTCTACTTTATTCTCCTCCACCTCCTGGGTGCAGCGACATTATCCTCCTTGCTGTACCTTGAATATGATGCTATCCCCTGACTATTCATATTTTCACTGGCTTTCCACCATGCCTGTAATGCTCTACCTGCTCAGTCTCACGGTGGATGGTCCTCTGGCCTTGGGCTCCAGACTATTTGTTCTCATTCTGACTCATACTGGGGCAAGCCGTGTTATCTCTGGAAAGTCAATCGACGTCATTTAGTCTCAGTTTCCTCTTTTGTAAAAAGAAGGGGCTGGATGTCATGTAACTTTACAGCTCTGTGACCCAGCAGATGAGAGAATGAGAAAAAAGAAAGCCCCCCCCCCACCTCTGTTAATTTGTGTGTGAGAGAGAGTTGGAGGGAAGATGGCAGTGAGGAAGATCAGAGAGAAGCAATGAGGCCTGGGGGTAATGTGTGAAGTCTCAAAGGCTCCTAGAGGACCTATGACTGTTGTGAATGGTCATGAGTTCAAATTCTGATTCATAACATGCTTAGTGGCTGTGTGATGCTGGGAAAGTCACCAATTGTCTAAGCTGCTTTCTTCTTCTTTAAAATGATGGAGTTGGACTCAGTAGCCCTTATGGTTCATTCCAGCTCAAAATGTCAGTTAATCTCAGTGATCAAGAACTAATTTAGAGTACTGATTTTTAGATTAGATAGAGGGATTGTAGGGTAAAAAGTTTCTGAGCCGCACATTGAGAGAAAAAGTACATTTTCTGTGGACAGTGAGTTATCTGAGTGGACTGTCCTTAGAGGTTTAGAGCCGAGTTCAGATCCAACTTTGTGTTCTCACTAAATGTTTGACCTTGAGAAATGTATTTAACATGTATAAATTCTGAGATAATATAATGGAGTTAGTTGTACTTAGTGGCCCCCAGGTTTCTCCCAGGTCTAAATCCATGATCCTATTAGTGATGGGAAGAAAAAAATAGTTATTATTGGGTAGAAATGAGAGTAAGGGAAAAAATCTTTTGATGAAAAGTGAGGAAGAAAATAAGGTTAGAGAAAGAGAGGGAGAAAGGAGGGGTAGTGAGTGAAGGAGCAAAGGAGGGAAGGAGACGGAGAGGAGAGACAGACAGACTCAGAGAGTGGAGGAGAGCCAGAGCCAGAGAGCCAGCTTTAGAGGCAGAGATAGAGAGATTGGAAAACAGAAATAAAGAAAAACAGTATACCTTGAGAAGAAGGGACAAAGGAATATGGAAAGAGAGAAATCATTTTTGTTGATGGTGAGCAACTGATCAAAGAAATACGTAGTTGTAAAGGTATACTAGTCTTGGGAAATGTGGAGCAAACCATCTAAATTTCCTAGTGTTCAGAGCAGTGTAATTAGAATGGAGTGAGTTTACGTTCCATATCAGTGGCTAATAAGCTATTTTACTCTGGAGAAGTCCCTTAACCAATTGTTAGACTCACTTTTAATCTTAATAAATTTAGGAAGCTAGACTTGATGGTATCTATGGATTCTCCAGCTCCATGATCCTCTGGCTACCAGATAGTGAAAAGGCTGTGCACTTGGGATTAGTCTTAAAATATAGAGTATTTAACTGAATCATTCACTGAAGATGAGGAGACAGAGGTAAATGTCCACAGAAAATGGATATGTGTAAATTGAAGTGAGTATGTAGAATTAAATAGCTAGATATCCTTGTGGACCATCTTGGAAGTATCAATGACCTGAGTTCAAATCTTAGTTAATATTCTTAGTTAAGTCTTTTTACCTGGGTAATTACCTGGACTGTCTATGGTAATATCTTCCATTATAATATAACTATATTGGACTCAATGGTCCCTTAAGTTCCTTCCCACTCTAAATCTATGGCTCTATTGGTGATTAGGGAGTAAAAGGAAAAAAAAAACTATCATTGAGTTGGAATTAGAGTAAAGAAATAAACCTTTTTAGGAGGAGTTAGAGAGAATGAGGGTCAAAGGGAAGGATTGAGAGAAAGGCAAAAAATGACAAAGACAGAGAAAAGTAAGATTGAGAGAGTTAGACACACAGACTCACACACACATATACACATGAAAATTAGAGAGTGACAGCAAGGTAGAGAAAAAACACAGATACAACACAAGAGGTAGAGAGATCGAAATATATTCAAAAGGACAAGATAGTAAAGGGAAGAGAGTATTATGGAGGACCATGAGGAATACAAAAAAAGAGACCCAAGGTAATGGAGAGATGCTTAGGGAAGAGACCTGTGTAAAGTAGTAGTGTAACGTAGTCATAGTGTAATGTGTGTTCTGGTAAATAGAATATTGTAGTTGAAATTGATTGAGTTTAAGTCCCACTTTCGCAGCTCAGAAGCTTGGTTACTTTGGAGAAATAACCACTTAACCACTGTGGCCCCGTGTGTTCTATTTAGGCAAATAATGGGGCTACCTTTTATGATGTCTAATGATGTTTGAGCTCAATGATTTTATGTGTGTCAGAGCAAAGGATGTCCACTTAGGATTAAGCTTAAAGAAGAACAGGGAATCAGGTAATGAACATGAGAAGAAAGAAAGCAGCATCCACAAGAAGAAGAACTGTGTGTAGTAAAGCAAACAGGAAGATAATAATAGCCAGAATAACTAAAGCAGCCATGCTTAAACTTTGGTTACTTGTGACCTCTTTTCTCTTGGGGAATTTTTACATTGCTCTCGGTGTATTGGTATATAAAATAGGTAGGTACATAAATCAAACATTTATTGATAATTACAATAATAGTGATAAAAATAATAATTTCAATCATAATTTTGGAACCTCCACATTCAGTTATGTGAGCCCACATGGGATTGTAACCCACAGTTAAAGAAGCTTTGAACTAGGGGATTCATTTTGGAATAGTTAATGACCTGAGTCCCACTATTATTGCACATTTTTAATAACTGTTTATTCATTTAGAGTAGGGAAAGTTTGGCCCATCGGCAATGTAACGCCCACAAAATCATTTGCTTAAGCAACCACAGGCGATGATGAGCTAAGCTAGGTACAACGATCCCCTGCTACTTGAGTTTTATAAGTGATAATTTTGTATGGCCTGTGAATGATACTGGAATATCCAAATGGACTTAAGCAGAAAAAAAGGTTCCCTATCTCTGAGTTAAGAGTACCTAATGCCCTGTCTACCATTATAGTATAATGGAGTTGGATAAAATGGCCCCTATGGATCCTTCTAACTCAAATTTTTTGATCTAATTGATTTTAGGAAGAAAAGATCTTTTGATATTGACTAGGAAGCAAAAGTGGAGGAAGAGACAGAGAGGAGACAGAGATGAAACAAGCAAAGGGGAGAGAGTGGGAGAGCATGAGACAGAAATAGTGAGAGATGTAAAGATAAAAACAGAGAATGGCATTGAGATATTCTGAAAAATCTAGAAATTAGATAAAGAGGAACACTGATAAAGAGACAGAGAGAGAGCCATATGATAATGAGCAAGGGAAAGATGGAAGTATATGGAGGACAATGAGGAATAGAGAGAGAAAAGACCACAAGGAGAGATGCAATGGGAAGAGACAACTGGCAGGTGTAGAAGAAGGCAGTTATGTTTCATGAGTTGACTCATTGAGTTTAAATCCCAACATAACGTCTGACTTATGTCAGTCATGTCACTT
This sequence comes from Sarcophilus harrisii, assembly GCF_902635505.1. Taxonomy (NCBI): domain Eukaryota; kingdom Metazoa; phylum Chordata; class Mammalia; order Dasyuromorphia; family Dasyuridae; genus Sarcophilus; species Sarcophilus harrisii. The sequence goes on from NC_045432.1 coordinate 26,809,942, forward strand.
AATGACTCACAGTCTTTGTTTTCTCCTCAGTACATGTATTGGGAGGGATTCTATGGTGTCTAATGACAAACCATTTGTATAATCCTCTGGATTAGAGAGATAAAAGGATAACTGCTTTGAATTAAGCTTTAATAAAGAAAGAATTATAAGCAATAAAACATCATGAATGAGGAGATAGAAGTAAGATTCTACAGGAAATAGAAATGTGTACATTGGGAAGAAGACATAGAGAAAAAGATGGCTGCTAGTAGACTCGTAGGAAGTTAGAATGATCAGAGTTCAAATCGTAATGAACGTTCTGACTATTTGAGGCTGGTAATTCAGAGTATGTAAGGTACCCTGTTCTGCAATACCATAATAGGATTAGACTCAATGGCCCTTTAGGATCAATTCCAGCTCCAAATGTATGATTATAGTCATGAAAGGAGATCCAGAAAAGATAAGCTATTATTGAGTGGGGAAAAAATTTTTGGAGGAGAAGGGGGGGGGAGGGCGGGCGGGAAGGGGATAGAGAGAGAGAGAGACAGACAGACAGACAGACAGACAAAGAGACAAAGTGGGAGCGAGGCAAAGAGATATAAAGTAGCAGTGAGATAAATAGTAGAAATAAATAGAAAAAGACAACGAGAGAGACAGAGACAAAGAAATTTAGAAACAAAATAAGAGAGAAAAAGAGAATGAGAGAGACAGAAAGAAATGAAGAAATCATTTCAATTAAGAGATCATATAATAAAATATAATAATATAATCATTTAAATTAAGCAAAAATAATATAAATGAAAATATCATAAAGAAACAGAAATAGAAAAAGAAAGTGAGAAAGAAAGACACATTGAGAGAGACAAAGAGACAAGGTGGGAGTGAGACAGAGAAAGAGATAAAGACGGAAAGTAGCAGTGAGATAGATAATAGGGAAAAATAGAGACACAGAAAAAAGTGAATGAGGAGATAGACATAGATAGAGACAAGGAATTTTAGAGATAAAATCATAAAGAAGACAAAAATAGGATGAGAAAAATAGAGACAGAGAGAAATATAAGTTTTAAGTTATAAAGATAAAGAGAAACAGAAAAAGAGAATGAGAGACACATACAGAGCGAGAAAATGTCAGAATGACCCGAGTTCAAATTGTAATGAATATTCTGACTATTTGGGGCTGGTAAATTCAGAGTATGTAAGCTACCCTGTTCTGTAATACCCTAATAGGATTTGACTCAGTGGCCCTTTAGGATCAATTCTAGCTCCACATGTATGATTATAGTCATGAAAGGAGATCCAGAAAAGATAAGCTATTATTGAGTGGGGAAAAAATTTTTGGAGTAGGAGGCAGGGGGAGGGAGGGAGGGAAGGGGATAGAGAGAGAGAGCAGACAGACAGACAGAGAAAGAGACAAAGTGGGAGCGAGGCAAAGAGATAGAAAGTAGCAGTGAGATAAATAATAGAAAGAAATAAAAAAGACAACGAGAGAGACAGAGACAAAGAAATTTAGAAACAAAATCAGAGAAAAAGAGAATGAGAGAGAGACAGAAAGAAATGATGAAATCATTTCAATTAAGATGTAATATAGTAAAAGATAATATAATCATTTAATTTAAGTGGTAATAATATAATAAAAGAAAAAACCACAAAGAAACAGAAATAGAAAAAGAGAATGAGAAAGAAAGAGACATTGAGAGAGACAAAGAGACAAGGTGGGAGTGAGACAGAGAAAGAGATAAAGACAGAAAGTAGCAGTGAGATAAATACCAGGGAAAAATAGAGACACAGAAAAAAGTGAATGAGGAGACAGACATAGATAGAGACCATGAGTTTTAGAGATAAAATCAGAAACAAGACAAAAAGAGGATGAGAAAAACAGAGACAGAGAGAAATATAAGTTAAGTTATAAAGATAAAGAGAAACAGAAAAAGAGAATGAGAGACACATACAGAGAGAGACAATGTCAGAATGATACGAGTTCAAATCGTAATGAACATTCTGACTATTTGGGGCTGGTAAATTCAGAGTATGTAAGCTACTCTGTTCTGTAATACTCTAATAGGATTTGACTCAGTGGCCCTTTAGGATCAATTCTAGCTCCACATGTATGATTATAGTCATGAAAGGAGATCCAGAAAAGATAAGCTATTATTGAGTGGGGAAAAAATTTTTGGAGGAGGAGGAGGGGGGCGGGGGGAGGGAGGGAGGGAAGGGGATAGAGAGAGAGAGAGACAGACAGACAGAGAAAGAGACAAAGTGGGAGCGAGGCAAAGAGATAGAAAGTAGCAATGAGATAAATAATAGAAAGAAATAAAAAAGACAACGAGAGAGACAGAGACAAAGAAATTTAGAAACAAAATCAGAGAAAAAGAGAATGAGAGAGAGACAGAAAGAAATGATGAAATCATTTCAATTAAGATGTAATATAGTAAAAGATAATATAATCATTTAATTTAAGTGGTAATAATATAATAAAAGAAAAAGCCTCAAAGAAACAGAAATAGAAAAAGAGAATGAGAAAGAAAGAGACATTGAGAGAGACAAAGAGACAAGGTGGGAGTGAGACAGAGAAAGAGATAAAGACAGAAAGTAGCAATGAGATAAATACCAGGGAAAAATAGAGACACAGAAAAAAGTGAATGAGGAGACAGACATAGATAGAGACCATGAGTTTTAGAGATAAAATCAGAAACAAGACAAAAAGAGGATGAGAAAAACAGACAGAGAGAAATATAAGTTACGTTATAAAGATAAAGAGAAACAGAAAAGAGAATGAGAACAATAAAAGAGACAATGCAGAATGGGATAGAGTTAAACTAAAACATTCTGACTATTTGGGCTGGCAATCTGAGGCACCCTGTTCTTGTAATACATAATAGATTTAATTTTAGGATCAATTCTAGTCCCTGATGATTATAGTCATGAAAGGAGATCCAGAAAAGATGTTTATTGAGTAAAAAATTTTGAGGAGGAGGAGGAGGAAGGGGGGGGGAGGGAGGGAAGGGGAAGAGAGAGGAACAGACAGACAGAGAAAGAGACAAAGGGGAGGGAGGCAAAGAATAAAGAGAAAGAAAAAAAAGAAAAACAAAAAGACAAGAGAGAGAAGAGACAAAGAAATTTAGAAACAAAAATTAGAGAAAAGAAATGAGAGAGAACAGAAAGAAATGATGAAATATTCAAAAGATGTAATATTAAAAAGAAAAAACAAATTTAAGTGGTAATAATATAATAAAAAAAAAAGCCCCAAAAAACAGAAAAGAAAAGAAAAGAAAAAAGAGACATTGAGAGAGACAGCAAAAGGGTGGATGGAAGAGAAAGAGAAAAGACAGAAAGTAGCAATGAGAAAATACCCAGGAAAAATAGAGACAGAAAAAGGAATGAGGAGACAGACAGATAGAGACCATGAGTTTTAGAGATAAAACAAAACAAGACAAAAGAGGAGAGAAAAAAGAGACAGAGAGAAAAGAAGAAAAAAAAGAGAAAAGAAAAGAGAATGAGAGAGACATACAGAGAGAGACAAGAAGAAAATGAGTTCAAATTGTAATGAACCTGACTATTTTGGTAAACAGAGTGGTTTCCTGTTCTGTAATACCCTAAAGGATTTGACCCATCCTTTAGGATAATTTAGCCCACATGTATGCTTTAGTCAGAAAGGAGATCCAGAATAATGTATCTAAAAAAAATTTTGAGGAGGAGGAGGAGGAGGAGGGGGGGAGGGAGGAAAGGGGGACGAGAGAGAGAGAAGACAGACAGAGAAAGAAAAAAGGGAGGGAGGCAAAAGAAGAAAGAAAATGAGAAAAAATAGAAAGAAAAAAAAGACAAGAGAGAGACAGAGAAAAAGAAATTTAGAAACAAAATAGAAAAAGAATGAGAAGAAAGAAATGATGAAACTACCAATTAAGATGTAAAAGAAAAAGAAATATAACATTTAATTTTAAGTGGTAAAATAAAAAAAAGAAAAAACCACAAAGAAACAGAAATAGAAAAAGAAATGAGAAAGAAAGAACATTGGAGAGACAAAGAGGAAGGTGGGGAGTGAGAAGAGAAAGAGATAAAGACAGAAAGTAGAGGAGATAAATAAGGGAAAATAGAGAACAGAAAAAAGGAATGAGGAGACAGACAATAGAGACATGAGTTTTTAGAGAAAAACGAAACAAGAAAAAGAGGATGAGAAAACAGAGACAGAGAAAATATAAACAAATTAAGATAAAGAGAAACAGAAAAAGAGAATGAGAGACACAACAGAGAGAGAAAAAATGATCGAGTTCAAACGTAATGAACCTTCTGACTATTTGGGCCTGGTAAATTTGAGTATGTACTGGTTTGTAAACCTAATAGATTTGACTTAGTGGCCCTTTAGGGATCAACCTAGCTCCAATGTGGATTATAGTCATGAAAAATCCAGGATGTATTATTGAGGGGGAAAAATTTTAAGGAGGAGGAGGAGGAGGGGAGGGGGGGGAGGGGGGGGAAGGGATAGAGAGAGAGAGAACAGAAGAGAAAGAGACAAAGTGGGAGGAGGCAAAGAACAGGGAGCAATGAGAAAAAAGAAAGAAAAAAAAAAAGAAAAGAGAGAGAGAGAGAGAAAGAAATTTAGGAAACAAAAACGAGAAAAAGAGAATGAGAGAGAGACAGAAAAAATGATGAAATATTTCCAATTAAGATGTTATAAAAAGATAAATAACATTTAATTTAATGGTAAAATTTAAAAAAGAAAACCAAAAAGAAACAGAAATAGAAAAAGAAAGAGAAAGAAAGAGACGTTAGAGAGACAAAGAGACAAGGAGGAGGAGACAGAAAAGAATAAAACAGAAAGTAGCAGTGAGAAAATTGAAAATAGGAACAGAAAAAGTGAATGAGGAGACAGAAAGATAAACCATGAGTTTTAGAGAAAAATGAAACAAGACAAAAAAGAGGATGAGAAAACAGAGAACAGAGAGAAATATAAGAAAAAAGAAAAGAGAAACAAGAGAATGAGACACAACAGAGAGAAATGAAATGATCGGAGCCAAATTGTTAAACTGACATTTGGGTTGGAAACTGGTAGTTACCTGTTTTAATACCCAAAGGATTGACCTAATTTGCCCTTTTAGGGATCAATTCCAGCTCTAAAATGTATGATTATAGCTGAAAGGAGATCCAGAAAAGATGTTTTTATTGAGGGGAAAAAATTTTGAGGAGGAGGAGGAGGGGGGGGGGGGGGGAGGGGGGGGGGAAAGGGAGAGAGAGAGAGAGGGAGAGAGAAATAGAAAGATATACAAAGAGATAAAGTGGGAGCGAGGCAAAGAGATAAAGACAGAAATTAGTAGTAAGATAAATAGTAGAATGGAAAAAGAAATCGAGAGAGACAGAGAAAAAGAAATTTAGAAACAAAATAAGAGAGAAAAAGAGAATGAGAGACAGAAAGAAATGACGAAATCATTTCAATTAAGAGGTAATATAATAAAAGATAATAATATAATCATTTAAATTAAGCGATAATAATATAATAAAAATCATAAAGAAACAGAAATAGAAAAAGAGAATGAGAAAGACACAGAGAGACAAAGAGGCAAGGTGGGAGTGAGATAGAGAAAGATAAAGATGGAAAGTAGCAGTGAGATAGATACTAGGGAAAAATAGAGACAGAGAAAAAAGAGAATGAGCGAGACAGACATAGAAAGAGACAATGAATTTGAGAGAGAAAATCAGAAACAAGACAAAAAGAGGATGAGAAAACAGAGAGAGAGAGAAAAAAAGATAAGGTATTATTGGGGGGGGGGGGGGGGGGGGGGGGGGGGGGGGGGGGGGGGGAAGGGGATAGAGTGATAGAGAGATTGGCAGACAGAGAGACAAAGTGGGAGCCAGGTAAAGAGATAGAAAGTAGCAGTGACATAAATAGTAGAAAGAAATAGAAAAAGACAACGAGAGAGACAGACAAAGAAATTTAGAAACAAAATCAGAGAAAAAGACAATGAGAGAAAGAGACAGAAAGAAATGATGAAATCATTTCAATTAAGATATAATATAGTAAAAGATAATATAATCATTTAATTTAAGTGGTAATAATATAATAAAAGAAAAAACCACAAAGAAACAGAAATAGAAAAAGAGAATGAGAAAGAAAGAGACATTGAGAGAGACAAAGAGGCAAGGTGGGAGTGAACTAGAGAAAGATAAAGACGGAAAGTAGCAGTGAGATAGGTACCAGGGAAAAATAGAGACACAGAAAAAAGAGACTGAGGGAGACAGATATAGACAGAGACAATGAATTTTAGAGATAAAATCAGAAAGAAGACAAAAAGATGATGAGAAAACAGAGAGAGAGAGAAATATAAGTTAAATTATAAAGCTAAAGAGAAATAGAAAAAGAGAATGAGAGACACATACATAGAGAGACAATGTCCGAATGATACGAGTTCAAATCGTAATGAACATTCTGACTATTTGGGGCTGGTAAATTCAGAGTATATAAGCTACCTTGTCCTGTAAAGTATAATAGGATTTGACTCAATGGCCTTTTAGGATCAATTACAGCTCCAAATGTATTATTATAGTCACCAAAGGAGATCCAGAAAAGACAAGCTATTATTGAATGGGAAAAAATTTTTGGAGGAGGAGGAGGAGGAGGAGGCGGGGCGGGGGAGGGAGGGAAGGGGACAGAAAGAGAGAAAGAGATAGAGGGAGAGAGAGAAGGATAGACACATTAGACAGAGACAGGGATAGAGACAGAAGACAGAGAAATATGGAGATTAAAATCAAATACAAACAAAAAGAGAATGACAGACACAGAAGTTTAGAGGTAACATCAGATAGAAACAAATAAGCAGAAAAAGAATAGAAGAGACAGAGAGAGACATAGGCAGAGGAAGAGGTAGAGAAAGGGTTAGATCAGAGACAGGGTACAGCTTCACTAGTTGGGATGGGGAGAGAGAAAACCAAGGGTCAGAGTGTGAAGAGTCAGTCAGTTATTCAACAAGCATTTATTGAGCTTTTAATGTGTACCTCTGGCAATACAAATAAAAGGAAATAAAACGAACATCTCTGCCCTCAGGGAAGTAGTTCCAGTGGTGGAAACAAGCTAGTAAAGGAAGCTGAAAAGTGAGTGTGGCTCTAGGGGCGGAGCGTAGCCTGTGTGGGCAGAAGACAGAGATATCCTCAGTGTATTATGGCAGGAAAGGTAGACGTGAAAGATAAAAATAGTGAGGGAAAGAGAGAGGGTAAGACAGAGTGGAAGAAAGATGGGGGAGAGAAACATAGACAGAAAGAAATATAGAGATAAAATCAGAGAGACAGAAAAAGAATGAGAGAGAGAGATGGAGGTAAAAAGAGAAACAGAGACAGATAGAAATATAGATATAAAATCACAGAAAAACAGAACCAGAAAGAGAGACAGAGACAAAGTGAGGGAGAGAACTATGGAGATAAAATTAGACAGAAAATGATAATCAGAGAGACAGAATAGAGACAGTTTAACAGAACAAGAAAATCAGGAGAGAGACAGAGAGAGAGAACATACCAGATAGACACAGAAATTTATAGATACAATCAAAAACTGAAACACAAAAAGAGAACCAAAAAGAAAAAGATAGAAATACAGATACTTTGAAAAAGTGGGAGAGAGCTATAGAGAGAAAATGAAAGACAGAGAGTAAAAGAGAACCAACTAGATAGAGACTGAAATAGAGAAATATAGAGATAAAATCAGAGAGAAACAGAGAAAAAAAAAAGAATGAGGGGGATGGAGAGATAGAGAGGGTATAGAGACAGAGAGAGAGACACACACACAGAAAAAGAGAACCAGAGAGAGACAGAGACAGAAATTTAGAGATAAAATCAGAGAGAAATAGATAGAAAAGGAGAACCAAGAGACAGAGACGGAGAGAAATATAGAAATAATATCAGAGAAAGAGATAGAAAAAGAGAACCAGAAAAATACAGATACATATATAGAGAAAGACAAAGTGCTAGAGAGAACTTTATAATAAAATTAAAGAGAAATAGTTAGACAGATAAACAGAATCAGAAAAGAGAGAGAGACAGAGAAATATAGAGATGAAATAGAGAGACAGAAAAAAATCGAGAGAGAGACATGGAGAAAGACACAGAAGAGAGAAATATAAAGATTAAGTCAGAAACAGAAAACAGAAAAAGAGAACCAGAAAGAGAGAAAAAACATATATAGGAAAGGTACACACTTATGGAGAGATAGAGAGAGAGAATGAGAACTACAGGATAAAGTCAGTGAGAAATATAGAGATAAAATGAGAGAAAGAGACAGAAAAAGAATTAGAGAGACAGAGATAAATTTAGAGGAAAAAATCAGAGAGAAACAGAAAAAAAGAACTAGAGAGGCAGAAATGGATAGAGAGAAATTTAGAGATAAAATCATAAAGAGAGTGAGAAAAAGAGAACCAGAAAAAGAGACAGAGACGATAAAAACATTTAGACAAAATCAGAGAGAAAAAGAGACAGAAAAAGAAGAGACATATAGAGACAGAAAGACAGAGAGAAATATAGAGATAAAATCAGAGAGAGCAAGAGAAACAGAGAAACCCAGAAGAGAGAAAGATAGAGCGGGGGCGGGGGAGAGAGAGAGAGAGAGAGAGAGAGAGAGAGAGAACTATAGAGATAAAATCAGAGACAGAAAAATAGAACCAGAGAGAGACAGACAGCATTATAAATATAAAATCATAGGAAAACAGAGAGACAGAAAAAAGAACCAGAGATAGAGACAGACCAGAGAGAAATTTGGAGATGAAATCAGAGAAACTGAGATAGAAAAACAGTACCAGAAAGAAAAACATAGAGACAGATAGACATACAAAGAGAGACAAAGTAGGAGAAAAAAGAAACAGACAATAAAAGAGAACCAGAGAAAGAGAGAGAGAGAAATATAGAGATAAAATTAGAGAGAAATACAGAAAAAATGGAATTAGAGATAGACAGAAAGAAAGAGACAGAAAGAATTGTAGAGATAAAATCAGAGCGGAACAGAGAAACTGAAAAAGCGAGAAACAGAAAGAGAGTGATAGACCGAGACAAAGTGACAGAAGCATACAGATAAAATCAAAGAGAAACAGAAAAAGATAATCAGACATACAGAGAAACAGAGAAATGTAGAAATAAAATCAGAAATGGAGACAGAAAAAGACTAAGAGAGACAGATGAGAGATACAGACAGAGAAATTTAGAGAGAAAATCAGAGAGAAAGTGTGAGAGAGAACCATAGAGATAAAGTTAAAGAAAAGCAGAGACATAGAAAAGAGACACAGAAGAAAGAGAATGTGAGAGAGATACACATAGAGATAGAAAAATATAGATAAAATCAGAGGGAAATAGAGACAGAAAAAAGAGAATTAGAGAGATATAAAAAGATAAAATTAGAGAAAAATAAACAGAAAAAGAGAACCAATGAGAGAGAGAGACAAATTCAGAGAGAAATACAGATAAATCAGAGAGAAACAGATACAGAAAAAGATAACCAGAGAGACTGAGACAGACAGACAAAAATGTATGGAGATAAAATCAGAAAAAGAGAATGAGAAAGACAAAAGATAGAGAAAAATCTAGAGAACATCAGAAAGAAATCCATTTTGTTTTCTTTCTCATTTTTGTTTCCTTTTTGATCTGATTTTTCTTGTGGGGAAAGAGAAGTGTATCAATATGTGTGTGTGTGTATATATATATATATATATATATATATATATATATATATATAAACATTTATATTGGATTTAGTATGTATTTTAACAGTTTAATATTTATTGGATTATTTGCCATGTAGGGGAGGTGGTGGGGGGAAGAGGGAGAACATTTAGAATACAAGGTTTTGCAAGGGACAATGTTGAAAAATTATCCATGCATATGTTTTGAAAATAAGAAAAGCTTTACTTAAAAAAATAAAATCAGACAGATAGAGACAGAAAAAGACAAAGAAACAGAGGGATAGACACAAAATCAGAGACAGCGAAATATAGAGAAAAAAAAAGGAAAGAGTAAAACAGGAAAAGAGAACCAGAAATAGAAAGATGGAGAGAAAGACATATAGAATGAGATAAAGTGACTGAGACAGTTATACAGATAAAATCAAAGAGAAACAGAGAGACAGAAAAAGAGAATGAGAGAGACAGAAATACAGAGAGAGACAAAGTGAAAAAGAATATATCTCTATCTATAGAGATAAAGTAAAAGAGAAACAGGGAAAAAGAAAAATAATGAGAGAGAGAGAGACAGAGAGACATATAGAGATAAAATCAGAGAGAAATAGACAGAAAAAGAGAATGAGACCCCGACACAGAGTGAAATTTAGAAATAAAATCAGAGAGAAATAGACAGAAAAAGAGAAACAGTAAGAGAAAACGGGAGCCAGAGAGACATACAGAGAGAGACAAAGTGAGAGAGAAAAGTATAGACATAAAGTAAAAGAGAAACAGGTAAAGAAAAAAAATAATGAGAGACAGAGAGAAATATAGAGATAAGATTAGAGAGAAATAGACTGAAAAAGAGAAACAGAGAGAAATATAGAGATAAAATCAGAGAAAAACAGAGATAGAAAAAGAGAATGAGAGATAGAGACAGAGACAGTGAAATTTAGAGATAAAATAAGAGAGAAATAGAAAAAGAGAAATAGAGAGATAGAGAGACATACAGTGAGAGACACAATGACAGAATTGTAGAGATAAAATGACACATAGGGAGAGACAGAGAAAGAAAGAAAAGAGAAAAGAGAGAGGGGGAAAGAGAGCAAAAGGTGGCAAGGTGTTGGAGGACACCACTTTAAACTTTGCATTTACAATTTGAATTTAAATGCTGCCTTCAGGGCTGACAGCCTGATTGTAATGAAGTCACTTAAACACTGTCAGCCTGAGATTCCTCCTCATTAAAATCATGAGGCTGGATTTGATGTTATGTAATGACAGTCCAACTCTGTGATGATACGGGTATCAGTGCGAGAAAAGCAGGTCACCTTGGGATTCCAATAGGCAGCGAGAGTTGGAAGAAATCCTGAATGAATGAGGAGAGAGACCCAGAGAAGGGCCTCCTGGAAAGGGAGATGGTAGAAGGCGTCTCACCGAGCTATGACTCAGTGAGCTCTTGTTGGAAGGCAGCAATCCCTGACGCCAAATCCTGCCTTGCACTCACTTGCACGGTAGCCTTGCTTGCTGCTGTTCAGTCATTTCAATCCTGTCTGACTCTCTGTGACCCCATTTGGGGTTTTCCTGACAGAGATGCTGGGGTGCTGGGCAGGTCGCTTAAATTATCCAAGCCTCACGTATCTGTGCTCTGCAGTGCTATGGGTGGAGTCCATACCCCCAAAAGATTCCCTGCAGCTTTTATCTCTGTTAATATGGGAGATAAAGAGCCAGGGAAAGGACCATATATTGTTCATTGGGATTCAAAATAAGAGTCTAGGGTTTTAGGAGGGCAGAGATACGGTAGTAAGAAGGAAAACAAGGAAGAACAAGAAAGGAGAAGGCTAGTGGGATGTGATGCAAATGTGGGTTAGATTGAGGGCTAGAGTTGGGAGTCGCGAAGCAGTTAAGGTTAAGATTACGGCGACAAAACTGGAATAGGAGAAATAGTGACATAAAGAGAAATGATATAGAATTAGGAAAACAGACCTCTTGGTCATTGTCAAGGGAGTATGGAAGAGGTCAGAAGATAGGGAGGTGAGAGACAGAGGCAGAAACCCAAAGTGAGGGATGGACAGCTTCAGTGGGGGCTGGGAGAGAGACAGCAAAGGGTATAAAAATCAGGCAGGTATTCAACAAGCATTTATTGAACTGGTAAATGTACCAGGCAGCACACTATGTCCTGGGAATAAAAATATAAGGAGACAAAAATAAAATCTCTGCTCTCAGAGAAATAATTGCAGCGGTGGAAGGTAACTTAGTAAAGAAAGCTGAAAATTGAATGTGGCTGTGGGGGAGGAGCGTAGCCAGTGTGGGAACAAGATGGAGATTTTCCAAGTATATCTTGGCAGGAGGGGCAGAGCTATGTGCCATGGGGTCAATCATTCATTCATAGAGAGATGTCCTAGTTCTGATGGTTCTTCTGAGGAGTAAATTCTAGGTAAGAAGAGATTTTCTAGGAAGAAGAGGCTCCTGGGGCCTAATGGAGATGTCCAGAAGGCAGCCTGATGTGAAATTACTAGAATTTGGATTTGTAATACCCGAGTTCAAATCCTGCCTCAGATAGGTTACCAAGTATTTAATCTCCCTTGGAAAGGATTTCCTCCTCTGAGGAATGGTGCCTCTCAATTGGATGGATGGCCTGTAGTTTCCTTCAGGCTTAATATGCCTGGGAATGATGAAAGCAATAGAACTGCCTTATGATTCTGGAGACAGGAGATAGTTAGACATTGAGGGACTAGATCATTCAACAGACATTCTTCATGATTATTTGATGTGTAGCAACTCACTTAGAATATTTATGTCTCTAATTCTTTTGTTATAATTAAATTGAATTGGACTCATTGTCCCCTAAGATTCTTTCCAGCTCTAAATATATGATGATAAGGGGGATATAGAGAATAAAAAAGACTCAGTAGTATTGGATAGCAATGAGAGCAAAGGAAAACTTATAAGTAAGAAGGAGAAAGGAGGAAAGGGAGAAGGAAAAAAGGAGAAGAGGGAGAAAGAGATAGAAAAATAGAAACAGAAAGACAGAGACTGAAAAAGAGAGACAGAGAATGGCAGTGAAACAATTGTAGAAAACCAGAGATAGAGAAAGATACAGGAATCTAGAAACAGCAAGACAGGCAGAGTGAAAGACACAGAAAGAGAAGAACAGAATTATATGATAATGATAAAGGGAATGAGGAAAGAGACCTTTATTCTCAGAAAATGAGGAATAGAATTGATGAACACAGGTGAGGTATAGCTGTAAAGAGGAGGGATCACATAATTGAAGGGCAAATCAGCTTAGTATCCTAGGACTTACAGGTCAACACATGGAATTGACACTTAGATTTTATGTCCTACCACCGATGCTCACAAGGTATGTTACGCCAGAGAAGGCTCTTAACCACAGTCAGCTTCGGTTTTTTGTTTAGTAAAATAGTGGGGCTGGACTTGACAGCATCTAATGATTCTGAAGCTTAATGATCTTATTGGTACTGGAGAGAGCCAAGACAGCCCTTGGGGTAGGAAAAGAAAGTTTAAATTAGAGGGTGTAGAGTATCAAGGAGAAGAGAGCTATAGAGAAATGATACTGAGGATAATGGTATGGGCTAGTAACTCACAGAGCTGTGTCCTTTAGTGTTTGGATCTTTGAAGTCTTGGATGCCAGAGTTTAAATTCTACTTTACATTCTTTATAAATACTTGATGTGTGAAAATTCATGTAGAATGTTTAAGCCTCTATTTCTTCTGTTATCATTAAATCGAGTTGGACTTAATGCTGCCTAAAGTTCTTTCCAGCTCTAAATCAAAGAGAGTTTTGGTGAGATAGAGAATAAGAAAAGACCCATTATCATTGAGTTGAAATGAGAGCAAAGGGAAAAAAAGCTTTTAAGGAAGAAGGAGAGATGAAGAGAGGAAGGGTGAAAAAGGATGGACAACTTGGAGAAAAAGAGAGAGACAAATAGAGAAAAAGAAAGAGACTGATAGAGAGACAGAGACAGAAAAATATAGAGAGAAATTCAGAGGGATGCAGAGAGGCAGAAACAGAAAGAAAAACAGAAAGAGAACCACTTGATAATGGACAACGAAATGAAAGAGGATTACATTTTGGAGAGCAGTGAGCAATTGAGCAAAGAGAAGAAAATATGTAAAGGGAAATGACCCCTGGGAAATGTGTAGCAAACCAGGCAGGGTTAACGCATTATATTTGGAATTAATTGTTTGAGTTTCAATTCCACATCAGGAGGTGATAGTAAAGGGGAGAAGATAAGGGAGGAAGAAAGAGAGACAGAGAGAGGAGCTAGAGATAGAGAGAGTGAGAAGGAGCACTGTTAAGAGGGTGAAAAATCGAGGCAGGAGACCCAAAGTGGGGAAGAGATTAAAAGTTACAGCCTCACCTAGAAGGGAGGCTCAGCATGATTGAAAGACCTCTGAGCTTTGAGTTAAGATATTGGAGTTGGAAACTTGGTGCTTAATGTGTGATGCTGGGCAATTCCTATTGCCTTGTTCAACCTCCGTTTCCTCTTCTGTAAATATTGTCACTTACAATGGTGGCCTTTAAGATCTCTCTGGCTCTATGAACTTATGAATGGGGGAGAGAAAGGAAAGCCCACTGAGGGCTGAAGTAATAAGAGAGTGATAAATTTAGAGAAAAGCGTGTAGAGGAGGAGAAAGGTATAGAGGGACAGGACCACTGGGAATGGCCTTTGGGGGCCTTTTGTGGAGCCTATATAGAGCAAAGTTTCCATGTGTATAAAAACCTGTTCCTCTGGGTCAATATGATCTGAGTCCAAAGGTTGTTCACACATTCTTACTAGATTTGTGACCCTGGGCAAGCCACTCAGTGTATGAGCCTTCTTTTCTTCTGCTCGCAATGCTAGGCTCGGACTCGGTGACCTGTAGGGTTTCTTCCAGTTCTGAGTCTCTGATGATATTGGGTATAATGAGAAAAGGAAGAAACCACGTACTGAGTGTGAGTGAGAGCAAGGCAAAAGCCTTTTGAGATGGAGAGAGAAACAAAGGAAGGGATTGGTGAGTCCAGGGGAAAGACTGAGTGAGAGGGCCAGGAGAACTGGGGAGTCAGAAGGGTAGGTTTCCAGAGACAGTGATAGTGAGAGGCAGGGAGAAAAAAGGGAAGGTAGAATTTTAGACCTGGGATGTGTCTGGGAGGCAGCTCAGGGCCATTTCATAGAGTCCTCTGGTCAAAGGAGAACTACTGGAGTTTGCATCTGAACTCAGCTGGGGCAAAGTTGTTTTTCCCTGGGCAAGTCACTTCACGTACCTTAACCACAGTTTTCTGTCAAATGCTGGTGTTGCACTTGATAGTCTCCCATTGACCTACAGCCAAATGGTGCCGTGCGGGTCAGTGAGCAAGCAAGCCCTGGCACTGATGCCGTGTGTGTGTTTTGGAATGAGAATCACAGTCATCTTCCCACATCTTGATGGCCTAAAATGTAGAAATCCCCCAGGTTTCTGGGTGCCCTGATATTAGAGAATCTCCTATCCCCCTACAAGGACAGGGTCAAAGTCTGATCCACCGTGGTGACAAGTACTTGCTGTCCTGGTATAAGGGACCATACATTTTTTTCCTAAATGGCTCCTTTTTAATCCTTTTAATAAATTTATTATTTAATTTTAATAAAATTTGTTCCCTTCCCCTTATCTCCTGTCCTTGAATAGAGAGTGCATTCATCTTAATGAACATTAGAAATATTCTACCTACCACATGTCAGGCCCCATGTTAAACCCTGGAGATGTAAAGAAAGGTGAAAGGCAGCTCTTCAGGAGCTCCCAGTCTAATGGCAGAGACAACAAGCCAACAGCTATGGAGGAGCCTTGCTGAGAATGGAGACCATTGCAGGCCTGGGGGACAGCCACTGATAATGGTTAGAGTCAGAAGATGGAGCGTGTTCTTCCGAGAAAAAGGAGGCCATTGTAACTGCATTACATATGCATTATATTCGGGGAGTGTAAGGTGAAAGGAGATTGGGAAGGCGACTGGTCAGGAAGGGCTTTGAAAGCCAAGCAGAGGCTTTTGGACCTCATTCTGGAGGCTCTGGGGGTCCCTGAGTAGTGGCCCTGCTGGCTTAGCAGCTGAATAGAGGATGGAGTGGAGGAGGGTAAGAATGGAGGCGAGAAGAACAATAAAAAGGGTCTTTCAGTGGCCCAATATGAGATGAGGAAATTCCCCAAGGTGGGGGCAGTGTCACAGGACAGAAGTGTCACTTGTGAGAGGTGTGCAGAAGGTAGAATGGACAGGACTTGGTGACAGATAATAAATCCTTTGGTTTTCCTTCCAAATTTTCCCTTTCCTACTTTGGCTCATCCCTTTATTCTCCCTCTCCCTTTCATAAAAAAAGGAGCATGTAGCCTGCTCCTTATTACCACTGCATTTTGAGTGCTTCAAAGGTTATACACCCCAATTTCTTCCTTGGAAAGCTGTATCTGTTACTATTCATGGAGAACAGCCTTCCTTAGCAGGCTAGATGTAGCAGGTGTTGATCTAGGGTCATTGGCTTCTGGTTAGT
The DNA here is from genome assembly GCF_902635505.1 of Sarcophilus harrisii. Classification (NCBI taxonomy): domain Eukaryota; kingdom Metazoa; phylum Chordata; class Mammalia; order Dasyuromorphia; family Dasyuridae; genus Sarcophilus; species Sarcophilus harrisii. The sequence goes on from NC_045432.1 coordinate 26,826,052, forward strand.
TGTTGAGCTTCTTGCAAGAGGTTGAAATGTGAAAGGAAGGAAGGTTAGTTGGTTCCCTGTGAGCTGTGGGTGATGGGATCCTGGGACGGAATGCAAAAGGTCTTTTCTTACTGACTGGCCTCCCATGAATGTCACCTTTCCTGTTGGGCGGAAGAGTGGTTTTTTTTTGGTCCAAAGGAGGAGGTGTGAACCTGGTGGTGGGATTGTTGGTTAGTTGTGGCTTCAGAGGAAGGGCAGCTGTGCAGAGGTTTTTGATTCGATCCAGGCTGGGCCCATCCATCTTGGTAGCTTTGGGAGCTACCCTCAGGTTTTCTTGGCAGGTGGAAAGGAAATGTGGGATCTTGTCCTCAATAGGAGAACACTTCCCTTTGTCTTGTCAGTAAGAGCTGGGACAAAGTTTGAGGAACCTCCTGCCTTTGCTTTGAAAAAATTGTTCTTCTCCAAATTAAAGGCTTTTTAGGTTGTGCAAAATGAGGATGGCCAGTGATTGTTGAAAAGTGAATCAAACAACTCAGAGGAAAACCCTGTGAAGACCTGAATGAGTTCTGTGGATGGATCTTCTCACAGTGAGAGTCTCTGAACTAGCTCAAGTATTGGCCACTTCTTTTCTTGTATTCCATGGAGAATCCTACTGTGTGCAAAGTCTCCAGTAGCACAGCCTTGTGCAGTGAACTGTCAGTTCAGCTTGTGTCACTTTAATCTAGCTCATTTCTTGCTTCTCCATAACTCTTTCTCTATTCTTCTCATGCCCTTGAAAGGGGAGCTTAGAACTTTGTTAGAAGATCTTGTTTCTTGAGACTTTGAGACAGAGTGAGCAGGGTTGTGGTTGTTCTATGAAATATAGATCATGTGCTGTCGATGTTGTTCATATTTAGTATCTTTGTAATTCAAGTTGAGAGAGAGTAAAAGAAAGAGGGAGAAAGAGAGAGAGGGAGAGAGAGACAGAGACAGAGAGATTCTTGTTTTATTTGCACAAATTCGTAGAATTCCAAAATAATTAAAGAAGAAATTTGTGAGTTAAGTACAATCTATTCGATTTTATTTCTAAATTGTAATGTGAATAGTTCAAATATTCTTTTACATACTCCAATATCTTATTTGTTAACAGCTCCTTAGAAGTGCTGAAAGTGGAGACTAAGTAGAATTTGCATATAAAATTCACCGTAACCCCTACAGCATTCTCTCCCTTTTTTGGAAGACTGAAGGATTTATTACTTTCATGTAGGGAAAGTCATTTCACTAAGTGGAAGATTTTTAGCCCTTAATGGAACTGTAGGAAGTTTACATCTTTTGTCTCTAGTAATTCCAAAATGGAGGAAAAATAAGGCAGTAATTTTTGCAGTTTGAAGTTTTAAAAGATCATTTGTTGCTTAAGAAAAAATTAGTGCATTCCTGCTTGTAAAGTAAGAGACTTGTTTAAATCAGAGAGCAAAATAACATAAGGAAGCAAGCAATTTCATTTTAGAAGAATAGTTCATTTGACCATTTTGGTCTTCTGTGATTCATTGAGCAAAATCTAATTGTTGAGATAAAGAAAAAGCAAAGTCGCCAGTAAAAGAAGTAATACGGAATATGCTTTGATAAGCTCTTAAATAAAGAATCAGATTAGAAGAATTTTGTTGGTGAAAGTAGAAACTATTAACCTTGAAGTTCCAGTTTTGATTAGGGAAACAATAGTTTGAGATGTATAAGAAAAACGTGTTGAAATTGAAGAGCAAGATCCAGCAGATTAGAGAAATTAGTTCCGAGATGGTCTGAGACATGATTTGGAAGGAGAGGTGTGAAATTGAGAGAGTAGAATAATTGGCAGTTCTGGGGTGTACAGGGATCAGTCTAATTTAATTCAAAGCAGAACAGAGAGAGGTCTGTGCCTTTCTATAACACCTCTTGACTATTCCCCCCTTCTGTCCTCTGACACGGCCCCCACTCTTGTCCAGGGCCTCATTACCTCATATCTGGACTATGGCCATAGTGGCTCTGCTCCAGGTCTCCCCCTTCTAGTCCATCCTCCATTGGGCCAAGAATGCTTTTCCTAAAGCGCAGGTCCAATCATGTTCCCTTTGCTCAGTAAACTTCAGTGGCTCCCTATTGCCTCCAGAATCTAATAAATAATATTTTCTTAGCAGACCAGATCTCTTCCCAAGTTGCCCTTCCTGCATTTGCAGTGTCGTTCTACGTTATACTCCTCCACCTCCTCTGGGTGCAGCGACATTATCCTCCTTGCTGTACCTTGAATGTGATGCTATCCCCTGACTGTTCATATTTTCACTGGCTTTCCACCATGCCTGTAATGCTCTACCTGCTCAGTCTCCCGGTGGATGGTCCCCTGCCCTTGGGGTCCAGACTGTTTGTGTTCTCATTCTGACTCATACCACGGCAAGCCGTGTTACCTCGGGAAAGTCAATCGACTTCATTCAGTCTCAGTTTCTTTTGTAAAAAGATGGGGCTGGATGTGGCGTAACTTTGTAGCTCTGTGTCCCAGCAGATGAGAGAATGAGAAAAAAGAAAGCCCCCCCACCCCCATTAATTTGTGTGTGAGAGAGTTGGAAGGAAGTCAGCAGTGAGGAAGATCAGAGAGAAGCAATGAGGCCTGGGGGCAATGCGTGAAGTGACACAGGCTCCTAGAGGACACATCACTGTTGTGGACGGTCCTGAGGCCCCAAGTTCAAATTCTGCTTCACAATATGCTTAGTAGCTGTGTCATGCTGGGCAAGTCACCAATTGTCTAAGCTGCTTTCTTCTTCTTTAAAATGATGGAGTTGGGCTCAGTAGCCCTTATGGTTCATTCTAGCTGAAAATGTCAGATAATCTCAGTGACCAAGAACTAATGCAGAATACTGATTTTTAGGTTAGAGTAACTGAGTGTAAGGCAAAAAGTTCTGAGTAGCACATTGAGAGAATAGGAACATTTTCTGTGGACAGTGAGATATGGGTAAACTGTTTTTAGAAGTCAGGATGAGCCAAGTTCAGATGCTACTCCAGAGTTCAAATATGTATTTCACCCAGGACAATTCACTCAGAGTGTCTTAACCTGCGCACTTCTTCTGAGATAATATAATTGAGTAGGACTCAGTGGCCTCCAAGTTTTCTCCCAGGTCTAAATTTGTGATCATATTTTTGATGGAAAGAAAAAAATGTATTTATTATTGGGTGGGAAGGAGTGCAAGAAAAAAACAGAGGAGAGAGAGTGAGGGAAGAAGAAAAGAGGAAGAGGGAGAATGAGAGAGAAAAAGAGCAAGAGAAAGATAGGGAGAGGGAAAGAGAGACAGAGACAGGAGGAGAGAAAGAGAGAAATGGAGAGAGAGAATGAAGGAGAATCTTTGTAAGAGAAAAATATAGAGATCATGTAGAGAGATATCAAGATAAAAACAGAGAGAGGCAGAAAGATAGAACAGCTCATTTTGGAGGATAGTCAGCCATTAAGTAAGGAGAGGAAAATTAGTGAAGGAATGAGATTCTTGGGAAATGTGGGCACAGCAGCTAGATTTCCTGATGTGTAGAGAATTAGAGTTGATTGAGTTTTAGTTCCCCATCAGGGTTGAAAAGATATCTTACTCTGAAAAAGTCAGCTAACCACTGCCAGCCTCAGTTTTTATCACAGTCAGCTTACGGGGCTGGATTTGATGGTATGTATTGAGCCTCCAGCTCCATGATTTTCTGGTTCCTGGAGAGTAAAAATGTGTCCAGTTGGTATTGTTAGTCTTGGAATAGAGAGACAAAGAGCTAGGAAGAATCCGGCATTGAGGTCGAGAGCCAGACAGGCCCGTGTCCACAGGAAATAGCGACGTGGGGTTTGAGGAGAATATATAGAGTAAAACAGCTAGATGTCCTACCTAAGAGAGAACGAGGAAGAGGGAGAGGGAGAGACAGACAGACAGACAGAAAGAGAAGGTGGGGACCAGAGACTGTTCTTGGGAATATGAAAGAACTGAGTTCAAATTCTAATGAACATTCTTAATTAGTGTATGTTCTTGGGTAATTCAATTAGCGTATCAGCCTCTATCCTAATATAATCAAGAAAGACTCAATGGCACCTAGAGTTCCTTCTCGCTCTAAATCTATATTCCTGCTGATAATAGGGAGCAAAAGAAAAGGTCAGTTGCTATTGCCTGGGAATTAGAAGAAGGAAAAAAAAAAAACTTTTGAGGAAGAGGTGGAGAGGGATTGAGAGAGAAGTAAATAGTGACAGAGATGGGAGGAGAAATAGAATGAGAGAACCAGACTGATGTATAAGCGAGAAGTTAGGCAGTACCAGTGAGAGAGAAAAACCAGAAACAGAGAGACAGAGGGAAAGGACACAAAGGGCGACTTTTTGGGGAGGAAGAGGGGAATAGAGAAAGGGGAGAAAGTGAGGAAGAGAAGGAGACAGAGATAGGGAGGCAGAGAAAACAATGCCAAAAGGGAGGCAAATACAGAGATAGAAAGACAGAGAGACACAGAGAGGGAGGCAGAGACAGAACTAGAGAGACAGACATGTAGAGAGAGACAGAGAGAGACAGAGGTAGAGAGACAGAGAGATGCATAGAGAGATAGAGACAGATGCAGAAGGGAGGCAGATACAGAGATATAGAGGCAGAGAGATACAGAGAGGGAGGCATAGATAGAGAGACAGAGATGCAGAGAGAGAGATAGAGATAGAGAGACAGAGATGTAGAGAGAGATAGAGACAGAGAGATAGAGATAGAGACAAAGAGGGAGACAGAGATAGAGATAGAAACAGATGCAGAAAGGAGGCAGATACAGAGAGAGAGATACGGAGAGGGAGTTAGAGACAGAAATAGATGCAGAGAGAGACAGAGAGGGAGACAGATGCAGAAGGGAGGCAGATACAGAGAGAGAGAGAGAAGCCGAGAAAGAGAGATATAGATAGAGAGGGAGGCAGATACAGAGATAGAGAGATGCAGAGAGAGACAGGGAGGCAGAGACAGAGAAAGAGAGACAGAGATTCAGAGAGAGAGAGAGAGAGGGAGGCAGTTAAATAGACAGAGAGATGCAGAGAGAGACAGAGAGGGAGGAAGAGACAGAGATAGAGAGATGTAGAGAGAGACAGAGAGGGAAGCAGAGACAGAGATAGAGAGATGCAGAGAGGGAAGCAGAGACAGAGATAGAGAGATGTAGAGAGAGACAGGGAGGCAGAGATAGAGAAAGAGAGAGACAGAGAGGGAGGCAGAGACAGAGATAGAGAGATGCAGAGAGAGGCAGAGACAGAGATAGAAAGAGCAGAGAGGGAGACAGAGATAGAGAGAGACAGAGAGGGAGGCAGAGAAAGAGATAGAGAGAGACAGAGAGGGAGGCAGAGACAGATAGATGCAGAGGGGAGGAGGGGAGGGAGGCAGAGGGGGGGAGAAAAGAATAGAGAATGCAGAAAGTAAAGAGGTTGTAGAGAGAGACAGAGACAGTTAGAGAGTTGCAGAGAGAAACAGAGAGGGAAGCAGAGACAGAGATAGAGAGATGCAGAGAGAGACAGGGAGGCAGAGACAGAGAAAGAGAGAGAGAGATTCAGAGAGAGAGAGGGGGGGGGAGGCAGTTAAATAGACAGAGAGATGCAGAGAGAGACAGAGAGGGAAGCAGAGATAGAGATAGAGAGATGCACAGAGAGACAGAGAGGGAAGCAGAGACAGAGATAGAGAGATGTAGAGAGAGGCAGAGATAGAAAGAGACAGAGAGGGAGACAGAGATAGAGAGAGACAGAGAGGGAGGCAGAGACAGAGATAGATGCAGAGAGGGAGGCAGAGGCAGAGAGAGGGAGGCAGAGACAGAGATAGAGAGATGCAGAGAAAGATAGAGATAGAGAGATGCAGAGAGAGACAGAGACAGTTAGAGAGATGCAGAGAGAAACAGAGAGGGAAGCAGAGACAGAGAGAGGTGCAGAGAGGGAGGCAGAGACAGAGATAGAGAGATATAGAGATAGAGGCAGAGAGGGAGGCAGTGAGAGAGATGTAGAGAGAGGCAGAGAGGGAGGCAGAGATAGAGAGATGCAGAGAGATACAGAGGGAGGCAGAGACAGAGATAGAGAGATGCAGAGAGATACAGAGAGGGAGGCAGAGATAGCGAGAGACAGAGAGAGGCAGAGAGGGAGGCAGATGCAGAGATAGAGAGATGCAGAGAGAGACAGAATGGGAAGCAGAGACAGAGAGAGAGACAGAGATAGAGAGAGACAGAGGGAGGCAGGCAGAGAGAGAAAATCAGAGAGGGAGAGAATAGAAGAGAGGCTGAGAGGCAGAAAGAGAGAGAGAGAGAGAGACAGAGACAGAGATAGCGAGATTCAGAGAGAGGCAGAGACAGAGATAGAGAGAGACAGAGAGGGAGGCAGAGGCAGAGTTAGAGAGATGCAGAGAGAGGGAGGCATAGGCAGAGATAGAGAGAGAGAGGGAGGCAGAGCCAAGAGATAGAAAGAGATAGAGAGAGACAGAGAGGGAGGCAGAGGCAGAGATAGAGAGATTCAGAGAGGCAGAGAGGGAGGCAGAGGCAGAGATAGAGAGATGCAGAGAGAGAAAGAGAGGGAGTCAAAGATAGAGAGACATAGACAGTGATAGATAGACAGAGATAGAGAGACAGGTAGAGATAAATACACAGAGACAGAGAGATAAAGAGAAAATTAGAGGGAGAGACAGAGAAAGATGCAGAGAGATAGAGAGACAGAGACAGAGACACACAGAGAGAGGGTGCCAGAAACAGAGAGTAACAGAGATTGCAGAGAGAAAGAGAGGCAGTGACAGACAGGGAGAGGTACAGAGATAGAGAGATAGAGACACACACACAGATAGGTAGACAAAGATAGAGATAGAGACAGAGAGGTGAAGAGAGAAGCAGAGAAAGGCAAAGAGACACAGACACACAGACACAGAGAGAGATATACACAGAGGTAGAGAGATAAAGACAGAGTGAGAGACAGAGGGAGAGAGACACACACACTGCAATAGAGAAAGATGTAGAGAGAAAGAAAGGCAGAGATAGAGAGACAGAGAAAGATTCAGAGAGACAGATACAGAGAGAGACAGACAAAGACAGAATTAGAGTGAGACACACAGAGAGAGATATTGAGAGAGAGACAGAGACAGAATTCAAGGGAATATGACATTGAGGATGAGAAGGAGAAAGCAGAAAGCACCCCTGGGAATTGGAAGTGGGGCAGTGGTAGAATATGCAGATGAAGGCACTTCTTGGAAGTGAGAGGGACCTGAGTATAAATCCTACTGCACCTTTTTTTTTTATAAATGTTTCATGTCAGGCGATTCATTTAGAGGGTCTAAACCTCTCTCGTGGGTTATGATGGAGTTGGAAAAGGTGGCCCCGAGGGTTCCTTCCAGTTCCAAGCCTATGAGGACAGGGAATCAAAGTCCACTTATCATTGAATAGGGATTAGAAGGGAAAATGCTCAGAGAAGACAAGAGAAGGGAGGGATTGAGAGACAGAAAGAGAAATAGACACAAAGAGACGGATACAGAGAGACAGAGCAAGATGGGGAGAAAAAGTCAGTGCGGCCTTGAGGTAGATCGGGACAAGCACAGGCATATACGGCAGGAGAGACAGGGACGGGGACACACAGGGCCACGCGATAGTGAGCTGGGGAGCTGGGGTAGAGGTCATGGAGGAAATGAGGAACAGAGTAAAGAGGTCACAGCGGAGGGAAAAACACAAAGACAAGAGGCAGCTGGCAAGTGTAGAAGAAACCAATTCGGTATTCCAGTGGTTCGAGCATTCTCCTAGAATTGGAGCAGTTGAACTTCTGTCCTACCATAGTCACTGTCAAGCCATGTAAGTGTGGAACAGTCCCTCAATCACTCTCAGCCTCAGATTTCTCCCTGCCAAATTTAGGGGACGGGATTCACTGGTGTCTAATTGTGCTCCAGAGAGAAAAAAAGCTGTCCATTTGGGATTAAGCTCAAATAGAGATAGAGATAGAGGGATCCAAGCACTGAGGATGAGGAGGGGAGAAAGAGAAAGAATATGCCGAGCAGGTAGCCAGGTCCCTCAGTTGGCTGTTCTTGGAAGTCAGAGTGAATTCGCGTAGAGGGTTGAAGTCTGTTGTTTGTCTATAACAGGGGCAGTGAGATTTTTAAAGAAATCTAGAGAACAGTCCAGAAAAAGAAACAGAGTAATGGAGAGAAATAGAGAGAGCCACATGATAATGAGCCAGAAAGTGATGAAGTAGACATTGTAGAAGGAAAGGAGGAAAGGGGAAAAGAGAATCCAGGTAAGAGAGAGGTCAAAAGGGCAGAGTTAGCTGGCAAGTTGGAGAGCAAGTTGCATTGATGGTATGATGAGTAGAGCACTTGGTACTGCTTTCTGGAGTTAAAGGCCCTCCTCGGTTGTGTATGAGCTGTATTTTTCTGGAGAAGTCACTTAACCATATAGGCAGCCTCAGTGTTCTCCTTATGATATATTTCTTGGTTTGGATGAGATGGGATTTGAAGACACTTCAGTTATCTGATCTGGCCGTCAGAGAGATAAGGATGTCCGTTTGTCATGAAGCTTGCAGTCGAGAGATAATTAGAGCGAATCGGAGATTGAGGAAGGGAAAGAGACAGGGAGAGGGTCAAGAGGAAACAGAAGTGTGTGCAGTGGAGGAGGAATATGTAGGACCACATAGCCAAGTCTCCCTGTCAGGAAGTGAAAAGGGAAAAAAGGTAAGACTAGTTGTTTTTGAGTGTGGATTAGAGTAAGGAGAAAAAGCTTGTGAGGAGATAGAGAGGGAAGGGAGAAGGAGGAAGAGGAGAATGAGAACAAGAAGAAGAAAAGAAGAGGAGACAAGGAGGAGGTGGTGGAGGAGGAGGGTGGGAGAAGAAGGAAGAGCAAAAAAAGAAGAAAGACAAGAAAGAAGAAGTGGAAAAGAAGAGGATGAAGGCGGCGGCGGTGGAGGAGGAGGGAGGGGAAAAAAGAAGAAAGACGAAGAAGAGAAGAGGATGAAGGCGGCGGCGGTGGAGGAGGAGGGAGGGGAAAAAAGAAGAAAGACGAAGAAGAGAAGAGGATGAAGGAGGCGGCGGTGGAGGACGAGGGAGGGGAAAAAAGAAGAAAGACAAAGAAGAGAAGAGGATGAAGGCGGCGGCGATGGAGGAGGAGGGAGGGGAAAAAAGAAGAAAGACGAAGAATAGAAGAGAGTGAAGGAGGCGGCGGTGGAGGAGGAGGGAGGGGAAAAAAGAAGAAAGACGAAGAAGAGAAGAGGATGAAGGCGGCGGCGGTGGAGGAGGAGGGAGGGGAAAAAAGAAGAAAGACGAAGAAGAGAAGAGGATGAAGGAGGCGGCGGTGGAGGAGGAGGGAGGGGAAAAAGAAGAAAGACGAAGAAGAGAAGAGGCATGAAGGTGGCGTGGTGGAGGAGGAGGGAGGGAAAAAAGAAGAAAGACGAAGAAGAGAAGAGGATGAAGGCGGCGGCGGTGGAGGAGGAGGGAGGGGAAAAAAGAAGAAAGACGAAGAAGAGAAGAGGATGAAGGAGGTGGTGGAGGAGGAGGGAGGGAAAAAGAAGAAAGACGAAGAAGAGAAGAGGATGAAGGTGGGCGGTGGAGGAGGAGGAGGGAAAAAGAAGAAAGACGAAGAAGAGAAGAGGATGAAGGGGGCGGCGGTGGAGGAGGAGGGAGGGGAAAAAAGAAGAAAGACGAAGAAGAGAAGAGGATGAAGGAGGCGGCGGTGGAGGAGGAGGGAGGGGAAAAAAGAAGAAAGACGAAGAAGAGAAGAGGATGAAGGTGGCGGCGGTGGAGGAGGAGGGAGGGGAAAAAAGAAGAAAGACGAAGAAGAGAAGAGGATGAAGGCGGCGGCGGTGGAGGAGGAGGGAGGGGAAAAAAGAAGAAAGACGAAGAAGAGAAGAGGATGAAGGAGGCGGCGGTGGAGGAGGAGGGTGGGGAAGAAAGAGAAGAAAAAGGAAGGGGAGCTAGGTTGTGCAGTGGATAGAGCACCAGCATTGAATTCAGGAACACCTGAGTTCAAATCTGGTCTCAGACACTTAACACTTCCTAGCTGTGTGACCTTGAGCAAGTCACTTAATCCCACTTGCCTCAGCCAAAAAAAAAAAAAAAAAAGAAAAGAAAAGAAAAGAAGAGGATGAAGGAGGAGGAGGTGGAGGAGGTGGGAGGGGAAGAATGAAGAAAAAGAAGATGATGACAAAAGGAGGAGGAGGTGGAGGAGGTGGGAGGGGAAGAAGGAGAAGAACAAAAAGGAGCAAGAGAAGAAGAAAAGAATGGTGGAGGAAGGAGGTGGATGGAGGGGAAGAAAGAACAATAAAAAGGAGGAAGAGAATAAAAAGAATGGTGGAGGAAGGAGGTGGATGGAGGGGAAGAACGAAGAACAAAAAGGAGGAAGAGAAGAAGAAAAGAACGGTGGAGGAAGGAGGTGGATGGAGGGGAAGAAAGAAGAACAAAAAGGAGGAAGAGAAGAAGAATAGAACGGTGGAGGAAGGAGGTGGATGGAGGGGAAGAAAGAAGAACAAAAAGGAGGAAGAGAAGAAGGAAAGAACGGTGGAGGAAGGAGGTGGATGGAGGGGAAGAAAGAACAAAAAGGAGGAAGAGAAGAAAGAAAGAATGGTGGAGGAAGGAGGTGGATGGAGGGGAAGAAAGAAGATCAAAAAGGAGGAAGAGAAGAAGGAAAGAACGGTGGAGGAAGGAGGTGGATGGAGGGGAAGAAAGAAGAACAAAAAGGAGGAAGAGAAGAAGGAAAGAATGGTGGAGGAAGGAGGTGGATGGAAGGCAAGAAAGAAGAACAAAAAGGAAGAAGAAAAGAATGGTGGAGGAAGGAGGTGGATGGAGGGGAAGAAAGAAGAACAAAAAGGAGGAAGAGAAGAAAGAAAGAACGGTGGAGGAAGGAGGTGGATGGAGGGCAAGAAAGAAGGAAAAGAAATAGAAGATGAAGGAGGAGGAGCTGGTGGAGGAGGAGGGGAAGAAACAAGAAAGAAGAACATGATGGTGGAGGAGGTGGAGGAGGAGGTGGAAGGGGAATAAAAAAATAACAAAAAGGAGGAAGAGAAGAAGAAAAGAACGGTGGAGGAAGGAGGTGAATGGAGGCGAAGAAAGAAGAACAAAAAGGAGGAAGATAAAAAGGAAAGAACGGTGGAGGAAGGAGGTGGATGGAGGGCAAGAAAGAAGAAAAAGAAGAAGAAGATGAAGGAGGATCTGGTGGAGGAGGAGGGGAAGAAAGAAGAAAAAGTAAGAAGAGAAGTAGAAAAAGAAAAAGAAGGGGGGAGAAAATCTGGAACACAAGGTTCTCCAAAGGTGAATGTTGAACATCATCTTTGCATATATTTGGAAAAATAAAATACTATTGAAAAAAAGAAACTCTTCTTAAGGGTGCCAGAGACAGCAAAGAAAGCCCTTTTGGACTTGGGATAGGAGAAGAACATGAGTTAAAAAGAATAGGACATCAAGGAGGGTAAGATACAGAAAGGTGACAGCTGAGAAGATGGGTTGGAAAAATATGTCAGGGACTCATGTCCCTTAGTGGTCTGTTCTTTGTAGTCTTGTCATACCCAAGTTTAAATCCTGTTTAGAATTTTTTCTAATTGTTTGAAAGCAGAAAATTCATTTAGAGTGTTTAAGCCTCTTTTTCTCCTATTAAAATTAGATGGGATTTGCACTCAGTGTTCCCTAAGATTCCCTCTAACTCTAAATCTATGATAGTCTTAGGAAAAAAAGAGAAGAGAAAAAGCGACTCATTTTTGAATGAGGAGAGCAAGGGGAAAATGCTATTAAAAAGGAATGAGAGAAAGGAAGAATTTTTGAAAAAAAAGGGGCCTGGATAGAAAGAGAAAGACAGAAAGAGAAAGAGCTAGGGAGAAAAGGAGAAATATAGCGATAAAATCAGAGAGGCACAGATAGAGAAACAGAGCACAACAGTGAAAAAGAAAAAGAGAAGGCTTGGATAACAAACAGAGAAATGAGGGGAAACCCCGTTATGGAGGACATTAAGCAATAGAGCAAGAAGACCACAGGATATGGAGGGCTGTAAAGAGAAAGGATCCCTTACTAATGTAAGACAAGACTTGTAGGTGTTATTGTTTTTTTTAGGGAGTTGGAGCAAGGTAGGAGGAAGGTAAAGAGAAATAACAAGGGAGGGAGAGTAAGGAAAGAAGGGAGGGAGAAACAGAGAGAAAGAGAGACAGAGAGAGAGCATGCAAACTGCTTGGTAATGGGCAAGAAAGTAAAGGAAGAGATCATTGTGTCAGGGTATGAACAACAGAATTAAACCATAGATAAGAGAAAGATTTAAAGGGGAAAGATCTCTAGTGATACTGGGGGAGGCCATAATGATTATAAAACCAGTGGAAGGAGAGATGTAAAGGGAAGGGACAGCCTTACAAAATGTAGGCATAGCTAGGAAGCATCTATGTGCCCAGGTGGCTTGATCACTGTAGTATGAGGGGCAAGTACTTGAATTTAAATTCAACCCAGTAACTGATAAAATTATTGCCCCGCCCAAGTCACTTAAATGTTCTAGGCTACAGTTTCCTCCTTTGAAAAATGCTGGGCTTGGAAATACCCTCGTGGTGCTGTGTGTGGCAGAGGGCTAACAAAATCTTTTGGATTGTGAAGTTTGTGAGTGGAGGAATGGGTACAGTGGTAATTTTGCCTCATCTGGATGGACTTGAAATGCAGGAATTCCCTAACCTTCTAGTGACCTGATATTAGAAGTGTCCATCCCCTCTAAAAAGATCATTTAAAGTATTGTAACAACCAATCGTCCTTGGATAAGAGACCATGAATTTATTTATTTTGCAAAGGAATTTTTCATGATTGTAAAAATAGTTGATTCTTTAACTTTATTTCTGAACTTTATCATTAAACAGGAAATATATTCCTATTCCAAATAGCCTGTCAAAGAGCATTTATTAAGTACCTACTACGTACAAGGAAGAGTACTGAGCGCTGGAGATGTAAAGAAAAAGAAAAGGCAGTCGCTGCTGTAAGCTCCAACAGTCCACAAAAGGAAACGTCAGAAAACAACTATGAACAAAGAAGACATAGAGATAGAAAGTAAATTGGAAATAATCAACAGAAGGAATTCAGGGAAAAGGGAAATCTGTTCATATCTGGGGAGGCAGCTAGATATTATAGCAGGAAAGAGACTTGACTTGAAATGCAAATTATATGATTTTAAATGTTGGCTCACATACTGACAGCCTGGGTTGCCCTGAACAAGTAAGTTAACCTATATCTTAATGATAGAGTAAATAATGTCAAGAGCGAAGAGGAAGGAAGACCCCATCGTATTGATGTGTAACAACAAAAGAAGATTTGGCTGATACTTGAAGGAGATCCGAGAAGCCAAGAGGCTGAGATGATGAGGGAGAATATTTCAGGTGTGGGGGTGAGCCTGTGACAGCACGCAGAGTCAAAAGCTGGAGTATCTTGCTTGAAGAACAGAAAGGAGATCAGCATGACTGGATTTGAAATTATGATTAATACAAGGTAGAAGAAGACTGGAAAGGTAATAAGAAGGGATTTAAGAAGTAGCCAGGGGACTTTATATTTTGTTCCGGAAGTGATTGAGAACCCCTGGAATTCATCACACTGGGGAAGGCAATGGTCACAGGAGTTTTGGGAAGGTCATGGTCAGACAGCTGAGTGAAGGATAGACAGCAGTGGGGACAGACTTGTGGCTGAGGGCTTGTACCCTTAGTGTGGCATATAAAGTGATTTTTTTATTAGTTACATTAAAAACCAACCATGGTGCTTTGTGTCTTCCTCCTGCTCACATAAGAGCAAGTTTTTCCCAACCTTTGTTGGCAAACTGAGACCCGAGTGAAACACGAAAAGAGTATTTAATTATTTGTTGGTTAAGGCTTTCCTGAGAGGATTGATGTTCGTGGTGGCTAGAATCTCCGGTGTGAGGACTTGCGAAACCGTTTTCAGGGCCGTCCATCCATCTTTAGTGTTTAGATGGTCAGGCACCCAACTCTCAGCTCTGGCTCCAAGAAGTTTTAGCATGTGCAGTGACCACATCCTGGTAAACCATCTCATCAGATGGGCTAAACTAGGCTGAGGGTAACTAATAGGCCTCATATCTGTCTGGGAGTTGGGGGAGATGTCTACCTCCAGCATTTGGAGGCTTTCCCTACTGGAATGGGCCAATGAGAATGATCTGGTCCAACTGCCATGAAGGCGGGTAAAGCAGAAATTGGAGTGCTTAAAACTTGGTCAGACATAGAAGATGTGGGAACATCATGGCTGATCAAGTCCTGAGAGGACTTGAATGGGGCCTGTGGATAGATATCCTTATTGTGAGAGTCCCTGACTGTCACTGGTTTCTGAGGTAGCGCAAAGATCAACTCTGTCTTTTCATGTATTATATGGAGAATCCTGATATCTGTAAAATATTAAGTAGTATAGTTCTTGTGGAGTAAAGCGTCCGTTTGCGGAGATTACACCAAATGAGGAGCCAACCTAACTATGGATCACCTGTGGCCACGATATTGTCCTTTTTCAGCTGCTGTCATGGCCTCTGGAAAGGGAGCTTAGAACCAGGATAAAGGGTCTTATGTGTTGACATTTGATAGAGTGAGCAGTATTTTGCTTGGGTTGTCCTTTGCTCTCAGAACTGTTGGTACTTGGTTTCTTGGTAAATCCTTGTGGTCTGATCACTAAAGGCAAAAGGGCTCAAGAGTGAGAGTTTTCCAAGTGAAACTTTCTGAGATTTCTGGGAGAGAATAAATCTGTTTCTATTGGGGGAAGTAGTTTTATGTTTTAGCAAGGAGAAGATGGGACTTGAGTGAAAAATTATGAGTTTAAAGGTTGGTGCATACATAGACAGCCTGGCTTACCCTGAGCAAGTAAGTTAACCTCTCTTGGCCTTGTGTTGTTCTTTATCAATTGATGGAGTGAGATTTCAGGGCCTCTCAGTTCTCTCCCATTTTGTGATGATATGGCTGTCTGAAAGAGAAAAGGAAGAGCCCATCAGATAGATGTGTACATAGGAGAGTACATAAGAGGTTGGATTTTAGCTAATAATTGAAGGAAGTCTAGGAAACCAGGAGACTGAGATGAGGAGGAAGACCATTTCTAGCTTGGAGGTGAGCCTATACGATGGCAGAAGTCAAGAGCTGGATTGTCTTGCTTGAGGAACGGAAAGAAGCTCAGTGTCTCTGAATATGAAATTATAATGTGATCCAAGATACAAGGAGAATGGAAAGGTATGGGGCAGGGCAGGTTGGTAAGGGCTATACATTGTAACTAAAGGCATTTGTATTTGAGCCTCCAAGTGATTGGGAGTCCCTGGAGTTCTTTTCCTAAACGAATAAAATTAAGAAAAAGTAAGCAGAAAGAAGCATTAACAGATTCCTATGGTTCTGTCTATTCCTTCTGCTTATCCATCAGATGATAGCATTAAGTTTTTCCAAATATTTTTTGGCAAACGAGATCAGGGGAAAACACATGAAAAGGGTGAGGTGTCAACTGTGGCTCTAAGAAGCTGTAGTATATGTAGTGACCACACATTGGTAAACTGTCACACATCAGATGGGCCAAACCTCATTGAGGACAACCAATGGGTCTCAAACCCCAGTGGGTGAGTTAGGGGGATGTCTACCTCAAGCACTCCCCTGGTGGAGTGGGCCTAGGAGAACTATTTTTCTTTAGCCACGAAGGCAGGCGAAGTAGGCACTGTGGAGTACTTAAAGCTTATTCAGACATGGAAGACGCCATACACTGCATTCTGGGCCATACCAGTAGTTGAAACGTTTTTCTTGCCACTGCACAATATTGGGGGGGGGGTAGATGGAGAGAGGAACAAGAGATGAGGAGGATTATGAGAGGATGACATACTGAGAAACAAAGATATACCTGAAAATCACATTTTAAGAAAGGAAAATTTAACAAGAAAGATAGGGATTTTTTGTAGGTTTTGGATAAGGGAGCACCCCGAACAATAGTAAAAAGAATGATATGAGAGACTATTTTGTAGGGTTAGGAAAGAGTAATTGATATAATGGGAAAGCACAGTTAGAAGTGAGAGACAACTAGGGTTAGAGTCTTGAGACTAGAATTAGGAACATATCGCTTCTAATTTTCTCAATTTTAATAAATATAAAGCAAGAAATCTTCAAAGTACTAAACAGTTACACCTATTTCACATGCAGGCAAGGTTATGTTTTAAGATTCTGAAAACTAGGTTTCAGCAGTATGTAACTAGAGAATTACCAGAAGAGCAGGCTAATTTTGAAAGAGGCAGAGGAAAGACCACATTGTCAATATTCATTGGATTGTGGAGAAAGCAAGGCAGTTCCAGAAAATAAAACAAAACAAAAAACATCTACTTCTCTTTCATTGACTACACTAAAACATCTGTATGGATCACAATAAAATATGGTAAGTCTTCAAAGAGATAGGAGTTACCTTCTGAGGATCCCATATGCAGGTCAAGAAACTAATGTGGAACAATTGGTTTATTTAGGATTGGAAAAGGAATACAATAAGGCCGTATATTGATATCTTATATTTAACTTGCACGTAGAGTACATCCTGTAAAATACTCAGCTGGAAAAGCCAGAATTAAGTTTGCCAGGAAAAATATCAACAATGTCAGGTGTGCAGATCCGGCCCCTCATGGCAGAATGGGAAGAACCAAAAGCCTTCTTAATGAGGGCTAAGGTGGAATCTGTATAAAACTGGTTTGAAGCTTAACATAAAAACCCCTTAAGATTTTGGCAACTGTTTCTATCACTTCCTGGCAAATAAAGGGAAAAGAAATGGAAGCAGTTTCATCTTAGATTCTTAGACTCAAAGATTACCCAAGATAGCAACTATAGCCTTGAAATTAAAAGATGCTTGTTCCTTGGAAAGAAAGCTATGGCAAATCTCCTAAAAACAGAGACATGACCTTGCTGACAAGGGTTCCTATAATCAAAGCTATGGGTTTTCCATTAGCAGTGTATGGCTGTGAGAGTTGGAGTATTAGGAAAGCTGAGTGCCATAGAATCGACACTATGGAATTATGGTCCCGGAGAAAATGTCTGAGAGTGCCTTGGATGGCAAGGGGATCAAATAAGTCAGTACTTAAATTAATTTAGACTATTTATCAGAATGTGAAATACAAAAGCTGAGACTTAAATGCTTTGGCTACATAATGAGAAGAGAGGAAACATCAGAAAAAGCCTGATGCTCGGAAATATTGAAGGTAAATGGAAAATGGGATGGTAGAGGATGAGCTAGATAATGTCATGGAAGCCACAAACATGAACTTGCTCATACTTTCAAGAGATTATGGATGATAGAGGGGTGTAGCATGCTCAAGTCCGGGGGCTAACAAAGATTCAAATATGACTGAACAACTACCTATTAGATCTGTCACAGTGGCCAAGTCATTTGAACTCTGGCTCCCCCAATTTCCTCAAATCTAAAAGGGGAATCATAAAAGTGTTGTCATTCGGATTATCAAATGACATTCATTTCTAACACATACTTCCTGGAATAGTTTAAGTACTTAAATGTTTTTTTCTTCCTTCCCCCTTCAAATGAAGGGTTGAAATCAAGGGGTTCTAGGGATGCATTGAGGTTTAAATCGATAACATCCATAACCATCGAATAAAGATAGTGACCAATTCTCCTTTGGTGCAAAAGACCATCTAATAATAGATTTTGGAAGAAGGAAGATAGGCCTAAGAAAGTATTTCAATATGGACAGAGATAAAGCATAGATTGGAAGAGAAACATTATCAAGCGATTTCAGAGCAAGTTGGATTAACAATACACACAGATGTAGAGACAGAAGAGCAGACACAGATATAGAATAAGGAAAGAGGAATAAACTACTCTTGCTAATTGACCATGGCATGAGAGTAAGTGAATAAGACTTTCACAGTCGCTGATGCAGAGTAGAGAAAGCTGAATGGCATATGTTTTTAGCATCACAAGTGAAATGGAAACCCTTCTCAATGATGGAGAAGGTTTATTTTTCGGGGCAAGTTAGTCTGTCTCTGTCACAGGTTGCTCTACTGACAAATGAGTCTGAGCAATTTGTTTCATGTAAAGCTGTTGGAAGTCTAAGGTCCTATGAATGATAGAGGGGGAAAGGACCCTTGGTATAAGAGAGGCAACAGAAAAAACAGAGGAAATATACACCACTGAATAAAACCCTAAAACAGAAGACAGGATTATTCTGAAGATCAAAGTAGAAAATGATTATAATTTGTGTTTGCGAGTCTCTGTCATGTAACAGTCACTTAAATTCTTTTTTTTTAAAGCTTCCTTTCTTAAATGATGAAGTGAAAACCAGTAGCCTCCGTGGGAACCTGAGAGATGTAATTAGAAGATAATAGTTGGGCTGTGGAGAAAAAATGAAGACCACTACACATTTGGAGGGAGCAACAGCCAGGAGATAGGTTTTTGAGGAGAGAATAGTGACAGAAAGAATGCAAAGGAAAGATCAGAAAGGAAGGATTCCAAGCAACTTAGAGTCGTCAGCAGGGACAGAGACAGAGGTGAAGGGATCAAAAGAGCATGAGAAATGACATTAGAGATAGAGAGAAAATCAGCCAAAATAGGCTTCTTAGTAATTGACTTAGAAGATAAGTGAAGCCTAAGGTAGCGTAAGGTGAGTGATAGTTACAGTAGATGTTTGAGAGACACACAGAGACAGAAAATGAGGAGAAGAAAAAGAAGAGATCGAGAGACTAAAAGTGATAGGAAAGGAGAGGGAATGGGAGAATGGGCAAAAAAGAGAGTGGGAGGAAGAGGGAAAGAGGTTCATAGAAAAGATAATTTCAGATCTTGGGTAGTGAAGGTAGCTCAGTTTCATAATGGAAAGAGCACTGCTTTTATCACAAGAAGTACATGAGGCTGAATCTCTTCTCAGTAATGGAAAAGATGTTAACCCAGGTAAGTCGGTTAATATGCTTCAGTCATAATTTTTTTTGTTCAATGAGATTTTATATATCATACACACATTATATATCATATACATACAGAAATATTAAAAAAAAAAGGATTACTAGGAAGAGTAAAGAAATCATTGGTGAAAAAAAGAGAGGACAAAAAGGAACACGGGGAATAAGGGAAGGGATCAGGAAGATACCACTGAAGAAGGGGGAACATGCCAGACTGAGAAGGGACTGTTATAAATAGACCGAGGGGGACAATGAGAAATAACCATTGGGTATTAAAGATAGAAAAAGAAAAGGACCTCTGGGAAAGGAAAGGGACTCTTTGGATGAGATAAAAGGAAGAGAACTTGGGGGGTTGGGGGAAAAGGAATGTAGCACTGACTAGAGCAAAAAAGAGAGAGAAAATGAAAAGGATGAATAATGATGAGCAGGAATGAGACAATCTAACGGAATGAACCACTGACTGCAAGAAAGAGGGAAGGAACCATTAAAAGGGGTTTGGGAAAAACAAAGGAGACTGTAGGAAATGGTGGGCAGGGAACTTGGAGAACGAGGATACTACATTAAGGAGGCTAAATAAGGGTGAGAAAATCGAGGTTAAAAATGAGACATGGGGATAGATAAAAAGAAGCATTAGTAAGACAAAGAGGGAAAGGTTTACTGGAAAAAGAGGAGAGGGGAGAGACAAAAGAGACCATGGAGGATGGTTATGAGGGAGAAGGGAGATGCCATTAGAGAGGGGAGAGAGAAAGGGTAAGTACCACTAAGGATGGGGGTAGTATGACAAAAGGAAAGGAAAATTGGGATGGGGGAAGGGAGAAAAAGAAGGAAGAGAACAGTGTGAAAACTTGAGGGAAATACAGGGAGGACATGGCTAAAAAGCAAAGGAAGAAAGCACTTGCTAAGGGCGGGGGGTGGGGGTGGGGGGTTGCTATTGACAGGCTTGCGCATTGGGCAGACTGTCCAATGAGAGAAGAGAAGAGCAGGAAGGATAAAGCATCAGTGCTTGAAGATGCTCAGGAAGCAATAAGGGCTCACAGTGGATCAGACTTTTAGGAACAGGAATGGGAATTTGAAATCCAAGAGTGACACCCACAGGGTATAGATGGAAGTGCTCAAGTGGGGGATGGGAAGGGAGAAAATAAGAGACCAATGAGCAGAGAGCTGGGGCCGGAGGGAGGGGCCGTGCTGGACAGAGGCATGGGCTGGGGATCAGAACAACCTGAAGTGGAGGCTGCCTCACAAACAGATGTAGGCACTTGGCACCTACTTTAAACCCCATTTTCTGCTCTTAAGTGGTGGGCTTGAATCAAAAGCATTTAACTTCCTTTCTCCCTCTAAAATCCCCTGGTTGAATAAGATAAGAGAGGAAAGCGTAGGGCTTAGGGTGACAGGTAAAAGATAGTTGTAAGGAAAATCCTATCTTGGAATTCATTTGATGCCATTAGAGAGGGGAGAAAAAAGTGAGGAAAAGTAAGGGCAGTACTAGGAATAGAGGGAGAATCACAAAAGGAAAGGAAAACTGGGAAGGAGGAAGGGGAGAAAACAAAGAGGATAGTATGAATACCTGGGGCAAATACAGAGAAGAAAGTAGTGGGTTTTTTGTTTGACAGCCCATGGCTAAAAAGCAAAAGAAGAAAGTACTTTCTAAGGTGCGGAGTGTATTGACAGGCCTAGGCTACAGAGCAAAGGAAGAAAGCACTTGCTAAGGGGGGAGTGTCGTGGACAGGCCTGGGCCCTGTGTTGACTGTCCCATGAGACATGAGAGAAGAGCAGGAGGGATAAAACCGTAGGGTTTGATGATGCTCGGGAGGCAACAAGGGCTCACAGTGGACTGGACTGTCAGGGACGGAGGGGAATTCCAAAACCAAGACTGACATTCAGTCTTGAGATGGAAGTGCCCAGGAGGGGAAGGGAGAAAATAAGAGACCAATGAGGAGAGAGCTGGGCCCAGAGGGAGGGGCTGTGTTGGATAGAGCCATGGGCTGGGGGTCAGGACAGGGAGTGGGGTCACAGGAAAAAGACAGCTATAAGGAAAATCTTATTATGGGTTTCATTTGGAGAATAAAAGGGGATGAACAATAGGAAAAGAGAAGGGGAAGATGGAAGAACCCTTGAGTTAGGCCACTTTGGGGAGGGAAGAACAGAGAGAGGTAAAGAGAGAAGGTAGAGAATGTTTCGTAATTGGATAGGGAGGGATGGAAGAGAGCACCATGAAAAGTGGGTAGAGACCCAGAGGAGGGAGTGAAGTACTCAGTGGGGACACATCTTAAGAAGAAGATGATGGTCTGTGAGGCAGATCATTGCTAGAACAGGTATTGGACTACATTGAGAGTCAAATCACCCTGACTTAGTATCTTGCTTCTGAAAATTAAGAGCTGGTCAAGTCAGTAATCTTTCTTAGGTTAAAGTTGCTCCCCTAAAAAGATGGGGATAGGGATAGAGTTGGATTTGGTTACTTAAGGGCCCTTCCAGTTGGATAATGTTTATTACTGATGGAGAGAAGGAAAAGCCCCATGGGAGGGAATGGGCAGGAAAAAGAATAAGTGGAAGAGAGATTCACTGAACAGCCCTCTAGTCAGGGATGGTGGGAGAGAGAGAAACTAAGTGTCCTGCTGACCAGAACACTAAGTAGAATAAAAAATATGTGTCTTCAACTTCTGGTAGCAAACTTATTGCCTGTTGGGACCTCAGCCTATCACTTAAACTCTGAGGCTCAGTGTTTTTTCTTCCAAAAGCTAAGATTCTTTGATTTTTCTACCAGAAAGGGAAAATTATTTGATATAGGTGTAGAGACTGAGGGGGAAAGTGAGGAAGGAGAGAAAAACAAGAAAGGGAGTACCATGGACAGAGCAAAGAGTCAAAGGAAGGGGACAAGTTATGAGGAGGTGCATTGTAGACTATTTTAGCAAAGAGAGAAATACTGAATCAGAGACACTTAGAGAAAAAGAAGATTCCTTGATAATGGGGAAGTTAGAGGGAAAAAAACCATTGTGTGAGAATCGGATATCTAGAACCACAAGGATGACCTCCAGTCATCCAGCTGACTGGAAAGAGCTGTAGTTGCTGCTGGAGACAGCAACCTTAAGGAACCTTAAGGTCCAATGACTGATGGAAAGGACAAAGAAAGCCCTAAGGGGGATTAAGATGGAAGGAGAAAGAGAGGTAGAAGAGCTTTGGGGAAGAAAGAAATAGAAGGGGGAATATACAAAGAGGAAGAGAACGAAGTAGAGAGGGCGAAGGGGAAAATGTTATTTGATGATGTGAAAGAGAGAGGGAGGTGCTCTTGTAGAACTATTGACAAGATTTTATCCTCAAGGGAGAAGAATAGAGAATTCCTAAGGGAAGAAATATCTGGGAAAGGGGAAAGAAGGAAACAATCATTAGTTAAATAGTTTCGAAGTGTCAGACACTAGCACTCTTTGTAAAATGCTTAGTAATTTAGAAAAAATTATTTCGTTTTGATAGGCCTAACAGTACCTTGTAGTAGGTGTTATCATTATCATCAATTTATATTTTAGAAGACAGACAGATACTTGATATTATCTGCCCTGCATCACACAGCTAGTAAATGTCTGAGGTTGGATTTGAAATCGGCTTTTACTGAGTCCCAGGACAAGCACTGCATACACTACCCAAGTAGTGTCTCTGGGGTCTGGATAACCTGAGTCCAAATACTGCCCCCTAATACTTTCTCTTTAGTTCTGTGTAGCTCACTTCTATTGTCTCACTCCCAGTTTCTTCCTCTCTAAAATTATAAGGTTTTATTCTGGTGCCTCTGAGGACATGTCCAAGACCATATTTGAGTTTCTGGGATTGAAGGAAAAAGAAGAAACCTAGGATTTGGTACTAGGGTGGAGGAATATAGAGAGAAATAGACAAAAGAGTCTTGTGGAGAGGTCTGAGAGAAAGGGAGTCAACTAGTGGGTAAAGAGTCAATAGAAAATGTCCAACCAGAGGTCAAACCAGTGGGTTGCAGGGAGATAGAGACCAGAGTCAAAAAAGAAGTCAGAGAGAGGTGGGAAGGGGGAAGAGACAGATAAGGAGAAGAGAGAGAATGAAAAAAGAACATTTTGTAGAGGGATGAAAGACAGAGGTGTAAGACCTTAAAACACTGAAGATCTTTCAGCTTCCTCTGCAAGATATTTGAGGGTGGGTCTTGATGGCCAATAAGGTCCCATCCTTTGAACAATGGAAAGGAGGCATAAGCCTTTAGAGGATT
Organism: Sarcophilus harrisii; assembly: GCF_902635505.1. Classification (NCBI taxonomy): domain Eukaryota; kingdom Metazoa; phylum Chordata; class Mammalia; order Dasyuromorphia; family Dasyuridae; genus Sarcophilus; species Sarcophilus harrisii. The sequence goes on from NC_045432.1 coordinate 26,849,073, forward strand.
GAGATGGGCCGAGATGGCAAGCATGTGACTTTAGGAAAGGAGAAATATAGGAAATGGACTGAGAAGGAGAGAAAGAATAAGAGAGGGAGCAGGGGAAGGGACCTTTGATAATGTATAATGTAGATAAGACAGAGATGAAAAGTCCTATGGAGTAGTTGGTAGACTTTTTGAACCATAAGAGACAGAAGAAAAGGGAGAGACCTACAAGGAAGAAAATATCAAAGTGAGAGATGGGAGAAAACAAGCATTTGTTCAGTGCCTAACAGGTAAATTATTCTGTGTAGTATTTTGCAAATGCTATCTCGCTTGATGCTTTAGGACAGCTCCATGCAGCCAGTTACATTCTCCCCATTTTTAAATTAAGAAAACAAGTATATTGAAGTTGTGACTAGCCTGGCTTCATTCAGTTAAGAAATATCTAAATTTTAATTTGAACTCAGGTCTTACTGACTCCAGGCCCAGCATTATTTCCAATCAAGAAGACATGTCCCTGGAGTTTAGCTGATTTCTGTCCAGACCCTACTCTACAGTAGATCTCTACAACTCTAATGCAGATCTCTGTCACTCTCTCAGTCTCGGCTTTTTTCTTTCTCAAATGACGAGATTATACTTACAAGCCTGTGAGGACATTTCCAAAAGCAATCTTATTGAAAGAGAAAGAAGAAACAACAGCATTGGGATAGAGGGAGAAAGCATGAAATAGAGATGAGGGAAACTAAGAGAGTGGACTAGGGTGAAAAGAGGAGAGACAAAGTCAAAAGGAACGGAAAGTGGTGGAATGTAGGTAGAGAGACACTAAAGGGGAGGACACAGAACTGAGAGAAAAGGGGGGGAAGGGAGACAGAGATAGTGAGAGATACAAACAGAAGCAGAAATAGATCATGAAAGGGAAGGGACTCAGTCTCCTTTGATTGCAAAGGAGAGGGAGAATCAGGAGAAAGCATTTGGAAGGCTGTTGGTGAAGCAAACCATGGGACCAGAAGAGGAAGAGACTAGCTAGAGAAAAAGTCAGCTTCGGGGAATAAAGCAAAACCACCATTAAGGGGAAAGGAAAGGGAGGAAATAATGGAAGAGATCATTGACAGTAAAGTCTGGTGGAAACCAAGAAATTGTTGGATATAGTTCAGGGGAAAGAAGAAACATATGGAAAAGAGCACTTGGGAAAAGGATGGGAAGGGACCCCTGGGTATTTAGAGGCAAAGAAATAGGACCTTTGGGCTGAGAAGTGACACTAGAGGGACAAAGAGATAGAGAACCAGAGAGACAAGTATACAGAAATAAGAGTCGGGAAAGATTGGGAAAGCAAGGGAGGGGGAAAAAGAAGGAAGTATGGGTAATAAGATAAGGAGGAGGAAGATACTATTAAAGAATGAAGGAGTGAGAAGGGACCAATAATGCTAGAAAGTGGGGGGAAAGGGAAATATTCTCAGGGTATTAAAGAGAAAACGAGACAAGCAACCCTCGGGAAAGTAAAAGGGGTAATAAAATAAAAGGAAGAGAACATAACATATGGCAGAAGAAATAGCACTGAAGAGAGCAAAAGGGAGAGAAAATGAAAAGGATGGGGACAAAAGAGACAGTCTAACGGAAGTGGCCACTGATAATGGGAAAGAAAGAAGGAAAGGACCACTGAAAAATGGGGGGAGAGGAAGACACAATGAAGGCACAATAGGAAATGGTGCTGAGGCGGGGAGATAACGATACAATTAGGACAGAGAGAAAATATTGAGCGAAATGGGAAAGTGTCTTGGGAAATGGGAAAAGGGAAAGAAGAGCAGGACAGATAAAACAGCAGGACCTGAGAATGCTCCAAGGCAGCAAAGGCTGAGATGGACCGGATTGTCAGGGAAAGTGAGGAGAATTTCAAGTCCAAGATTGACACCCACAGGCTGGAGATGAAAGTGCCCAAGTGGGGGGATGGGAAAGGAAAAAATAAGTGACCAATGAGGAGAGAGCTGGGCCTGGAGGGAGGGCCTGTGATGGACAGAGCCATGGGCTGGGGGTCAGGACAGGCTGAAGTGGGGGCTGCCTCATAAACTCAGATGTGTGACCCTGCACAAGGCACTTAGCACCTGCTTTAGACCACAATTTCTTCTCATTGAATACTATGGTCTTAAACATAAAAGACCTTTACATTTCGTTCTTGTTCAAAAACGGGAGACGGAATGTACCATTAAGGTGGGGAGAAAAAAGTGAGAAATGGGAAGGTATCACAGGAAATGGGAAATGGGGAGAAAAGGGAAAAATCCTCTGATTAGGAGGAAGAGAAAGAAGAAAAGAAAGAACCACCGGAAATAGAGGAGAGGGGAGATACAAAGGGATGGTAACAAGGAACATCAGGATTGAGGGAGATAGAAGGTACCATTCGGGAAGATAAAGCTGAGAAACAAATGGAAGGAGGTACTGGAGACAGAGGCAAAGTGATAAAGGGAACATAGTGATGGGATCTGGGATGTAGAAAAGGGAAAAAACAAGTAAACACTATGAACCCCTGTGGGAAATACAGAGTACAAAGCAGAGTGAGTTTGTGGCAGTAAGGTCAATGATTAAAGAGCAAAGGAAGAAAGCACTTCCTAAGGGGGGAGTGCTAGGGAGGGCCCTGGGCCCTGTGCAGCCGGTGCGGTAAGGCAGGAGGGATGAAGCAGCAGGGCCCGAGGATGCTCTGAGGCCGCAAGGGCTCACAATGGACCAGAATGGCAGGGACAGGGATGGGAATTCAAAATGCAAGACTGACACCCACAGGCTGGAAATGGAAGTGCCCAGGTGGGGGATGGGAAGGGAGAAAATAAGAGACCAATGAGGAGAGAGCTGGGGCGGGAGGGAGGGGCCGTGCTGGACAGAGCCATGGGATGAGGGTCAAGACAGGCTGAAGCAGAGGCTGCCTCACAAACTCAAGAGACATGTGACTCTGCACAAGGCACTTAGCACCTGCTTTAAATCATTTTCTCATTTAAAATTGTGGTCTTAAACATAAAGGCCTTTAAATTTCCTTCTTGTTCAAAAAAAAAAAGGAGTGAAGTAAGATACCATTAGCGTGGGGAGAAACAATTGAAAGAAATGAGAAGGTATCACAGGAAATGGGAAATGAGGAGAAAGGGGAAAGAACCCCTGGTTAGGAGGAAGAGAAAGAACCACTGGAAATAGAGGAAAGGGGAGATACAAAGGGATGACACCAAGGAACATCAAGATGGAGGGAGATGGAAGGTACCATTAGGGAGGGAAGACAAAGTTGAGAAACAAAGGGAAGGAATCACTAGAAACGTGGTCTAAGTGACAGAGGGAACATAATGTTGGGATCTGGGATGGAGAAAAGGGAAAAAACAAGTGAAGAGAACATTATGAAGACCTGGGGGAAATACAGAGAAGAAAGCAGAGAGTGTCTGTGGGAAGACGGCCAAGGGATGAAGAGCAAAGGAAGAAAGCACTTGCTAAGGGGGAAAGTGCTTGGGACGGGGCTGGACCCTGTGCAGCCTGTGCAGTGAGGCAGGAGAGAAGAGCAGGAGGGATAAAGCAGCAGGGCCCGAGGATGCTGTGAGGCAGCAAGGGCTCACTGTGGACCGGACTGTCAGGCAAATTGAGGGGAATTTTAAATCCAAGACTGACACTAACAGGCTGGTGATGGAAGTGCATAAGTGGGGGGATGGGAAGCGAGAAAATAAGAGACCAATGAGGAGAGAGCTGGGGACGGAGGGAGGGGCCGTGCTGGACAAAGCCATGGGATGGGGGTCAAAACAGGCTGAAGTGGAGACTGCCTCACAAGCTCAGATGTGTGACCCTGCATAAGGCACTCGGTACCTGCTTTAAACCATAGTTTCCTTCTTCCTTGAAGTGATGCTCTTGAAATCAAATGATTTGAAAGAAAGTTCTAGTTCAAAATTCCTCTGGTTTCATGAGAAAGGAGAGGAAAGCCTGAGCATGGGGTCGGAAGAGAGAAAAACAGTAGGCAAGCTTCATTAAAGAGACAGATAAAAACACAGAAAGATTCAGAAAGATAAAGACATCAAAAAAGGTGGATAGAGAACTGGGAGAATGATGGTGGTCGGTGAAGCAGCTAGTTCTCCTAATGGGCAAAGGTTGGGTCTTAGAAGCAGGGGGACCTAAATTCAGGGACTGACATAATCTTTCTTGCTCCCTCTCCCAGGGATCAGTTCTACTTATATGTCTAATCATTACTTTCTTTCCCTTAATTTTTTTTTCACCTCTAAGTCAGGGATTGTATAAGTGACAGAAAGATAAGGAAAAGGCTAACTGAGTTTGCTGTGGTGGCAGAGAGCTACCAAAGGCTTTTGGGGAGTACATTCAAGGAGATATACAGCAGGACAAGGCCCACTTTGTACAAAGGGAAGGGGGAGGACAAAAAGGATGGAGGACAGGGGATGAGCCCCAAAAGGTAGAAGGCAGAGCCCTTGGGGTGGGCCAGTTTGGGGAAGGGCAATACAGACAGGGAGACCCAGAGAGAAAAGAAGAGTTGATGATTTGAGGGAGAGAGGGAAGAGATCACTGGGGCGGGGCGGGGGGGAGAAGCAGCGAGCAAGGAGCTGAAGGACCCAGTGGGGACACTTTTGAGGAAGAAGGGGATGGACAGGGAGGGTGTTCTTTGCTAGGACAAAGAGAGGTTTTAATGATTTGGGGACAAATCCCCTTGTTATTAACTTGCTAATGAAAATTAATAGCTGTTTAAGACACTTAACTCTTCTCACCCTGAATTTCTTCCTCTAAAAAAGATGGAGATGATGGTGGCCACTTAGGGGACCTTCCAGTTGGAAGATTCTATCAGTGAAGAAGCGAGAAGGGCAAGCCCTATGGGAGTGGATGGTCAGGAAAGAGTTAGTGGGGAAGAGAACCACTGAAAGGTCTCGTCGACATGGATGGAGGGAGAGACAGAAAGTAAGCCTCCTACCAACCAGAACATAGTAAGTAGAGACAAAAATGATGTGTGTTCAACCTCCTCTTGTGTGTCCCTCACCACATCACATAAACTCTCTATCTCAGTTTCTTTTTCTTTCAAAAGGGGTTTTTGGACAGGTTGGTCTTCTAGATTTTTTCCCATTCTCTAATGTTCTAAACTTTTTCCAATAGAGAAGGGAAAAGTATTTAATATAGAGGCAGATTCTGAGTAGGGAACAGATATAGAGGAAAGGGAATACCATGGACAGAGCAAAGGGAGAGTCAAAGGAAAGGGACAAGTGAGGATGTCGGGAGAGAGAATGGAGGCTAATCCAGGAGAGAGTCAGATATAGAAGGTGATGATGGTGTCACGATATAAAAGGAAGGGATCCTGAAGAAAGTGATGCTTTAGTACTTGGGGTTACAGGCCTAGAGCCAGGAAGAAGCAGAGCTGAGTCCTGGGATAGAGAGGAGAAGGTCCGTTTTATAGCCTAGGAATTGGAATCAGGGAGGGTTGGTTTCTCATTTTTCTTCATAAACTCACTGGCTGTATTCCCTTAGGCATGTTAACTTTGTTAACCTGAACTTCTTGTGCTTTAAAAAGAGGAGGTTGAACCCAGTCGCCCTGAAGATGTCAGATAGCTGCAAAGAGACAGAAAAGAGACAGAAACAGAGGAAGGGAAGAAGAGAGAGAGAGAGAGACAGAGAGGGAGGTGAAAGAGAAGCAATAGGAGTACAATGAAGAGGAAGAATGACAAGTACCTTGACAAGTGGCTCCAAATATATGTGTGAGGGCGAGAGAATTGTGGAGGATTTTTAGACATAGAATTTTGATGCCACAAATGGTGAGATGGAAAGGTAATGCACATAGAGGAAGTGGAGAGAGAGGGCTGAGTGATTCACTGGTTATAGTGATTGGCTTAGTGTCAGCAAGGAATAAATTCAAATTCTGTCAATATCAAAAATCCCCTGACAATTCCTGGCTGTTTTGTTCTGGGCAAGTTGTTTCACCTCCGTCTTCCTCAGCTTCCTCAGCTGTATGAGGTGGTAAAAACAGGCCCTACTTCCCAGAGTTATTGTGGGAAGAAAAAACATTAAAATTTGTACATTGTATAGCACATTCTTTACTACTTGTCAGGCACTTAATCGTTATTTTTATTCCTTCCTTACTAAAATGATCTGGTGTTCATCACTGGTCTCTAAGAATACTTAGAGGTCTATATCACTAATAATACTGGAGCCAGTGAGAACAGGAGAATATATAAAGTGAGAATCAGGTAAGAGATTTCTGAGGAGAACTGAGAGACAGAGGGAAAGCACTACAGAGGGCATAGGACATGGAGAGAGGGAAAAGAAAGGAGCAGAAGTGATATAGAGAGATCTTGTTAGAAAGATTACCATTCAGACACAGAGAGAGACAGTGATAATAACTTAGAGTCTCTTCAGTCTCAGTTTCCTCCCCTGAAGAAAATGTTTCATTTTCTTGGTTTTGACATCCTTTCCTGCTCTAAATCTCTAACCCTAAGAGCGATGAAAGGAGAAAATGACTAGTACATGTTTTGTGATAGAGACAAAAAGAGAGAAATCTGTATTAAAAAAAACCTCAGTGATAGGGAGAGCTCAAGAGAAAACCCATTGGAGAGGGAGAGATCAAAAAAGAAAAGGCCTTTATAAATGTGCTGAGAATCAGAAGTAACTCCTGAAAGAAAGAAAAAAGGATTGTAGGCAAAGAGAAACCAAAGGGAAAAAGGCAGAGGAGATGGCAGAGAGAAAGGGGAAAGGGAGGCAGAGACACAGACACACACACACACACACACACACACACACATACACACACACACAGAGAGAGAGAGAGAGAGAGAGAGAGAGAATGTACAAACAACCCTTTAACTTGAAAGGAGAGGGAGAATCAAGGAAAACAATTGTGGAGAGGGGTGAAAGACATTTTAGAGGTCATTAGAAAGGGAGATTGTGAAAGGAAAGTGACAGCAAGTAATGGATAGAGATCTCCTTAGAAGTTTAAGCAGATGGACAGAGAGACACTGATAAACAGTAACTAAGAGTTTCTTAGCCTCAGTTTGCTCCCTGAAAAAAGTGATTGTATTTCATGGCCCTGAGGTCTTTTCTATCTATAATTCCGTAATCTTACGAGTGATGAAAGGGCAAAAACCCTATTTCATATGTTCTGTTTCTTCAAATTATAAATCTATGATTTCATGAGTGATGGAAGGAGATAGAAGGGAAAATACCACTGTTCAGGGAAAAGAGAAAGAGACCACCTACCATGGAGGCAGGAGAAAGGAGAAACAGAATTTACTAGGTCTCTGGGGAGAGACAAAGATAAGGCCAACAAAAGAAATGGCAAAAGATTATAACTATTGTACTTTTACTCATGAGGGAAAATAAAACAATTGTTGGGGGGAAAGGAAGGAAAGAGAACAGACATGTTGGATGTGAGAAGAGGGAAGAGGTGACTAAGATAGGATGGGGTAGAGGAGACAAAGGGAATACTGTATTAAAGATGGGAGGGACAGAAACTCTCCAGTGGGGGAAAAACCATTAGGTAGAAAGCAAATAGATTATTGGTGATAGAGAACTTATTAGACAGTTGAACTCAAGAAAATGTGTAGGGCCTATGGGAAAGAAGAATGAGTGTCCAGTGGAAAAGACATCTTGGGAAAGGGGAGGGCAAGGGACCTCTGGGCAGCTGGAGATTAAGGAGAGAGACAGAGAGAGAGAAAGAAATAGAAATAGATGGAGAGACAGAGACAAACATGCAAACACACAGAGATAAAGAGAATAGAACTAGGAAAGGACCAGAAGGGAGAGAGGAGAGAGCCAGATCAAAGGGATCCCCGGAAAAGAAAGGAGGGGAGACAAAAGGAGGAAATATGGGGAATAACGGGAGGGAAAATGAAGATACTACTAAAGAAAGCAGAAGAAGGAATGAGACAATGAAAAGGAGCTAGTTTGCACAGAAAAAGGATAAAATGAAAAAAAAAAACAAACCCTACATAATAAGAGGAGAAAAAGAGAGAAATTACCATTAGAAAAGATAAGTGGGTGACAGGAAGAGAAAGGGAAAATAGAGGATGTGGTTTTAAGGGAAAAAAAAGCAAAGAAAAAAGAAAGTTGAAAGAAACTGAAAAGGATAAACCATTTTGGGGAAGGAGGAGACAATGTAAAGGAACAGATCATTGAATAGAGAAAAGAAGGCAAAAGAATGGGGGAAAGAAAAAGGGAAAGAAGTACTGATGAGGAAGAAGAGGGAGAGAGCAACTGAAAAAGGAGCTCTGGAAAAAGTGGAGAGGGGAGATACAAAGGGAAGGAACCACCTAGTTTTGGGATGGAGGGAGATGGAAGGTACCATTAGGTAAGAGAGAAAATGCTGAGAAACAAATGGAAGGAAGCCCTGGAGATGGGGACAAAGTGACAAAGGGAACAGAATAGTGGGATCTGGGATGGAGAAAAGGAAAGAAACAGTGAGGAGAACATGGTGAGCATCTGGGGGAAATGCAGAGAAGAAAGCAGAGCGTGTCTGTGGGAGGACGGTCAAGGGCTGAAGAGCAAAGGAAGAAAGCACTTGCTAAGGGGGGCGGGTCGGGGACAGGCCTGGGCCCTGTCCAGTGAGATAGGAGGGAACAGGAGGGATAAAGCAGCAGGGCCCGAGGATGCTGTGAGGCCCCAAGGGCTCACAGTGGACCAGACTGGCAGGGACAGGGATGGGAATTCCAAATGCAAGAGTGACACCCACAGGCTGGAGATGGAAGTGCCCAGGTGGGGGATGGGAAGGGAGAAAATAAGAGACCAATGAGGAGAGAGTTGGGGCCGGAGGGAGGGGCCATGCTGGACAGAGCCATGGGCTGGGGATCAGGACAGGCTGAAGCAGAGGCTGCCTCACAAACTCAGAGATGTGTGAGCCGGAACAAGGCATTTAGCACCTGCTTTAGACCACAGTTTATTCTCTTAAAAGATGATCTTGAACTCAAAGGCTTAGAAAAACCTTCTAGCTCAAAAATCCCGTGGGTCTATGAGAATGAAGAGAAAAACCTGAGCATGGGGTGGGACGAGAGAAAAACAATTTGTAGGTAAACTTCATTAAAGAGAAAAAGGCACAGAAAGAGTAACAAAGATAGAGACAACAAAAAGGGATCCCAGAGAACTGAGAGAATGATGGTGGGGGGTGAGGCATCTGGTTCTCCTAATGGCTAAACCATGGGGCCTGGAGTCAGGAGGACCTAAATTCTGGAGCTGATTTATAAGCTTCCTTGCTGCCATCATAGAATCAGTTCTCCTTATATGGCTAATCCTTAGTTTCTTCAGGGTTAGATTCAATTTCACTTAATTTTTTCTGTCTCTATGTGAGGGATCCTATCAGTGATAGAAAGAGAAGGAAAGCCCCCGGGTACAGGCAGGGAATACCATTCACAGAGCAAAGGGGGAGTCAAAGGAAGGGGGCAAGTGTCGTTATGGGGAGATAGAGCGGAGGCTAATCCAGGAGAGAGAGTCAGAGACAGAAGGTAATGATGGTGTGAAGATATAAAAGGAAGGGTTCCTGAAGATAGTGACGCTTTAGTACTTGGATTTATAGGCCTAGAGTCAGGAGGAAGCAGAGCTGAGTCCTGGGATAGAGAGGAGAAGGTCCGTCTCATAGCCTAGGATTTGGAATCAGGAGGGTTGGTTTCTCATTTTTCTTCATAAACTCACTGGCTGTATTCCCTTAGACATGTTCATTGGTTAAACCTGGATTACTTGTGCTTTAAAAAGAGGAGGTTGAACCCAGTGGCCCTGAAGATGTCAGATAGCTGCAAATATATAGGAGAGAGAGAGAGAGAGAGAGGGAGAGGGAGAAAAATAAAAGAGAAGCAATAGGTCTTCAGTGAAGAGGAAGACAGACAAATAGAGCTTGACAGAAAGGAGTAAATAGATGTGTAAAGGAAGAGAGAATTGTGGAATATGTTCAGACATAGAATTTTGATGCCAAAAATGATGAGACAGAAAGGAAAGGGGCAAAGATAATGATGAGAGAGAGAGCTGGGTGGTACAATGGATATAGTGATGGGCCTAGTGTCAGAAAAAATGAATGCAAATTCTGTCAATAACAAATCATCCCCAGACATTTACTTGCGTTTCTATTCTGGGGAAATTATTTAAACTCTGTCTCCCTCAGCTTAATCAGTTGTACGAGGAGGCAAAAACAGGTCCTACTTCCAAGAGTTATTGTGGGAAGAAAACACATTAACATTTGTACATTGTATAGCACATTCTGTACTAATTGTCAGGCACCTAATCCTTATTTTTATTCCTTCCTTACTAAAAAGATCGGGTGTTCATCAGTGGACTCTAAGAATACTTAGAAGTCTATATCGCTAATAACATTGGAATCAATGAGAAAAGGAGAATATATAGAGTGAGAATCAGGTAAGAGATTTCTGAAGAGAACTGAGAGACAGGGAAAGCATTACAGCAGGCATAGGACAGGGAGAGAGGGAAAAGAAAGGAGCAGAAATGATATAGAGAGATCTTGTTAGAAAGATTCTCAGACAGATACAGGGAGAGACAGCAATAGACAGTAACTTAGAGTCTCCTCAGCCTCAGTTTCCTCCTTTGTAGAAAGTGGTTGTTTTTCTTGGTTCTGAGTTCATTTCCTGCTCTAAATCTATAATCCTAATAGTGATGAAAGAAAAAGTAAATGACTATTATATATTTTGTGATAGCGACACAAAGAGAGAAATCTATTAAAAAAAACAGAGATAGGGAGAGCTCAAGAGAAAACCCATTGGAGAGGGAGAGATGGAAAAATAAAAAGCCTATATAAATGTGCTGAGAATCAGAAGATAACTCCTGAAAGAAAGCAGAAATCGAAAGGACTCTGGAGATGCGGGAGAAGAAGAGATGGAAAGAGAAGGGACCATTCTGAATATGTATAGAAAAAGATAGGGATTCCTGAAGATAGTGATGCTTTAGTATTTGGATTTTTAGGAAGAGACAGATGAGAATAGATGGTGAGGGGACTCAACAACATGAAGGGCCCACTTATTCTGGTAGGGAGGAACAAAGAGCCCACGTGGGAGAGAGGAAAAATTCAAGATCTATTGGGGAGTGAGGAGAGGGAGAAAACAAGGGAGCTGATAAGAAATCATCAGGGGAGAATCAAAGAGTCAAAAACCAAGAAGTAAGTAGAACCAACAAGTAAAAAAGGGGAAGGATCAGAACTGACTTAGTAATAGTGTTGCTGAGGCAATGAGGAGATGGAGAGACAAACATGGAAGGGACCACTGGTTGAAGAAAAGAGAGAGACAATAAAGATCATCAGCCACTAGAATCTGGAAGAGAGTGTGAAATAGATACAGGAGGCTTGCAAGGTGGTCAGAGGAATAGAGGGAATGGACTAGTGTAGAAAGAGGAGAGACAGAAAGTCAAAGGGATTTCAGTGGATTATAGGCAGAGAGAAAAGGGAAGAAGGAAGAAGAGAAGAAGTCAGAGAGAAAGGGGAAAGGGAGACACACATACAGATAAAGACAAAGACAGAAGTAGAGACAGAGAAATAAAAATAACATACAAACAATCTTCTTTAACTTGAAAGGAGAGGGAAAAGAAAGAAAGACTGTTGTGGAGAGTGGTGAACGACATTTCAGAGGTTATTAGAAAGGAAGATTGTGAAAGAAATGTGACAACAGGTGATGGAGAGAAAGCTACTTAGGTTAGACAGATGAATAGAAAGAGACAATGTAGACAGCAACTTAGAGTTTTTCAGCCTCACTTTTTCCCCCAGAAGAAAGTGATTATATTTTATGGCCCTCAGGTCATTTCCATCTCTAAATCCGTAATCCTAGTGATGAAAGGTAAAAACAAACTATTTCATATAAGTTGTGTCTCTTCCAATTATAAATCTATAATTTCATGAATGATGAAAGGAGATAAAGAGGAAAACACCATTGTTCAGGGGAAAGAGGAAGATACCACTGAGGAGAAAGGAGAAAGAGAGGATTTACTAGGTCTCTGGGATGAGACAAAGAGAAATGGCCACCAGGAGATATGGTAGAAGAATTACACTATTACAGTTGGGTGGGGGGGGGAAGATAAAATGATCTTTGGGAGAAAAGGAAGGAAAGAGGAGACATTTTGGATGTGAGATGAGGAAAGAGGTGACCAAGATAAGATGGGGTGGAGGAGACAAAGGGAATAATGTATTAAAAATGGAAGGGAGAGACACTCCGCAGTAGGGGGAACACCGTTAGGCAGAAAGCAAATAGATTATTGGTGATAGAGAATTTATCAGACAGTCGAACTCAAGAAATTATGTAGGGCCAAGGAGGAAGGAGAAGAAAAATCCAGTGGAAAAGAGTTCTTGGGAAAGGGGAGGGCAAGGGAGCTCTAGGCAGCTGGAGTTAAGGAAGAAGAGATATAGAACAAGAGAAATAGAGAGACAAACAGAATCACTGAGAGAGAGACAGAGATAAAAGTACTAGGAAAAGACTGAGGGCAGAGCCAGATATAAGGGATCAGTGGGAAAGAAAGGAGGGGATTCAAAGGGAGAAAATATGGGGAATAAAGGTAGGGGGAAACTAAAGAAAGGGGAAGAAGGAGTAAGAAAATGAGAAGGGTCTAGTTTGCATAGACAAGGAATAAAATGAAAAAAAAACCCTACATATTAAAAAGAGAAAAAGAGAGAAGGACCCATTAAAAAGACAAGTAGGTGACAGGAAGGCAAATAGAATGTAGAGGATGTGCCCTTAAGGAAAATATCAAAGAAAAGAGAAGACTGAGAGAAAATGAAAAGGAAAAACAGTATTGGGGAAGGAGGAGACAATGTAAAGGAACAGCTCATTGATTAGAGAAAAGGAGAAAGAATGAAGGAAGAAACTATCAGGTGGGATGTGGGGAACAACAAAGGGAAAGAAACACTGATTAGGAAGAAGAGGGAGAGAGCAACTGGGAAAGGAATAATGGAAAAAGTGGAGAGGGGAGATAAAAAGGGAAGAAACCACAGAGCATGGGGATGGAGGGAGAAGGAAGGTACCATTAGGGAGGGGAGAAAATGCTCTAGAAATAAAAGGAAGGAAGCCTTGGAGATGGGGGCAAAGTGACAGAGAACAGAATAGTGGGATCTGGGATGGAGAAAAGGAAAGAAACAGTGAAGAGAACATGGTGAGCATCTAGGGGAAATCCAGAGAAGAAAGCAGAGAGTGTCTGTGGGGCTGAAGAGCAAAGGAAGAAAGCACTTGCTAAGGGGGGACTGTCGGGGACAGGCCTGGACCCTGTGCACACTGTGCAGCGAGACAGGAGGGAAGAGCAGGAGAGACAAAGCCGCTCTGAGGCCTCAATGGCTCACAGTGGAACCGAGAGTCAGGGACAGGGATGGGAATTCCAAATACAAGAGTGACACCCACAGGCTGGAGATGGAAATGCCCAGGTAGGGGGATGGGAAGGGAAAAAATAAGAGACCAATGAGGAGAGAGCTGGGGCCGGAGGGAGGGGCCGTGCTGGACAGAGCCATGGGCTGGGGATCAAGACAGGCTGAAGTGGAGGCTGCCTCACAAACTCAGAGATGTGTGACCCTGCACAAGGCCCTTGGCACCTGCTTTAAACCTCAGTTTCTTCTCATTGAATATTACTGTCTTAAACATAAAGACCTTTAAATTTTGTTCTTGTTCAAAAAAAAAAAGGAGAGATGGAAGATACCATTAAGGTGGGGAGAAAAAGTGAAAGAAATGGGAAGGCTTCACAGGAAATGGGAAATGGGGAGAAAATGGAAAGATCCTCTGTTTAGGAGGAAGAGAAAGAGAGAAGGAAAGAAAAACACCACTTGAAATAGAGGAGAGGGGAGATACAAAGGAATGACACCAAAGAACATCAGGATGGAGGGAGATGGAAGGTACCATTAGGGAGGGAAGACAAAGCTCAGAATCAAATTGAAGGAAACATTGTATACGGGGGCTAAGTGACAAAGGGAACACAATGGTGGGATCTGGGATGGAGAAAAAGGAAAAAACAATTAAAGAGAACACTGTATATACCTATGGGAAATACCGAGATAAAAGCAGAGTGTCTCTAGCAGGACAGGCTGAATTGGAAAGCTGCCTCACAAACTTAGAGATGTAACCTTGAACAAGGCACTTAGCACTTGATTTAAACCACATTTTCTTCTCCTTGTAAATGATTCTCTTAAATTCAAAGACTTTGAGAGAAACATCTAGTTCCAAAATCCTCTGGTTTTATGAGAAAGAAGAGGAAAGTTTTGGGATTGGGGTAGGAGCAGAAAAAAAAAAGTTAGTAGGCAAACTCCATCAAAGAGACAAACAAAAGCACAAAAAGAGTGACAAAGATAGAGACATGAAAAAGAGACCACATAGGGCAGCTAGGTTATGTAATGGATAGAGCACCAGCTCTGAAATCCTGAGGACCTGAGGTCAGATCTGGCCTCAGATACTTAATACTTCCTAGCTGTGTGACCTAGGGCAAATCACTTAACCCCAATTGTCTCAGAAAAAAAAATTTCCTAGTCAAAAAGGGACCACAGAGAACTGGGCGAATGATGGTGATAATTGCGGCATCTGGTTCTCCTAATTAGTAAAGCATGGGGCCTGCAGTCAGGAAGACCTGAATTCTGTGGCTGACTTACAATCTTCTTTGTTCCTTCTCCCAGTATCAGATCTTCTTATATGTCTAATACTTAATTTCTTCACGGTTAGATTAAATTTCCCTTAATTTTTTTCCACCTCTAAGCCAGGCATACTATAAGTGACAGAAAGATAAGTTTCTCAGGCTAACTGAGGTTCCTGTGGTGGCAGAGAGCTGCCAAAGGCTTCTGTGGAGTGCAATCAAGGAGATGCCGCAGGACAAGGCTAACTTTGTACAAAGGAAAGGGGGAGGATAAAAAAAGAGGGACAACAGGAGATGAGCACCAAAAGACAGAAGGCAGAGCCCTTGGGGTGGGCCAGTTTGGGGAAGGGCAGTACAGACAGGGAGACCTAGAGAGAAAAGAAGAGTTGATGATTTGAGGGAGAAAGAGAAAAAAGTCATTGTGGGGGAAGAGGAGAAGAGCAAGGAGCTAAAGGATCTAGTGGAGACATTTCTGAGGAAGAAGGAGATGAACCAGCAGGGAGTTCTTTTCTAGAACAGATAGCTTGTGCTTTCAACCTCCTCTTATAAGTATACTGGTTGTTTGTCCTTCAGCACATTCCATAAATTGTCTTTCTCAGTTTCCTTTTCTGTCAAAAGAAGTCTCTGGGCTGGTTGGACTCCCAGATTTCTGCCCTCTCTCTAATGTTCGATGCTTTTCCAATAGAGAAGGGAAGAGTACTTAACATAGGGGAGAGACAGATTCTGAGAAGGGAATAGATATGGAGAAAAGGGAATTCCATGGACAGAGCAAAGAGAGAGTCAAAGGAAGGGGACAAGTGAGGATGTGGGGAGAGAGAGTGAAGGCTAATCCAGGAGAGAGAGTCAGAGACAGAAGCTGATGATGGTGTCAAGATAAAAATGAAAGGATCCTGAAGATAGTGATGCTTTAGTACTTGGAGTTAAGAGGCCTAGAGTCAGGAAGAAGCAGAGCTGAGTCCTGGCATAGAGAGGAGAAGGTCCATTTCATAGGCTAGGATTTGGAATCAGGGAGGGTTAGTTTCTCATTTTTCTTCATAGACTCACTCTGCTTTCTCATGGACATGTTAACTTGGTTAAACCTGAATTTCTTGAGCTTTCAAAAGAGGAGGTTGAACCCACTGGCCCTGAGGATGTCAGAGACACAGAGTAAAGTACTAGGAAAGGACCAGAGGGAAGAGAGAACAGAGCCTGATGGAAGGGATCAGTGAGAAAGAAAGAAGGGCAGACAAAAGGAGAAACTGTGTGAAATAAAAAAGGGAGAATAAAGATAATACTAGTAAAGAAAGGGGAAGAAGGAGTGAGAAAATGAGAAGGGCCTAGTTTGCATAGAAAAGGGATAAAATGAAAAAAAAAACACTACATATTAAAAAGAGAAAAAGAGGGAAGGAACCATTTGGAAACATGAGTAGGTGACAGAAAAAGAAAGCGAAGGTAGAGGATGTGGTATTAAGGAAAAAAAGCAATGAAAAGAGAATGTTCAGAGAAAATGAAAAGGATAAACCCTTTTGGGGAAGGAGACAATGTAAAAGAAGAGAATTGATTACAGAAAAGAAGGAGAAAGAATGAAGGAAGAAACCATCAGATGGGATGTGGGGAAAGAAAAAGGGAAAAAACGACTGATGAGGGAGAAAGCAACTGGGAAAGGACCACTGGAAAAAGTGGAGAGGGGAGACACAAAGGAAAGGAACAATGGATCATGGGGATGGAGGGAGAAGGAAGGTACCATTAGGGAGAGGAGAAAAAGCTGAGGAACAAATGGAAGGAAAGTGTAGATGGGGGCAAAGTGACGAAGGGAACATAATGGTGGGATCTGGGATGGAGAAAAGGGAAAAAGCATGTGAGCACAACATTGAATACCTGATGGAAGTACAAAGAAGAAAGCAGATTGTGTCTGTTGGAGGATGGCCAGGGCTGAAGAGCAAAGGAAGAAAGCACTTGCTAAGGGGGGAGCGCTAGGGATAGACCTGGGCCCCGTGCACACTGTGCAGTGAAGCAGATTGGAAGAGTAGGGGGATGAAGTCACAGGGCCCGAGGATGCTCTGAGGCCGCAAGGGCTCACAATGGACCAGACTGTCAGGGAGGGAAATTCCAAATGCAAGAGTGACACCCACAGGCTGGAGATGGAAATGCCCAGGTAGGGGGATGGGAAGGGAGAAAATAAGAGACCAATGAGGAGAGAGCTGGGGCTGGAGGGAGGGGCCGTGCTGGACAGAGCCATGGGCTGGGGATCAGGACAGGCTGAAGCAGAGGCTGCCTCACAAACTCAGAGATGTGTGACCCTGCACAAGTCCCTTGGCACCTGCTTTAAACCTCAGTTTCTTCTCTTAAATGATGAACATGAACCCACTCAGTGAAGAAGAGAGGGAGCAACTGGGGAGGCGTGGTCCATGGAAGTAGATGGGCAGGAAAGAGAGTTAGTGGGGAAGAGAACCAGTAAAAGGCCCACTAGGCCTGGATGGTGAAAAAGAGAGAAAGGTAAGTGTCCAACAAGCAGAGTAAGATAATTAGAGGGAAAGTGCTCCAGCTCTACTTGTAACCTTACTAGCTGTTTGGCCCTCAGTATATCCCATAAACTCTCCAGCTCAGGTTTCTTTTCTCTCAGTAGATGTGTTTGGACTGCATGGACACTCAGATCCATTCCAACTCTCTAATATTTTATAATTTTCCAGTAGAGAAGGGGAAAACACCTTGATGTAAGGGTAGAGGCAGAGAGATTAAGATTAAAGGGCAAGGCTTTTGAGGAAGGGACAGAAATGTCAGGAACTGAATAGCCTGTAGAGAGGAAATAGAGATGCAGAGGAAGGGGCCAAGCAAGGATGTGGGGACACAGAGAGGAGACTAGGTCAGCAGGCAGAGAGGGAGACAGACACACAGGTGGATTTCACGCAGGTGAATCAGAAATTTTCAGAGAAAAGATTCCTTGGCAATGAAAGTGTCAGAGAGAGAAGAGAACAGTGTGTCAAGGAAGTAGATCTGGGGCCTAAGTAAACCCAGCAAGGATCAAAGAGAAAGGGACAGTGAAGATTGCCTGGGGTAGTCAAGTGGCAATTAAGGATGGAGATAGCAAAGCACTTGAGATCAGATAATACTTCAGACCTTTTCATGCATGAATTTGCTTCAGGAAAAGATTGAAGGTGTGTTAGCCTTGGCTTCCTCCTCTGTAATATATTTGAGGGCTTCTTTGATGACCTTTAAGGTCCCTTCAGTGTTTACAATCCAAAGAATTGTGGAAAGGAGAAAGAAAGCCCTTTGGGAGGTTGAAATGGGAGGAGAAATTGAGTATGAAAAAATCTCTTTGGAGGGGAGAGACACAGAGAATGGCCAGAGGGGGAGAGAAAGTGTTGGAAAGGGAGAAAAGGAAGGGACGATTTACAATGGAGATAAGACAGAGATGAAAATACTGCCGCAAAATATTTTTTACTGTGATTTTGAAAGACGAGAGAAGGAAACAGAGGGAGCAATCTAAAAGGAAGAAAATATGCTTTGCAAACACTTTCTCATTTGATACCTAGGACAGCTCCGTGCAGCTGCTTATATGGTCCCTGTTTTATACTTAAGGCAAAAAGTTCATTGAGATTGTGACTAGCCCAGGATCACTCAGTAAGAAGTATCTAAAGTTTAATTTGAACTCAGGTCCGACAGACTCCAGACCCAGCACTCTTTCCAATGCCAGGCCATGTCCCTGAGCCTCACTGATATGAGTCCAGATCCTACTTTCCACTGTCTCTATAACTCTCTGCAGATCTCTGTCACTCTCCCAGTCTCAGCTTCCTTCTCTCAGTTGGTTCCCCTGAAGAAAGTGGTTGTATTCCATGTCCCTCAGTTCCTTTATATCTCTAAATCTGTAATCCTATGAGTGGTGAAATGCGAAGAACACTATTTTCTATAGTCTCTTCCAATTATAAATCTATCATTTTATGAGTGATGCAGGAACATAGTGAGGAAAAGGCCATTGTTGAGGGAAAAACGGAAGACAGCACTGGGGAGAGAGGAAAAAAAGAGGATTTACTAGGTCTCTGGGGAATGACAAAGAGAAAAGGCCACCTAGATATATGGCACAAAAGTATCCATAACATAGTTGGGCTGGTGGGGGAAGAGAAAACTATCTTTGGGTGAAAAAGGAAGAAAGAGAAAAGAAGAGGAGATATTGTGGATATGAGAAGAGGTAAGAAGTGACTAAGATGATATAGGGTGGAAGAGACAAAGGGAATAATGTAGTAAACATGGGAGCCAGAGAAATCCCCCACTAGGGAGGAACACCACTAGCAGAATGGAGATAGACTATTGGCAATAGAGAATTTAACAGAGAGTGGAATTCAAGAAATTGTGTGGGGCCTAGGGGAAAGGAAAAGAAGGATCCAGTGGAAAAGACATCTAGGGAAAGGGGAGGGCAGGGGACCTGGAGCAGCCAGAAATTGAGAAAGAGAGACAGTACAAGAGACAAAAAGGGACATAGATTGACAGAGAGAGACACACACAAACACACAGAGACAAAGACAGAAGTATTATGAAATGACCAGACAGGAGAACGTTGAGAACCAGATGGAAATGATCACTGGGAAAGAAAGGAGGGGAGACAAAAGGAGAAAAGGTGGGAAATAAAGGGAGGGAGTATGAAGATACTACTAAAAATACGGGAAGAAGGAGTGAGAAAATGAGAAGGGCCTAATTTGCATAGAAAAGGGATAAAATAAAAACAAACAAACACTACATATTAGGAAGAGGAAAAGAAGGAAGAAATCATTAGACAAGTTCCTTAAGTGGCAGGAAGACAAAGGGAAGTTAGAGGATGTGGAAGTAAGGAAAAAATAAAAAAAGAGAAAAGGGTGAGAAAAAATGAAAAAGATAAATAATGTTGGGAAAGGGAGGAAACAATGCAAAGGAACAAATCATTGATTAGAGAAAAGACAGAGAAAGAATAAAGGGAGAGACCATAGTATAAGATGGGGGAAAGAAAAAGGGAAAGAACCATTGATGAAGAAGAGGGAGGGAACAACTGGGAAAGGACCACTGGAATAAGAGGAGAGGGGAGATACAAAGAGAAGGAACCATGGAGGGAGGGCATAGAGGGAAAAGGAAGGTACCATTAGGGAGGGGAGAAAAAGCTGAGAAAGAAATGGAAGGAAGCCCTGGAGATGGGGGCAAATTGATAAAGGGAAGAGAACAGTGGGATCTAGGATGGAGAAGAGGGAAAAATATGTGAAGGAAACATTGAATACCTGGGAGAAATGCAGAGAAGAAAGCAGAGAGTGTCTGTGTGAGGACGGCCAAGGGCTGAAGAGCAAAGGAAGAAAGCACTTGCTAATGGGGGAGTGTCGGGGACAGGCCTGGGTCCTGTGCAGTGAGACAGGAGGGAAGAGCAGGGGGGATAAAGCCACAGGGCCCGATGATGCTCTGAGGCCCCAAGGGCTCACAGTGGACCAGACTGTCAGGGACAGGGATGAGAATTCCAAATGCAAGAGTGACACCCACAGGCTGCAAATGGAAATGCCCAGGTGGGGGATGGGAAGGGAGAAAATAAGAGACCAATGAGGAGAGAGCTGGGGCCGGAGGGAGGGGCCGTGCTGGACAGAGCCATGGGCTGGGGATCAGGACAGGCTGAAATGGAGGCTGCCTCACAAACTCGGACCCTGTACAAGGCACCTGCTTTAGATCACAGTTTCCTTCTCCCTTGAAATGATGCACTTGATCTCAAAGGCTTTGAAAAACCTTCTCATTCAAAAATCCTGCATTTTATGAGAATGAAGAGGAGAGCCTGAGCATGGGGTGGGAGGAGAGAAAAACAGTTAGTAGGCAAAGGCCATTAAAGAGACAGACAACAGTACAGAGTGACAAAAGCAGAGGCATCAGAAAGGGACCACAGAGCACTGGGAGAATGACGGTGACAGGAGAGGCTGCTGCTTTTCCTAATTGCTAAAGCATGGGGTCTGGAGCCAGGAGAACCTGAATTCTAATGCTGACAAAACTACTCATTCCCTGTACAGGAGCAGGTGTGTTTAAGGGTCTAATTCTAGTTTTCTTCAGAGTAAGACTGAATTCCACTTAAATTTCCTTTTACTTCTACACCTTTGATATGTAAGTGAAACAAAGAGAAGGAAAAGGCTGAATGGCTCTGCTGTGGTGACAGAAAAAGTGTAATAGCAGCCAAAGGCTTCTGGTAGAGGAGACAGGGAAAAGGAGCAGCCCCGGGCCCCCTGTGTACAAAGTAAAGGTGGAAAATGAGAGGGGAGGGACAACAAATGATGGGAGGAAGATGGAAGGCAAAGCATTTGAGGTGGGAAAGGGTGGAGACGTGAATACACAGAAAGAGATAGAGAGAGAAAAGACTGTTTGGTAACTGGAGATGGAGAGAAGGAAGAGATCAAAGTGGAGGGTGGGGAGAGGCAGAGAGGAGGGAGTTACAGGACCAAGTGACAGCACACCTGAGGAAGAAGGAATCCATTCTTGGGATATTGGGGGCAGCTCTTTGTCCTGAGACAGCGAGTGTTTTCCTTAGACTCAGATCTCTCTGAGTTAGGAACTTGATTCTGAAAATGTCCAGTTGGTGAAATCACTTCACTTCGCTTAGCTTGAATTTCCACCTCTAAAAAATGATAGAGTTGGGAAATAAGGGGCCTTCAAGGTCAATATCTCTTCATTCCTGAAAAGATTAAGGGCAACCTCTATGTGGGTAGGTGGGCAGAAAAGAATGTAAGTGGAGGAGAGACTCAAGGAAGGCTGGACAGGGTATGGATGGAGGTAGAAAGAAGATAAGGCTCCTACTGATCAGAGGACAGATGGGAGGGGTAAAATTGTGAGTTGAAGCTCTTGCAAAACTCCTGGCTTTATGGCCCTTGGCTCATCACTTCAACTTTTAGACTCAGTTTCCTCTTCTTGCAAAAAAGGAAAATACCACTGAAGAAGGGAGAAGGAGTGAGACAGTGAGAAGGGACCAATAATGTTCGAAAGAGTAAAGGAAAGGAAATAACCACAGAATATTAAGTAGAGAAAAAGAGGCCAAGAAGTGCTGGGAAAGAAAAAAGGAAATAAGATAAAAGGAAGAGAGAATGAGGGATGGGGGAGGGGAGAGGAAGATAGCACTGATAAAAGCAAAAATGAAAGAAAATGGAAGGTATGAACAATGATGGGACGGAAGGTGACAGTCCAGTGGAGTTGACCACCGATTACTGGAAAAGAAAGAAGGAAGGAACAACTGAAAAACGGGATAGAGGCAGACAAATGAAAGAGATTATTGGAAATGGTGTCGGGGGAAGAAGAGAAGGAAAATACCATTAGGATGGGGAGGAAAAGTGAGAGAAAGGGGACATATCACAAGAAATTGGAAACAGGGAGATAAAGGAAAAGAAATCCTGGTGAGAAGGAAGTAGGAAAGAGAAATGGACCAATGTAAAAAGAGGAGAGAGGAAATAAAAAGGGAAGAGACCAAGGAGGATGGGGATGGAGGGAGATGGAAGGTACCATTAGGGAGGGGAGAGAAAGCTAAGAAAGAAATGGAAGGAATCACTGGAGATGCGGGCACAGTGACAAAGGGAACAGAATAGTGGAATCTGGGATGGAGAAAAGGGAAAAAGCAAGTGAAGAGAACATTGTGAATACCTGGGGAAAATAGAAGAGAACAGAGTGTGTCTGTGGGAGGATGGGCAAGGGCTACAGAGCAAAGGAAGAAAGCACTTGCTAAGGGGGGAGTGTCGGGTACAGGCCTGGGCCCTGTGTTGACTGTCCCATGAGACATGAGAGAAGAGCAGGAGGGATAAAGCTGTAGGGCTTGAGGATGCTCGGGAGGCAACAAGGACTCACAGTGATCCAGACTGTCAGGGACAGGAAGGGAATTCCAAATGCAATAGTGACACCCACAGGGTAGTGATGGAAGTGCCCAAGTGGGGGGATGGGAAGGGAGAAAATAAGAGACCAATGAGGAGAGAGCTGGGGCCGGAGGGAGGGGCCGTGCTGGACAGAGCCATGGGATGAGGGTCAAGACAGGCTGAAGCAGAGGCTGCCTCACAAACTCAGAGATGTGTGACCCTGCACAAGGCACTTGTCACTTGGTTCAAACCCAGAGTTTCTCCCCCCTTAAAATGATGCTCTTGATCTCAAAGGCTTTTAATGCTGTGCATTTATGAAAAAGCAGAGGAAAGTCTGAGGATTGGGGTGGGAGGAGAGAAAAGCAGTTAGAGAACAAACTCCGTTAAAGAGACAGACAAAAGCACAGAAAGAACAACAAAGGCAGAGACACCAAAAATAAACCACAGAGAAATGGGAGAGGGATGGTGGGGGGTGAGGCAGCTGGTTCTCCTAGTGGGTAAACACTGGGCTTGGAGGCAGGAGGACCTGAATTCTGGGGCTGACTTATAACCTTCCTTGCTCCCTCTCCCAGTGCAGGTCTCCTTCAACAGATCCACGAACACACGCAATAAGATCAGGAGGAGGAAGAGGAGAGACACATTGACAGACACTGAGAACAACACAAGGACAGTTAGTAAGTTATAAACCCATTGGATAAGGCTTGGGGACAGCTGGATGCTGGAGGGATGTTATAGAAAGGGAATTGTAGTTGGAGGAATAGGTAGTAAGTGACAATAGGCTGAACCATAATTCTTCTCCTTTTTTCCTTTTTTTCCTGAGGCAATTGGGGTTAAGTGACTTGTCCAGGGCCACACAGCTACCAAATTTTAAATGTTTGAATGTGGATTTGACCACAGCTCCTTCTGAATTCAGGCCCTGTGTGGTATGCATTGTGCCATCGAGCTGTCCCTGGATTCTCAGTCATTTCCAACTGAGTTCAAGACCTGGTCTGACAATTTCTAGGTGAGCCAGTCACCTAATCTCCCTCAGGCCTCTGAGCAAGGTGTGCTAGGATGTGGCCTCCAAGAGTTCCTCTGCTTGAGGTTTTTGATTGTAGGAAAAAGAGTGATGGATCCCCACAGGCAGCATGGATCAGGAAAGACCAGCCAGTGGGAAGAGGCCACTGAGTGAAGAGACAGACAAAGAGGAAGCTTGATGGTAGAAAAACACAGCAGACTCACGTGGGGAAAAGAATACATGAAGCTGAATATAAATAACAGAGTTCAATTCCTTCCCCCTAACATCAGTGGCTGTTTGGCCCTGGACAAGTCTTTAACTGTCACCACTTCCTCGGCTAGAACAAGTCCTCTGGGAGTAGAATGGCCGCTCAGTCAGCCTCCGGCTCTGAGATTCTGGGCTGGAACAGGAGAGAAGGAAATATCACCTGCCATGGGGGCAGAGGCAGAGGATGGAGATTCAGGGAAACAGCTTCTTGCAGCAAGAGACATGCAGGTTACTCAGTACCATGGACAGAGCACAGGGAGAGCCAAAGGAAGGGGCCAAGTGAGCATGTGGGCAGATAGAGCAGAGGCTAGTCCAGTACAGAGAGTCAGAGACAGACACACAGGTGGAGACAGGGAGACTTTGAGAGAGAGAAGACTTCTGGGTAATGGGGAGCTAGAGAGGGAAGAGACCACTGGGTGAGGGGCAGAAGTCCAGAGCACAGGGAGGGATTAGAAGGAAGAGTCATCAGAGAGGAAGGGACACCTGGGTAAGGGCTGGGGGGAGGCCACTGGCTACTAAGATGCAGAGAACACTGCACTGGACTGCAGTTAATCCATCCTGAGACATTTTCAAGCTGAATCAGGCTCAGCAAGTCCCTGAAGGTCTCTCAGTCTCTGTTTTCCCCTCTGTCAGATGTTGCAGGGTTGCATTTGGGGGCCTCTAAGGTCCCTTGGAAGTGCAAGGAAAGATGGAAAGGGCACGGAAAGCCCTCAGTAATTGAATTGGAAGGACAAAGAGAGAGATTTAGCAGATCATTTATGAGGGGAAAGATCCAAAGGGAATAGACAGAGAGGAAGGGAAAGTGTTGGAGAGGGAGAGGAGGAAGGGATGACTTGACAGTGTAGATAAGATAGAATGAACGTTTTATTACAGAATTGTTCACAGGTTTTGAATCATAGGCTAGAAGAATAGAGGCAGAGATCCCAAGAGAAGAAGGGACTGGGGATGGGGAAAGAAGAAAATCATTTGTTAGAGTAGTT
The DNA here is from genome assembly GCF_902635505.1 of Sarcophilus harrisii. Lineage (NCBI taxonomy): Eukaryota > Metazoa > Chordata > Mammalia > Dasyuromorphia > Dasyuridae > Sarcophilus > Sarcophilus harrisii. The sequence goes on from NC_045432.1 coordinate 26,873,612, forward strand.
ACCTAGTGTCAGACGTTGTGCTAAGTGCTTTACAAAAAATGGTCACATTTCATCTCCTCATCGGCCCTCTGACGTTGGTATGACCAACATTTTCATTTTGCTCTTTAGAAAACTGAGGCACAGAGAGGTTCTCATCTACTCAGGGTCATAGAGCTTGTAAATGTCTACTTCTGGATCTGGAACCAGGTCTTCCTGAGTTCCGTCTCAGCATTCTCTGTGCTGCACAAGCAGTGTCCCTGGCACCTGGATGACCTGAGTCCAGATACTACTTCAAAAGCTGTTCTATAACTCTGTGTGTATCATTTCTACTGTCCCAGATCCAGCTTCTTCCCCTCTAAAAGGATAACACTGGACTCCAGAACCTCTGAGGATCCATCCAAGATCATATTGGAGCTTCTGGGATTGAAGAAGAAAGAAGAAACATACAACTTGGAATTGGTATGGAGGGAGAGAGTGAAATACAGCCAAGAGCCTTGTGGGGAGGCCTGAGAAACAGAGTCAACTAGTGAGTAAAGAGTCAATAGAGAAAGTTAAAAACAGAGCAAGACCATAGGGTAGAAAAAGACAGGGAAGTGAGAAGACAGGGGCAAAATGGGAAGAGACAGAAAATATAGAGAAAGGCAGGACAATCTTTTATAATTGGAAAGGGAAGGAAAATGAAGAAAGGCCATTGGGGAGAGAGATGAAGACAAAAGCATAAGATCAGATGAGAGAGATGAGATGGGGAGACACATAGAAAACAGGCAACTGAGCCATACTGGAAAAGCCAACTAGATGTCACAACAGATCCTTGTCCTTGAATCTAGATCAGCCTGAGGTCAGCTCTGGACTCAGACACTTTCTCTGTGAGTCTGGGCAAGCACTTAAGCTCTGAGCCTCAGTTTCCAACCCTGCCATGAGAGGTTGTATTTCATCAGCACTAATACCCTTCCAAGTATGAATTTATGATCTTGGCAGTGATCTAAGATGAAAGAGTGGAAAAGACCTTTGTTCAGGGGAAGAAAAGGAGATTCCTAGGGAAAGGGAAGGCAAGAGTAAAGGAGGGGTAAGGTCCTTGGGGAGAGATGAAGAGAGAAACATATTATGAAATATAGATAAAGACTGTGAGCAGAGGAGTTAGGGTGGGATATGGAAAAAAAAAGAATAACTGGGGAAGGAAGAAAGAAAGGAAGGGATCATTTTGGATGATAGGAGACAACAGAGTAATGAGGAAAGTAGAAAGACAAAGGTGAGAGCTCCCTAAACATGGGGAGGAAGAAACAAAGTAAAATTAGGTTTAGAGAAGGAAGAGAGGGAGGAAATAACTGAGGGGATGCGGGGTCATAGTCTTGGAAGCAGAAGCCAAGCAGCAGTTCTGCAGGGCCTAGAAAAAAGGAGATGAAAAAACAAATGGAAAATATCACTTGAGACAAGGATGGGAAGGGACATTTAGGGATCTGCTAGAGACAAAGAGAAGGGAAAAGAGAGTAGAAAGTAAAGAAAAAGAGATGGAGAGACAGAGACAGACAGGGACAGAGAGATAACACACACACACACACACATACACACACACACACACACACACACTAGATAGACATATTAAAGGGAAAGGACCATTAGGAAGAGAAGAGACAAGAAGAGGTAAAACAACACAGGGAAAGAAAAGGGAAAGAAAAGGAACTGAGTACAAGACTAAGAGAAGAGAGCAAGAAGACAGGACAGAAGAAGGGAGAAGCTGTCAGATTATAAGAAGAAACTGATATGGATAGAAGGAGAGGGACAAAGAGATAGAAAAATTGGGTATTAAAGAGGGCAAAAAGATACAAGAGACAAAAATGAGAAAAAAGGAAGAGAGCAAAGGATGGGGGAAAAGAACAATAGCACCAAAATGAAGTGAGAAAATGAAAAGAATAAACTGTAATAGGGAGTGAAGAGACAGTTAAAGGTAAGGGACCACTGATTACAGGGAAGAGAGAGAAAGAAGGCAGAGCCTAGAGAGAGGATATAGAAGCGGATATTGGAAATAGCAAGGGCTGGAGAAAAAAGATAGCATAGGGAGACTGGCATGGGGAGAAATAAAGGGGAAAAACACTGGTTAGGAAAAAAATGAGAGAAAGACAGAAGGTTCTATTGTAAATAGGACTGGGGAGAGACAAGGGGAATAGATAATGGAGGACAGTTATGAGGGATAAAAGGATTTACCATTAGGAAGGAGAAAAAAAAGGTGAGGAAAAAGGAATACATTATTTGAGTGACAAAAAGGAACGGAAAACTGGGATAGAGGATAAGGAAAAAACATGAAAAAAGAACATTGAATATCTGGGGGAAATACAGAGAAGACAGAAGAATATATTTATGCCTGAGAGAGTAAAAGAATAACACACCTGCTAACGGAGGAAGACTAGGGACAGGCCTGGGCCCTGTGCTGAGTGTCCAGTGTAACAGGAGAGAAGAACAGGAGGGATGAAGCAGAAGGGCTTGAAGATGCTCTGAGTCAGCAATGGCTACCATTCCATGATAAAGAGAGGGGCAAAGGGGGAAAGGCCTATGGAAGTGAATGGGCAGAAAAGAGAGTTAGTGCGGAAGAGAACCAGCAAAAGTTCCACTTGGCATGCATGGAGAGAGAGAGAAAGTAAGTCTCCAGCAACCACAGTAGTAAGTAGAGGTAATGTGCCCAACCTCTGCTTGTAACCTTAATAGCTGTAAGGATATGCTGAAGGTCATATTACATAAACTCTCCAGTTCAGGTTCTTTTTCTTTCAATACATGTGTTTTAGTGAATGGATACTCAGATCCATTCTCTCTAATATTTTCTGCTTTTCCAATGAAGAAGGGGAAAAAATCTTGAAGTAAGAGTAGAGGAAGAGAGATTGAGATTAAAGGGAAAGGCTTTTGAGGAAGAGAGAGAAATGTTGGGAAGTGAATAGCCTGTAGAGGGGAAAGGGAAAGTCAGCGGAAGGGTCTAAGCAAGGATGTGGGGACACAGAGAGGAGGCTAGTACAGCAGGCAGAGAGGGAGACAGAGATACAGGTGGATTCCACACAGGAGAATCAGAGATTTTCAGAAAAAGAAGATTCCTTGACAATGAAAGAGACAGGGAGAGAAGAGAACACTGTGTCAAGGAAGTAGATCTTTATGACCAAGGGGGCCTAAATAAACCCAGCAAGGATCAAAGAGAAAGGAATAATAGGGATTGCTTGGGGTAGGCAAGTGGCAATTGAGGATGGAGAGAGCAAAGCACTTGATATCAGATAATACTTCAGACCTTTTCATGCATGAATTTGCTTCAGGAAAACATTGAAGGTCTGTCAGGCTAGGCTTGGTCCTCTGTAATATATTTGAGGGCTTCTTTGATGACCTTTAAGGTCCCTTCAGTGTTTAAAATCTAAAGAATTGTGGAAAGGAGAAAGAAAACCCCTTGCGGGGTTGAGATGGGAGGAGAAATTGAGTATTAAAAAATCTCTGAGCAGAGGAGAGACACAGGGAATATCCAGAGATGGAGAGAAAGTGTTGGAAAGGGAGAAAAGGAAGGAACCATTTACAATGGAGATAAGCAGAGATGAAAATGCTACTGAAAAATTGTTGACTGATTTTGAAAGACAAGGGAGGGATACTGAGGGAGAGATCTAAAAGGAAGAAAATATGCTTTGCAAACACTATGTCACTTGATACCTAGGACAGCTCCATGCAGTTGGATATTTCATCTCCATTTTATACTTAAGGCAAAAAATACATCGAGATTGTGACCAGCCTCGATTCACTCAGTAAGAAATATCTAAAGTTTAATTTGAACTCGGGTCCGACAGACTCCAGGCCCAGCACTCTTTCCAATGCACAGGACATGTCCCTGAGCCTCACTGATTTGAGTGCAGATCCTACTATCCACTCTGTCTCTATAACTCTGTTCAGATCTCTGTCACTCTCCCAGGCTCAGCTTCCTTCTCTCTTAAATGATGAGATTATACGTAGAAGCCTGTGAGGACATGTCCAACACTCAATCTGTGATTGAAGGAGAAATAAGAAACATGTAACTTAGCATTGGGCTAGAGGGAGGAAGCATGAAATAGAGAAAAGAGGTTTGTAAGGAAGTCAGAGAAATGGAGGGAGTGGACTAGTGTGGAAAGAGGAGAGACAGAAAGGGAAAAGGAAGGCATGGCAATGGATTTGGGGGAGAGACAGACCAAAGGGCAGAAGGAGTCAGAGAAGTGAGAGAAAAGGGGGGAAGGGGAAAAGAGAGAAAGAAAGAACTTGAGATAGAGAAAGCAAAATAATATACAAAGAATCTTTAACTTAAAGGACAGGGAAAATGAAGGAATACAATTGCGTAGAGGGGTGAAAGACATTTCAGAGGTCATTAGAAAGGGAAATTGTGAAAGGAAAGTGACAGCAGGTGATGGAGGGAAATCTTCTTAGAGGTTTAAACAGATGAGACACTGATAAACATTACCTAAGAGTTTCTCAGCCTTAGGTTGCTCCCCTGAAGAAAGTGATTGTATTTCATGGGTCTCTGGTCCTTTCCATCTCTAAATCCGTAATCCTATGAGTGATGAAATGTCAAAACCACTATTTCATATATGTTGTCTCTTGCAATTATAATTCTATGATTTCATGAGTGATGCAAGAAGACAGTGAGGAAAAGACCATTGTTTAGGGGAAAGAGGAAGAGACCACTGAGGAGAAAGGACAAAGAAAGGATTTACTAGGTCTCTGTGGAGAGACAAAGAGATATATGGCAAGAAGAGTGTGAGTAACACAGTTGGTGTAGTGGGGGAAGAAAAAATGATCTTTGGGTGAAAAAGGAAGGGAAGAGAAAAGAGAAGGAGCCATTTTGGAGGTAAGAAGAGGGAAAAGGTGACTAAGATGGGATAGGGTGGAGGAGACAAAGGCAATAATGTAGTAAACATGGGAGCCAGAGAAATCCCCCACTAGGGAGGAACAGCATTAGGCAGAAAGGAAAGAGATTACTGGGGATAGAAAATTTATTAGACAGTTGAATTCAAGAAATTGTGTATGGCCTAGGGGAAAGGAGAAAGGGGATTCAGACATCTTGGGAAAGGGGAGAGAAAGGGACCACTGTGCAGCTGGAGGTTAAGGACACAGAGTGAGAGACAAAAAGTTATAGATAGAAAAACACAGAAACACACACAGCCCCATAAAGAGAGAAGTTTTAGGAAAGGACCAGAAGGGAGAGAGGACAGAAGCAGATGGAAGAGATCACTGGGAAAGGAAGGAGGGGAGAGAAAAGGAGGAAATATGGGGAATAAAGGCAGGGAGAATGGAGACAGTACTAAAGTAAGGGGAAGGAGCAGTGAGAAAATGAGACGGGCTTAGTTTGCATAGAAAAGGGGAAAAATGGAAAAAACAAAGTAACACTACATATTAAGAAGAGCAAAACAGGGAAGGAATCACTAGGAAAGATAAGTAGGTACTAGCAAGCCAAAGCAAACTTAGAGAATGTGGAAGTAAGGAAAAAAGCAAAAAAAGAAAAGGTTGAGAGAAATTGAGAAGGAGAAACAGTGTTGGGGAGGGAGGAAACAAGGAAAAGTTACAGCTCACTGATTAGAGAAAAGGAGGAGAAAAAATGAAGGGAGAGACCATTGTGTAAGATGGGGAAAGAAAAAGGGAAAGAAGCACTGTTGAGGAAGAAGAGGGAGAGAGCAACTGGGAGAGGACCACTGGAAAAAGTGGAGAGGGGAGATACAAAGGGAAAGAACAATGGAGCATAGAGATGGAGGGAGAAGGAAGGTACCATTAGGGTACTGAGCGAAGAAAACCTGGTGACAAGAAGTAGAGAGAAAGGACCAATGGGAAAAGAAGAGAGAGGAAATAGAAAGGTAAGATACCATGGATGATGGGGATGGAAGGAGATGGAAGGTAACATTAAGGAGGGGAGACAAAGCAGAGAAATAAATGGAAAGAAGCCGTGGAGATAGGGGCAAAGTGACAAAAGGAACATATGGTGGGATCTGGGATGGAGAAAATGGAAAAAGCAAGTGAAGAGTACATTATGAACCCCTAGGGGAAATAGAAGAGAGCAGAAAAGAGAGTGCCTGTGGGAGGACGGCCAAGGGCTACAGAGCAAAGGAAGAAAGCACTTGCTAAGGGGGGAGGGATGGGACAGGCCTGGGCCCTGTACAGCCTGTGCAGTGAGGCAGGAGGGAAGAGCAGGAAGGATAAAGCCAAAGGGCCCGAGGATGCTCTGAGGCAGCAAGGGCTCACAGTGGATATGACTGTCAGGGAAACTGAGGGGAATTTTAAATCCAAGATTGCCACCCACAGGCTGGAGATGGAAGTGCCCAGGTGGGGGATGGGAAGGGAGAAAATAACAGACCAATGAGGAGAGAGCTGGGGCCAGAGGGAGGGGCCATGCTGGACAGAGCCATGGGCTGGAGGTCAAGTCAGGCTGAAGTGGAGGCTGCCTCACAAACTCAGAGATGTGTGAGCCTGCACAAGGCCCTTGGCACCTGCTTTAGACCACAGTCTCTTCTCCTTTTAAATGATGCTCTTGAAATCAAAGGCTTTTAATTCTGTGCTTTTATGACAAATAAGAGGAAAGTCTGAGGATTGAAGGGGAGGAGTGAAAAGCAGTTAGAGACCAAACTCCATTAGAGAGACAGACAAAAGCACAGAAATAGTGACAAAGATAGAGACATCAAAAAGGGACCACAGAGAACTGGAAGAGTGATGGTGGGGGGTGAGGCAACTGGTTCTCCCAGTGTGTGCTTGGGGTCAGGAGGACTCGAGTTCAAATGCTAGGAACAAACCTCCTTGTTCCATGTCCAGGAACAGGTACGTTTAATGGACTAAGCTTCAGGTTTGTCAACGTGAGACTCAGTTCACTGTCATGGTCCCTTCTAGCTGGAAACTTCTGATGTATCAGTGAGAGAAAGGGGAAAAGAGGTTCTGTGGCCTTGCTCTGGTGCCTCCAAAGCAGAGTGTAAAAGCTGCTAAAGTGTCCTGGGGAATGGAGGCAGGAAGAAGGAGCAGGACAAGCTCCACTGAGTGCAAAGGAGAGGGGGAGAAGGAAAGAGGTGGGAAAACAGGAGATGGGGGGGGGAAGATGGAGGGGAGAGCACTTGGAGGGGGCCAGTTTGGGAGGGACAGTCAGAGAGAGATAAAGAGAAAGGGAAAGACTTTTTGCTAATTGGAGATGGAGGGTGGGAGGTTACCACTTTGTGGGATGGGAGAGGAAGGAGAGGAGGGAGGTAAAGGACCTAGTTGGGTCTAGGAGGGAGCTCATTGCCAGAACACATAGAAGGTTTTACCTGGTTCCAATCACCCTGACTTAGGACCTGGCTTCTAAACATTAGGACCTGCCAAATTACTTAATTTTTTTCAGTTTGTATTTCCTCCTCTAAAACAAGATGGAAATGGAGTTGGCCCCTCTGGGCTCTTCCAGGTGAATGATCCTCTCAGCGATAGAGGGAGCAACAGGGCAGGGGGGAGGCCCTGGGAAGGGAATAGGCAGGAAAGAAAGTTAGTGGGGAAGAGACAAGAAGAAGGCCCACTCGGCCTGGATGGTGGGAGACAGAGAAAGGTAAGTGTCCAATAACCAGAGTAAGGTAAGTAGAGGGAAAGTGCTCCAGCTCTGCTTGTAGCCTTACTGGCTGTTTGGCCCTCAGCATATCCCATACACTCTGCAGCTCAGGTTCCTTTTCTCTCAATAGGTGTGTTTGGACTGCATGGACACTGAATCTCACTTCCTCTACACTTACATCAAGTAGTTTTCCCCTTTTCTTTTGGCAAACCATAATATATTAGAGAGTTGGAATGGATCTGAGAGTAAGGGCAAGGCTTTTGAGGAAGGAAGACAAACGTTGGGAACTGAATAGCCTGTAGAGAGGAAAGAGGCAGAGGAAGGGGCCAAGCAAGGATGTGGGGACACAGAGAGGACGCTAGTCCAGCAGGCAGAGAGGGAGACAGAGAGACACAGGTGGATTCCACACAGGAGAACCAGAGATGTTCAGAGAGAGAAGATTCCTTGGCAATGAAAGAGCCAGAGAGGGAAGAGAACAGTGTCAAGGAAGTAGATCTTTATGACCATGGGGGACTAAGTAAACCCAATAAGGATCAAAGAGAAAGGGAAAGTGAAGATTGCCTCGGGTAGGCAAATGGTAATTAAGGATGGAGAAAGCAAAGCACTTGAGATCAGATAAATCCTCAGACCTTTTCATGTATGAACTAACTTCAGGAGGACATTGAAGGCCTCTCAGGCTCAGCTTCCTCTGTAAGATATTTGAGGGCTGCTTTGATGACCTTTAAGGTCCCTTCCATGTTTAAAATCCTAAGAATTGTGCAAAGGAGAAAAAAAATCCCCTTGGGGAATGGAGATGGCAGGAGAAATTGAGCATTAAAAGATCTCTGAGTAGGGGAGGGACAGAGGGAATGGCCAGAGGGGGAGAGAAAGTGTTGCAAAGGGAGAAAAGGAAGGGGCCATTTACAGTGGAGGTAAGATAGAGATGAAAATGGTACTTAAAAATTATTGACTGTGATTTTGAAAGCTAAGGGAGGGAAGGAGAGGGAGCAATCTAAAAGGAAGAAAATATGCTTTGCAATTTTGGTGTCACTTGATACCTAGGACAGCTCCATGCAGCTGGATATATCACCTCCATTTTATACTTATGGGAAAGATACATTGAAATTGTGACTAGCCCAGGTTCACTCAGTAAGAAAATCTAAAGTTTAATTTGAACTCGGGTGCGACAGACTCCAGGCCCAGCACTCTTTCCAATGCACAGGCCCTGTCCCTGGATCCTTGCTCATTTGAGCACAGATCCTACTCTCGACTCTGTCTCTATAATTCTGTGCAAATCTCTGTCACTCTCCCAGTCTCAGCTTCCTTGTCTCCCAAATGATGAGATTATACATAGAAACCTGTCAATCTGTGATTGAAGGAGAAAGAAGAAATATGTAACTTAGCATTGGGCTAGAGGGAGGGAGCTGGAAGTAGAGAAAAGAGGTTTGTAAGGAAGACAGAGAAATGGAGGGACTAGTGTGGAAAGAGGAGCAACAGAAAGGGAAAAGGAAGGGATGGCAATGGATTGCAGGGAGAGAGACCAAAGGGTAGAAGGAAGCAGAGAAGACAGAGAAAAGGGGGAAGGGAGACACACACACAGAGCGAGAGACAAACACAGAGACCGAGAAAGAAAAATAATATACATAGAAATCTTTAACTTGAAAGCAGAGAGAAAATGAAAGAAGATCTTTGTGGAGAGAGCTGATAGACATATCTGAGATCATTAGAAAGGGAGATTGTGAAAGGAAAGTGACGGCAGGCGATACAAAGAGATCTCATTACAAGTTTAGGAAGATGGAAACAGACACTGATAAAGAGCAACTCGGAGATTTCAAGATTCAGTTTTCTCCCTGAAGAAAATTATTGTATTCCATGGCCCTGAGGTCCTTTTCAGCTCTACATCTGTAATCCTATGAGTGAAGAAAGGCAAAAACACTATTTCATATATGTTTTGTCTCTTGCAATTATAAATTTATGATTTCATGAGTGATGCAAGAAGACACTGAGGAAAAGACCATTCTTTATGGGGAAGAGGAATAGACAGACCATTGAGGTGAGAGGAGAAAGGAGAAAGAAAGCATTTACTAGGTCTCTGGGGAGAGACAAAGAGAAAAGGCCACTAAGGTATATGGCAGAAGAGTGTCACTAGTACAATTGAGGTAGTGGCGGAAGAGAAAAATAGCTTTCACTGAAAAAGGAAGGGAAGAAAAAAGAGAAGGAGCCATTTTGGATGTGAGAAGAGGGAAGAAGGGAAGAATTGATTAAGATGGGATGTGACAGAGGAGACAAAGGGAATAATGTATTAAACATGGGAGCCAGAGAAATCCCCCACTAGGGAGGAACACCATTAGGCAGAAAGGAAAGAGATTACTGGGGATAGGGAATTTATTAGACAGTCAAACTCAAGAAATTGTGTAGGGCCTAGGGGAAAGGGGAAGGGGGATTCAGATATTTTGGGAAATGGGAAGGCAAGGAACCTCTGCGCAGCTGGAGATTAAGGACAGAGACAGAGTGAGAGACAAAAAGAAATAGAAAAACACAGAGATATACACAACCCCACAGAGAGAGAAGTATTAGGAAAGGACCAGAAAGGAGAGAGGACAGAAGCAGATGGAAGAGATCACTGGGAAAGGAAGGAGGGGAGACAAAAGGAGGAAATATGGGGAATAAAGGCAGGGAGAATGGAGATAGTACTCAAGTAAGGTCAAGGAGCAGTGAGAAAATGAGAAGGGCTTAGTTTGCATAGAAAAGGGATAAAATGAAAAAAGCACTACATATTAAGAAGAGAAAAAGAGGGATGAAATCATTAGAAAAACTCTGTGGATGGCCGGAAGACAAAGGGAACGTAGAGGATGTGGAAGTAAGGAAAAAAAGATTGAGGGAAATTGAGAACGAGAAACAGTGTTGGGGAAGGAGGAGACAATATAGAGGAACAGCTCATTCATTAGCGAAAAGGAGAAAGAATGAAGGGAGAGACCATTGTATAAGATGGGGAACGAAAAAGGGAAAGAACCAGTAATGAGGAAGAAGAGGGAGAGAGCAACTGGGAGAGGACCACTGGAAAAAGTGGAGAGGGGAGTTACAAAGGGAAGGAACCACAGAGCATGGAGATGGAGGGAGCAGGAAGGTACCATTAAGGAGGGGAGACTAAACTGAGAAACCCAGGTGACAGGAAGAAGTAGAGAGAAGGGACCAGTGGGAAAAGAGGAGAGAGGAAATATATAGGAAGATACCATGGATGATAGGGATGGAGGGATATGGAAGGTACCATTAAGGAGGGAAGACAAAGATGAGAAATAAATGGAAGGAAGCTCTGGAAATGGGGTCAAAGTGAGAAAGGGAAAAGAATAGTGGTATCTGGGATAGAGACAAGGGAAAAAGCAAGTGACGAGAACATTATGAGGACCTGGGGAAAATACAGAGAAGAAAGCAGAGAGTGTCTGTGGGAGGATGGCCAAGAGCTACAGAGCAAAGGAAGAAAGCACTTGCTAAGGGGGGAGTGCTAGGGATAGGCCTGGGCCCTGTGCAGCCTGTGTGGTGAAGCAGGAGGGAAGAGCAGGAGGGATAAAGCAGCAGGAGTTGAGGATGCTCTGAGGCCTCAAGAGCTCACAGTGGACCAGATTGTTAGGGACAGGGATGGGAATTCCAAATGCAAGAGCGACACCCACAGGCTGGAGATGGAAATGCCCAGGTGGGGGGATGGTAAGGGAGAAAAAGTATGAGACCAATGAGGAGAGAGCTGGGGCCGGAGGGAGGGGCCGTGCTGAGCAGAGCCATGGGCTGGGGGTCAAGATAGGCTGAAGCAGAGGCTGCCTCACAAACTCAGATGTGTGACCCTGCACAAGGCATTTAGTACCTGCTTTAAACCAGAGTCTCTTCTCCTTTTAAATGATGCTCTTGAACTCAAAGGCTTAGAATCAAGAGGACCTGAATTCTGGGGCTGACTTACAAACATTCTTGCTCCCTCTCCCAGAATCAGTTCTCCTTATATGTCTAATCCTTAGTTTCTTCAAGGTTAGAATAAATTTCCATTAATTTTTTTCCATCTCTTATGTCAGTGATTCTATAAGTGACAAAGAGAAGGAAAAGGCTGACTGAGCTTGCTGTGGTGGCAGAGAGCTGTCAAACACTTTTGGGGAGTGCAATCAAGGAGATGCAACAGGACAAGGCCCACTTTGTACACAGGAAAGAGGGAGGACAAAAGGAGAGGGACAACAGGGGATGAGCACCAAAAGGCAGAAGGCAGAGCCCTTTGGGGGCCGTTTGGGAAGGGGAGTACAAAGACAGGGAGACCCAGAGAGAAAAAAATGGTAATTTGAGGGAGAGAAAAAACACTGGGGGAGGGGGGGGAAGAAAAGAGAGCAAGGAGTGGGACCCAGTGGGGACACTTGAGGAATAAGGAAATGGACCAGGAGGGAGCCTTTGGAGAAAGATAGGGGGAGGATGTGGGACCAAATCACCCTGGAGTAATCTCTTTCAAAAATTTGTTTTTCAGTTACTTAACTCTTTGTGTTGAATTACTTTTCAGAAAATAAGACATTGGCCAAAACCCAGGGAAGATTCCTTTATTGAGGAAGAGAGAAGGGCCCCAAGGGACTGACGACGGAAGGAGAGAGGGGGAAGAGAACCGAGAAAGGCCCAAGGGCATGGATCATGGGGAAACAAAAGTAATCCTCCTCCCAACCAGAACACAGATGCTGAAAACAAAAATGTATGTTCAAACCTTCTAATGTATGGTTGTGTGTCCCTCAGCACATCACATAAACTCCTTTTCTCAGTTTTTTTTCAAAAAGGAGTCCTGAAAGGTTGGTTTCCTAGACCTCTGGTTCAAATTTTTTCCCAAAGAGAAGGGAAAGTTTAATATAGGGAGAGGCAGATTCTGGAAGGGAAGAAAAAAGAAAAAACAGGACAGAGCAAAGGGAGAGTCAAAGGAAAAGGAGATGGGGGAGAGAGAGAGGTTATTCCAGGAGATAGCAAAGATGATTTAGCCAAGAAGAGAACTTTTGAGAGAAGAAATTGGAATGGGGAGCTAGAGAGGGAAGGGACCACGGAAGGAAAGTGAAGGCAGAACCGAACAGGGTGGGATTACAGAGCATGAAAGGCCTTGGTCCGGCTGACCGTCCAGAATGGAAAGAAGAGCAGCAGGGATAAAGGAGCAGAACCTGAGGATGGTCAGGACGCAACAAGGGCTCAGAGGGCGAGCGACACCCCAGTCTGGTAAGAAGACCCAAGAGAGGGAGGGAGAAAAGAAGAATGAGACCAAGAGGAGAGGAGCGGGAAAAGGGGCAGGGAGGAGTTCTGCTGGCGAGCCATGGGCTGAGGGTCGGACATGAAGTGGAAGCTGCCCCACAAACCCAAGATGGGATCCTACAAGGCATGACCTGCTTTAAACCTGTTTCCTTAAATGATGAAATGAACCAAAGGTTTTTACTTATGTTCACCCTTCAAAAATCAATTGTTGAATGAGAAAGAAGAGGAAAAACCCTGGAGAAAAAGTTGCAATTACAAAGGACAGAAAGGCAGAAAGTAAGAGCGGGGAGGGAACAGAGATTGGGAGAGTGAATGGAAGGGGAGGCAGCTTTCCCGGGGCTTGGGGTCAGGAGGACCTGAGTTCAATGTAGGAACAAACCTTGGTTCATGTCCAGGAACAGGTCAGGTTAATGGACGCTTCAGGTTTGCAATGTAGGACCAGTTCACTGTCATGGTCCTTCTAGCTGGAAACTCTATACAGTGATAAAAGGGAAAAAGGTTCGGGCCCTTGCCCTTGCCTGAAAGCAGAGGTAAAAAGCTGCCAAAGTGTCCTGGGGAATGGAGGGGAAGAAGGACAGGAAAGCCCACCTGAGGCAAAGGAGGGGGGAGAAGGAAAGAGGTGGGAAAACAGGGAGATGGGGGGGAAGATGGAGGGAAGAATTGGGGGGCCAGTTTGGGGGAGGGGGGCGAGAGAATAAAGAGAAAGGGAAAAGACTTTTTGGGTAATTGGGAATGGAGGTGGGAAGTTACCACTTTGTGGGATGGGAGAGGAAGGAGAGGGAGGGGGTAAAGGACCCAGTTGGGGCAGGAGGAGCCCACCAAAACACATAGAAGGTTTTACCTGGGTCCAATCACCCTGACTTAGGACCTGGCTTCTGAACATTAAGACCTGTCAAATTACTTATTTTTTTTCAGTTTGAATTTCCTCCTCTAAAAAAGATGGAAATGGAATTGGTCCCTTTGGGCTCTTCGGTTAGGATCCTCCCTCAAAAAAAGAGGAGCAACGGGGGGGGGGGGAGATGTGGAAGGAACGGGGCAGGAAAGAGAGTTATGGGGAAGAGACCAACAAAATGACCACCAGCCCAGATGGTGGGGAGACAGAGGGTTAATGTCCGACAACCAGAGTAAGGTGAGAGGGAAAGTGTCCAGCCTGCTTTGCTCCTCTGTTTCCCTCACATATCCCAACACCACAGCCGGTTCCTTTTCTCTCAATAGATGTGTTAGGACGAACACCAGACCCATTCCAACTCTAATATTTTATGATTTTCCAATAGAGAAGGGCAAAACAAGGTGATGGGTAAAGGAAGACAGATTGAGATTAAAGGGAAAGGCTTTTGAGGAACGAAGTCAAATGTTAAAATGAATAGCCTGTAAAGAGGAAAAAGTCAGAGGAAGGGGCCAAGCAAGGATGTGAGGACATAGAGAGGAAATTAGTCCAGCAGGTAGAGAGGGAGACAGACACACAGGTTGATTCCCCATAGTCGAATCAGAGATTTTCAGAGAGAGAAGATTCCTTGGCAATGAAAGAACCAGAGAAGGAAGAGAACAGTGTCAAGGAAGTAGATCTTTATGACCATGGGGGGACCAAGAAAACCAAGCAAGGACCAAAGAGAAAGGGAAAGGAAGATTGGGGGAGGCAAATGCAATTAAGGATGGATGAGCCAAGTACTTGAGATCAGACTACCCTCAGACCTTTTATGTATTAACAACTTTAGGAAGCTTGGAAGGTCTCTCAGGCTCAGCTTCCTCCTCTGTAAGAAACTTCATGGCTGCTTTGATGATCTTTAAGGTCTCTTTCATGTTTAAAATACTAAGAATTATGGAAAAGAGAAAGAAATTTGTTGGGGATTGGTAGGAGAAATGAATTAAAGATCTTTGAGCAGGAAAAGACACAGAATGGCTATAAGGGAGAGGGGTTGGAAAGGGAGAAAAAAGAAGGACATTACAAAGTAAAAAGATAGAGATGAAAGTTACGCAACACTGTTGACTGTGAGTCTGAAAGACAAGAGAGGGGAGAGGAAAGACTAAAAGGAAAAATATGCTTTGCAAATACTATGTCACTTTACCCAGACACCCTGCAGCTTACGATCCCCATTTTATAGTTAAGGCAAAAAGTTCATTGAGATTGTGACTCGCTCTGGTTCTTTCAGGTAAGAAATATCTAAAATTTAATTTGAACTCGGGTCCGACAGACTCCAGGCCCAGCACTCTTTCCAATGCACAGGCCATGTCCCTAGAGCCTCATGGATTTGAGCACAGATCCATTCTCTGTCCTATAACCTGTGCAGATCTCGCCCCCCAGTCTCACGCCCTCTCCTCAAATGATGAGATTATATATAGAAGCCCGTGAGGACATGTCCAAAACTCAATCTGTGATTGAAAAAAATGAACACAGAGGGAGGGAGCTGGAAATAGAGAAAAGAGGTTTGTAAGGGTCGAGAAAGGGAGCGAGTGGAAGTGGGAAAGAGGGAGGGCCCAGAAAGGAAAAAGGGGGGACAACGATTGAGGGAAAGAGAGACCAAACGGTAGAAGGAGGCAAAGAAGCCAGAGAAAAGGGGGAAGGGAGGCAGAGAGAGAGAAAAGGAAACAAAACAGAGGAAAAGAAAAAATAATATACTTAGAAATCTTTAACCTGAAAGGAGAGGGAGAATGAAAGAAGATCTTTATGGAGAGAGCTGATAAACATATCTGAGACATTGAAAGGGAGAGTGGGAAAGGAAAGTGAAGAAGGGAACAAAGACATCTATTAGAAGTTTAGGGAGCTGGAAACAGAGAATGATAAAGAGGAATTGAGATTTTTGGGACTTAATTTTCCCCTGAAGAAAATTTATTGTATTCCATGGTCCTGAGGTCCTTTCCAGTTCCACATCTGTAATTCATGAGGAAGAAAAAAACCTTTTTATATATGTTTTGTCTCTTGCAATTATAAATTTATGATTTCCGAGTGATGCAAGAAGACACTGGGAAAAAAAACCTTTTGGGGAAAGAGGAAAACCACTGGGAGGGAGGAAAAGGAGAAAGGGATTTACTAGGTCTCTGGGGAGGCGAGAAAAGACCACCAAGATATATGGGAAGAATGTCACTAGTAGTTAGGTAATGGCAGAAGAGAAAATGCCATGAAAAAGAAGGGGAAAAGGAAGGGCCATTCAGGAGAAGAGGGAAAAGGTGACTAAGATGGGAAAGGGGGAGGAGAAAAAATAATTTGTATAATGGAGCCAGAGCAATCACCCACTAGGGAGGAAACCCATTAGGAAAAGGAAAGAGAACTTGGGGGAATTATTAGAAGTGAACCCAAGAAATTGGAGGGGTAAGGGAGAAAGGGATTCCAAATCTTGGGAAATGGGAGGGCAAGGAACTTCTGGGAGCAAGGTTAAGGAAGGAAAGAGGAGAGACAAAAAGAAATAGAAAACACAGAGAACCACAACCTCACAAGAGAAGATTAGGAAAGGACCAGAAAGAAAGAGGACAGAAGCAGATGGAAGAGATCAAATGGAAAGGGGAGGGGAAAAAAAGGAGGAAAAAATAAAAAGGAGGGAGAATGGAGATATTCAAGTGGAAAGGGATTGAGAAATAAGAAGGGCTTAGTTTTAAGAAAAGGGAAAAATGGGGGGGAAGGTATACTGAGAGGGAAAAAGAGGGAAAAACTTGGGAAAAGTTCTGTGGGTGGAAAGACAAAGGGAACGAGAGGATGGGAAAAGGAAAAGAGGGAAGAAAAGGGAAAAAAATTGAGGATAAATGGTTGGGGTAGGAGGAGACAATGAAAGGAACAGTCATTATTAAGGAAAACAAGGAGAAAAATGAAGGAGGGACCATTGTAAAGGAAAGAAAAAGGAAAGAACCCATGATGAGGAAGAAAGGGGAGAACCTGGGAGGGGACCACGGAAAAAGTGGAGAGGGGAATACAAAGGGAAGGAACCACAGAGCAGAGATTTAGCGGGAAGGCACCATTAGGGAGGAAAGAAAAGGAGAAACCCGGTAAGGAAGAAAGAGAAAAGGACCAATGGGAAAAGGGAAGAGGAAAAAAGATACCTGGATGAGGGGGAGGAGGAATAAACATTAGAGGGAAACAACGAGAAACAATGGAAGGAAGGGGAGTTGGGGCAAATGGGGAAGAGAAAGGATAGGGATTAAAAAGGAAAGAAACAGTGAAAAAATTGTGAAGAACTTAAAAAGAAAGAAATCAGAATGTGTCTGTGGAGGACGGCCAAAGGGCACAGAGCAAAGGAAGAAAGCACTTGCTGGGGGCAAGTGCAGGGAGAGGCCGGCCCCGCTGCCTGTGCAGGAGGCAGGAGGGGAAAGAGGAAGGATAAAGCCAAAGGGCCTGAGGATTTCTGAGGCAGAACCTCTTGGATCTGACGTCAGGGAAACTGAGGGAATTTAACCAAGACTGCACGACAGGCTGGAGATGGAAGGCCCAGGTGGGGATGGGAAGGGAGAAAATAACAGACCAATGAGGAGAGAGCGCCGGAGGGAGGGGCCGGCACAGAGCCATGGGATGAGGGTCAGGACAGGCTGAAGCAAAGGCCGTTTAAAAACGTGTGACTGCACAAGGCACTTAGCACCTGCTTTAAACCAGAGTCTTTCTCCTTTTAAATGATGCTCAACTAAAGCTTTTAATGCTTGGCCGAGAAAAAGAAGTGTCTGAGGATCTCGGGGGGAGAGAAAAGCGTTAGTGCAAACCCATTAAAGGGAAAAAAAGACGAATGAGGACAAAAAGAGAGAGACATCAAAAGGGACCCCAAAGAGGGAAAAAGGGGGGGTGAGGCATGGTTCTCCGGTGCTTTTAGAGGATTGAGTTCGTGCTAGGAAGAAACCCCCTGTTCCACCCAGACAGGTCAAACGGACAAGCTTGGTTTTCAACGGGAGACTCAATTACTGTCACGTCCCCTGCCAGCTGGAAACTTCTAATCTAAGTAGCAGAAAGGGGGAAAAGGTTCTGTGGCCTTGCCGGGGCCTGAAAGCAGAGTGTAAAAGTGGTTCCTTGGGGAATGGAGGAAAGGGAAGGAGGGAAAGCCCATACAAAGGAGAGGGGAAAGAGGTGGCAGGAGATGGGGGAAGATGGAGGGAAGAGCAGTTGAAGGGGCCAGTTTGGACAGTCGAGGAGATGCAGAAAAGGAAAAGAGTTTTTTTGCTAATTTCAATGGAGAGGGGAAGACCCTTGGGGTGGGGGAAGGAGAGGAGGGAGGGGACCCAGGGGGGGGCAGGAGGAGCCCGGCCAAACATAAGAATGTTTTACCTGGGTCCAATCACCCTGACTTAGGACCGGCTTCTGAAAAATTAAGAGCTGTCAAATTAATTTTTTCAGTTTGAATTCTTTCAAAAAATGGAAATGAGGGCCATCTGGGCCTTCCAATTGGATGACTGGTGGAAGAAAGGGAGCAACATGAAAGGAGGGGGAGTCCTGTGGAAGGAATGGGCAGGAAAGAGAGTTAGTGGGAAGAGTCCAAACAAAAAGGCCCAATTAGGCTCAGATGGGGGAAGGAAAGGAAGTTCCAACAAACCGAGTAAGGTTTAAGAGGGAAAATGCCCGCTTTGTTGTAACCTTTTTTTTGGGTCAGCATTTCTCAAAACCCTCAGAGGTTTTTTTCTCTCAAATATTGGGATTGCATGGAACTTAGATCCATTCCAACCTCTTATTTTATGGTTTTCAAAGAGGGCAAAACATGGTGATGGGTACAGGGGAGAGAAAAGGGAAAGGCTTTTGAGGAAGGAAGACATGGTGGGAACTGAAAGTTTTAGAGAGGAAAGAGGAGGGAAGGGGGAAACAAGGATGTGGGGACAAAAGGAGCAGTCCAGCAGGCGAGAGGGAGACAGAGAGACACAGGTGGATTCCACCCAGGAGAACGGGAGATTTCCAGAGAGAAGATTCCCAAAAAAAGAGCAGAGAAAGAGAAAAGTGCAAGGAAGAGACCTTTATGACCATGGGGGACAAGAAACCAAGCAAGGATCAAAAAGAAAGGGAAAGGGGGATTGCCTGGGGTATGCAAGTGGCAATTAATGATGGAGAGAGCAAACCCTTTAACAGATCATACCTTCACCTCTTCTTTTTAATAGAACTTATTTATTTTTTCATTTATTACTTTTACTTTTTTCCTGAGGCAATTGGGGTAAGTGACTTGCCCAGGGTCACAGGTAGGAAGGTTAAGATCGAGACCACATTTTGAATTTAGGTCTTCGATTCACGGCTCTTGCTTTATCAACTGTACCACCTAGCTGCCCCCTCAGACCTTTCATGTAAGGAATAACTCTAGAAGATATTGAAGATCTGTCAGGCTCAGCTTTCTCCTCTGTAATATATTTGAGGGTGTTTGATGACTTTTAATCCCTTCCATGTTTAAAACGAAAGAATCATGGAAAGGAGAAAGAAACCCCTGGGGGGTTGAGTTGGGAGGAGAAATTGAGCATTAGAAATCTTTGAGTAGGGGAGAGACAAGGGAATGGCCGAAAGGGGGAAAAGGTTGAAAGGAGAAACGAAGAATGAAAATGGTACTAAAAATTTTGAAAGTGATTTTCAAAGAAGAGAGAGGAAAGAGAGGGAGATCAAAAAGAAGAAATGTGTTTTGCAAATACTGGTCACTTGATAACTGGAAGTTCCATGAGCTGATAATCATCTCCATTTTATACTTATGGCAAAAAGTGCATTGAGATTGGGATACCCTGCTTCTTTCAGCTAAAAAATCTAAAATTTCATTTGAACTCAGGTCTGAAGACCCAGGCCCGCACCTTTCCAATGCACAGGCTGTGTCCCTGGAGTTTTTACGAGTGCAGATCCTACCTCCACTCTGGGAAATGGGAAGCCCCTAATTTCATAGAAAAGGAAAAATGAAAACCAACACATATTAAAAGAAAAAAGAGGGAAGAAAAATTAGGAAAGAAAGTAGGTAGAGTAAGAGAAAGACAATGAAAGGATGTATTAGAAAAAAGCAAAGAGAAGAGAAGGGAGAGAAAGAAAACGATAGACATTGTTGGGAAGGGAGGAGACAATGAAAGGAAAAGATCATTGATTAAAAAAATGAGAAAGAATGAAGGAAGAAACCACTGGATATGATATGGGGAAAAAGGAAAGAACCACCATGAGGAAGAAGAGGGGAGAGATCAACTGGGAAAGGAACTGGAAAAAGAGGAGAGGGAATATAAGGGAAGAAACCACTAAGCGGGGATGGAGGTAAGGAATACAATTGGGGAGGGAAGACAAAAGGAAACAAATGGAAGGGCCCTGTAGAGGGGGAAAGACAAAGGAAATAACGGTGGGACGGGGGAAAAAGGAAAAAAGAAGGAAGAAACATTGTGAACCTGTGGGGGAAATAGAGAGAAGAAAGCAGAGAGAGTTCGGGAGGAACCAAGGGCTGAAGAGCAAAGTGAAGGACCTGTTAAGGGAGGAGGCCAAGACAGGTTAGCCCCGGGCAATGGGTACAATGAGGGGAAGGAAGAGTAGGGGGAAAAGCCGCAAGGTTGAGGATGTTCCCAAAGGCAAGGGACCACAGGGATCAGCAAAAAGGGATGAAAATTCAAATTTTAAAATTTCCCTTTGGGGGTAAGGAGGGCCCAATGGGAGAAAGAAAGGAGCAAGATGAGCCTGGGAGGAGAGAGCAGGGTCGGGGGAAGGGTCGCTGGACAGAGCCATGGGCTGGAGATCAGGGCTGAAGAGAGGCTGCCCTCCAACCCTCAGAGATGTGTGAGGCGGCACAAGGACTTTACCTGCTTTAAAACCACGTTTCATTATTGTGAATGATGCCCTGATCCTCAAAGGTTTTTAAAAACCTTCCCCACCAAAAATCCTGTTTTTAGGAGAATGAAGAGGAGAGCCTGAGCATGGGGTGGGAGGAGAGAAAACATTGTAGGCAAAGGACATTAAAGAACAGACAAACACAGAGGACAAAGGAAACATCAGAAGGGGACCACAGAGCACTGGGACAATGACGGTGACAGGAGAGGCGCTGGTTTTCTAATTGCGAAAGCATGGGGTCTGGAGCCGGAGAACCTGAATTTGGCTCAAAAACTACTCTTCCCCCGTACAGCAGCAGTTGTTTTTCAGTTTCTAATTCTAATTTTCTTCAGAATAAGACTGAATTCCACTTAAATTTCCTTTTAGTTTTTACCTCTGATATGTAAGTGAAACAAAGAGAAAGAAAAGGCTAAATGGCCTGCTGTGGGACAGAAAAAGTCAAAGCAGCCAAAGGTTTGGGGGGAGAAGAAAAGGAGCAGCCCCGGCCCCCCGTGTACAAAGTAAAGGTGGAGAATGAGAGGGGAGGGACCACAAATGACAGGAGGAAGATGGAAGGTAGAGCATTTGAGGTGGGGAAGGGTGGAGAGGTGAACACACAGAAAGAGATAGAGAGAGAAAAGACTGTTTGGTAAATGGAGATGGAGAGAAGGGAAGAGACCAAAGTGGAGGGTGGGGAGGGAAGAGGAGGGAGCCAGGACGGCGCACACCTGAGGAAGAAGGGATCCATCCTTGGGATTTGGGGCAGCTCTTGTCCTGAAAGAGTGAAAAAGTTTGACAGCCACTCTGAGTTAGAACCTTTAAAAAATGAGCAGCGGGAAATCATTCATTTTTTAGCTTGAATTTATGCCTTTAAAAATGATGAGTTGGCAAAAAGGGTTCAAGGTCAATAATTTTCAGTGATGAAGAGATAGGCAAACCTTTGGGGGGTAGGTGGGTAGAAAGAATGGGGCAGGGAAGACTGAAGGAAGGCTAAGGGAAGGATGGTGGAGACAGAAGAAAGGTCCCATGATCAGAGGACACAAGGGAGGGGCAAAATTGTGAGTTGAAGCACTTGCAAAACTCCTGGCTTTATGGCCCTTGGGCTCATCATAACTTTGACCAGTTTTCTTCTTGCAAGAGAAGTCTTTGGATTGGATGGCCTCTCAGACCCCTTTGAGTTCCTACCCCAACATCTCTGCAGTTCTCTGCAGGTCCCTTTCACTCTCCCAGGCTGCTTCCTCTAAAATGATTTGTACTTTGAGGACGTTCCAAAAAGATCGATTGGAAGAGAAACAAGAAACATAAAACTTGATTGGAGACAGGGAAAGGGAAAAGAGCAAGGGCCTTTAAGGAGGTTAGAGAAACCGAGGGAATGGACTAGGGTGGAAAGAGAGAAAAAAAGTGAAAGGGAGAACAGGGATTGCAGGTAGAGAGGGCAAAGGGGAAAGGAGAAGAGAAGTGAGAGAGAACAGGGAAGGCAGAGACAGGAGAGAAGAGACAGAACAGATATGAAAGGAAGGGACCGGTCTCCCTGAATGCAAAGGAGAGGGGAGAGAAGGAGAAAGCTTTAAGGTTTTTGGTGAAGGAAAGCTGAGGGACCACAAGAAAGAGATTAGAAGAGAAACAGGAAAAGTCATGGGGGATGGAACAACTAGGTAACAATAGTGAGTTTATACAAATTAAGATGACCTGAGTTTGAATCTTGACCAGACATTTCCCT
This sequence comes from Sarcophilus harrisii, assembly GCF_902635505.1. Lineage (NCBI taxonomy): Eukaryota > Metazoa > Chordata > Mammalia > Dasyuromorphia > Dasyuridae > Sarcophilus > Sarcophilus harrisii. The sequence goes on from NC_045432.1 coordinate 26,895,782, forward strand.
GTGAGCTGGACAAACCCAGCCTCCCAGCCTGCCATGTCCATGAAAAAATTGATTGTATTTCATAGCCATTGATTCTCTTTCCAGTTCTAAATGTATTATTGAATGAGTGACGGGGGATAACAGAGTAAAAAAGACATTTTCAAGGGAAAGAGGAGGAGAAGAAGAAGGGAAAAGAAAAGGAGTTTTTGTGGGCTTTTAGAGAGACAAAGAGAAAAAAGGCCGCTGAGATAATGGAGAAGAAATGACCGGGAGCAGTGGGGTGAAAGGAAAAATGGGAAAAAGGCCCTTCGATGAGAGGAGAAAAAAAGGGAAGGGACTGTTGGATGAGGTTAAGGGAGAGAAGGACCAATGAAATGGGATAGATGAACAAGGGAAAGGACAAAGGAGGGAGGGGATGGAAAAATGGAGGAAACCAAATTTGGATGAGGAAAATGTATCCAATGTCACTGCAAGAACCAAGGGAAAAAAAAAAAAAAATGGAGATAGGGAGGCGAAGAGAACGCTGTATATTTGGAGTCAAAGAGATGGAACCACTGAGACAGAAAGAGGGAGGGTAGGAGAGAGGGAGAGAGAGAGAATATCAGAGATGACTGGGAAAGAAAGTGAGGCAAACAAAAAGAAGGATATATGGATACTGAGGCAAGGAAAAAGGAAGATACCACTGAAGAAAGGAGAAGGAGTGAGACAGTGAGAAGGGACCAATAATGTTAGAAAGAGTAAAAGAAAGGGAAATAACCATGGAATATTAAATAGAGAAAAAGAGTCTAGGAAGTCTTGGGAAAGTAAAATGGAATGAGATAAAAGGAAGAGAGAATGAGGGATGGGGGGGGAGGGGAGGAAGATAGCAATGATAACAGCAAAAATGAGAGAAAATGGAAGGTATGAACAATGATGGGAAGAAAGGTGGCAGTCCAGTGGAGTTCACCACTGATTACTGGAAAAGAAAGAAGGAAGGAACAACTGAAAAATGGGGAAGAGGCAGATAAATGAAAGAGATTATAGGAAATGGTGTTGAGAGAAGAAGAGAAGGAAAATACCAATAGGGTGGGGAGAAAAATTGAAAGGGGTATGTATCACAGGAAATTGGAAATGGGGAGAAAAAGGAAAAGAAACCCTGGGGAGGAGGAAGTGGCAAAGAGAAAAGGACCAATGGAAAAAGAGGAGAAGGGAAATAAAAAGGGAAGAGACCAAGGAGGATGGAGATGAAGGGAGATGGAAGGTACCATTAGGGAGGGGAGAGAAAGTTGAGAAATAAATGGAAGGAAGTACTGGAGACGGGGACAAAGTGACAAAGGGAACATAACGTTGGGATCTGGGATGGAGAAAAAGGAAAAAGCAAGTGAAGAGAACATTGTGAATCCCTGGGGGAAATAGAAGAGAGCAGAGTGTGTCTGTGGGAGGACGGTCAAGGGCTGAAGAGTAAAGGAAGAAAGCACTTGCTAAGGGGGGGACTGTCGGGGACAGGCCTGGGCCCTGTGCAGCCGGTGCAGTGAGACAGGAGGGACGAGCAGGAGGGATAAAGCCGCAGGGCCCGAGGATGTTCTGAGGCAGCAAAGGTCACAGTGGACCTGACTGTCAGGGACAGGGAGGGGAATTCCAAATCTATGCCTGACACTCACAGGCTGGTGATGGAAATGCCCACGTGGGGGATAGGAAGGGAGAAAATAAGTATGAAACCAATGAGGAGAGAGCTGAGGCCGGAGGGAGGGGCCGTGCTGGACAGAGCCATGGGCTGGGGGTCAGGACCGGCTGAAGTGGAGGCTGCCTCACAAACTCTGAGATGTGTGACCCTGCACAAGGCACTTAGCACCTGCTTTAGACCACAGTCTCTTCTGTTTTTAAATGATGCTCTTGACCTCAAAGGCTTTTAGTGCTGTGCATTTGTGAAAAAGAAGAGGAGTCTAAGGATTGAAGAGGAGGAGAGAAAAGCAGTTAGTAAACAAGCATCATTAGAGAGACAGACAAAAACACAGAAAGAGTGACACAGCTAGAGAGAGACATCAGGAAGGGACCACTAGGAGCATGACAATGGGGAGTGAGGCAGCCTGTTCTCCTAGTGGGTAAAGCACGGGGCCTGGAGTCAGGAGGACCTGAATTCTGGGGCTGACTTAGAAGCTTCCTTGCTACCTCTCCCAGAATCAGTTCTCCTTATATGTGTAATCATTAGTTTCTTCAGGGTTAGAATAAATTTCCATTAATTTTTTTCCATCTCTTATGTCAGTGATTCTATAAGTGACAAAGAGAAGGAAAAGGCTGACTGAGCTTGCTGTGGTGGCAGAGAGCTGTCAAACACTTTTGGGGAGTGCAATCAAGGAGATGCAACAGGACAAGGCCCACTTTGTACACAGGAAAGAGGGAGGACAAAAGGAGAGGGACAACAGGGGATGAGCACCAAAAGGCAGAAGGCAGAGCCCTTGGGGTGGGCCAGTTTGGGGAAGGGCAGTACAAAGACAGGGAGACCCAGAGAGAAAATAATCGGTAATTTGAGGGAGAGAGCGAAGAAATCACTGGGGGGGGGGAGGGGGGGGGAAGAAACAGAGAGCAAGGAGCTGAAGGACCCAGTGGGGACACTTCTGAGGAATAAGGAAATGGACCAGGAGGGAGCTCTTTGGTAGAATAGATAGAAGGTGGAGGGATGTGGGACCAAATCACCCTGAGTTAGTAATCTGCTTTCAAAAATTAATAGCTTTTTCAGTTACTTAACTCTTGTGTTGAATTACTTCTTCTAGAAGAGATGGAGATGACATTGGCCAATTAGGGGCCCTTGTAGTTGGAAGATTCTATTATTGAGGAAGAGAGAAGGGCAAGCCCCATGGGACTGACGATCAGGAAGGAGAGTTAGTGGGGAAGAGAACCAGAGAAAGGCCCACTAGGCATGGATCATGGGGGAAACACAAAGTAATCCTCCTCCCAACCAGAACACAGTATGCTGAAAACAAAATGATGTATGTTCAAACTCCTCTTCTAAGTGTACTGGTTGTGTGTCCCTCAGCACATCACATAAACTCCTTTTCTCAGTTTCCTTTTCTTTCAAAAGGAGTCCTGGAAAGGTTGGCTTCCTAGATTTATTTCCTCTCTCTAAGGTTCAATGTTTTTTTCCAATAGAGAAGGGAAACGTACTTAATATAGGGGAGAGGCAGATTCTGAGAAGGGAAGAAATATAGAAGAAAGGGAATACCATGGACAGAGCAAAGGGAGAGTCAAAGGAAGGGGGCAAGTGAGGATGTGGGGAGAGAGAGTAGAGGTTATTCCAGTAGAGATAGTCAAAGATAGATACATAGCTATAGACAGAGAGACTTTTAGAGAGAAGAATTATTGGTAATGGGGAGCTAGAGAGGGAAGGGACCACTGGACAGGAATGTGAATGGCAGAATTCCAGAGCACAGGGTGGGATTAGCAGAGCTATGAACAGGCCTTGGTCCTGTGCTGACCGTCCAGTGTAACTGGAAAGAAGAGCAGCAGGGATAAAGGAGCAGAACCTGAGGATGGTCAGGACGCAACAAGGGCTCAGAGTGGGTCAGAGCTGACACTCCCAGTCTGGTGATAGAAGAGCCCAAGTAGAGGGAGGAAAGAGAGAAAAGAAGAATGAGACCAATGAGGAGAGAGCTAGGGATAAAGGGGCAGGGAGGAGTTCTGCTGGACAGAGCCATGGGCTGAGGGTCAGGACAGGCTGAAGTGGAAGCTGCCTCACAAACTCCAAGATGTGTGATCCTGCACAAGGCACTCAGTACCTGCTTTAAACCTCAGTTTCTTCTCTTAAATGATGAACATGAACCAAAGGTTTTTTACTTATGTTCACCCTTCAAAATCATATTGTTGAATGAGAAAGAAGAGGAAAACCTCGGAGAAAAAGTTGCAATTACAAAGGACAGAGATAGACAAGCAGAAAGTAAGAGTCGTGGGGTAGGGACCACAGAGACTTGGGAGAGTGATGATGGAAGGGTGAGGCAGCTGGTTCTCCCAGTGTGTGCTTGGGGTCAGGAGGACCTGAGTTCAAGTGCTAGGAACAAACCTCCTGGTTCTATGTCCAGGAACAGGTCAGGTTAATGGACTAAGCTTCAGGTTTGTCAATGTAGGACTCAGTTCACTGTCATGGTCCCTTCTAGCTGGAAACTTCTGATGTATCAGTGATAGAAAGGGGAAAAAAGGTTCTGTGGCCTTGCCCTGGTGCCTCGAAAGCAGAGTGTAAAAGCTGCCAAAGTGTCCTGGGGAATGGAGGCAGGAAGAAGGAGCAGGACAAGCTCCACTGAGTGCAAAGGAGAGGGGGAGAAGGAAAGAGGTGGGAAAACAGGAGATGGGGGGGGGGAAGATGGAGGGAAGAGCACTTGGTGGGGGCCAGTTTGGGAGGGATAGTCAGAGAGAGATAAAGAGAAAGGGAAAAGACTTTTTGGTAATTGGAGATGGAGGGTGGGAAGTTACCACTTTGTGGGATGGGAGAGGAAGGAGAGGAGGGAGGTAAAGGACCTAGTTGGGGCTAGGAGGGAGCTCATTGCCAGAACACATAGAAGGTTTTACCTGGGTCCAATCACCCTGACTTAGGACCTGGCTTCTGAACATTAAGACCTGTCAAATTACTTATTTTTTTTCAGTTTGAATTTCCTCCTCTAAAAAAGATGGAAATGGAATTGGTCCCTTTGGGCTCTTCAAGGTTGAGGATCCTCTCAGTAATAAATAGACGGAGCAACGGGGGGGCGGGGGGAGTAGGTCCGTGGAAGGGAACGGGCAGGAAAGAGAGTTAGTGGGGAAGAGACCAAGCAAAATGACCACTCAGCCCAGATGGTGGGAGACAGAGAAAGGTTAATGTCCGACAACCAGAGTAAGGTAAGTAGAGGGAAAGTGCTCCAGCTCTGCTTGTAGCCTTACTGGCTGTTTGGCCCTCAGCATATCCCATACACTCTACAGCTCAGGTTCCTTTTCTCTCAATAGATGTGTTAGGACTGCATGGACACTCAGACCCATTCCAACTCTAATATTTTATGATTTTCCAATAGAGAAGGGCAAAACAAGGTGATGGGTAAAGGAAGACAGATTGAGATTAAAGGGAAAGGCTTTTGAGGAACGAAGTCAAATGTTGGGAAATGAATAGCCTGTAAAGAGGAAAAAGTCAGAGGAAGGGGCCAAGCAAGGATGTGAGGACATAGAGAGGAAATTAGTCCAGCAGGTAGAGAGGGAGACAGACACACAGGTTGATTCCCCATAGTCGAATCAGAGATTTTCAGAGAGAGAAGATTCCTTGGCAATGAAAGAACCAGAGAAGGAAGAGAACAGTGTCAAGGAAGTAGATCTTTATGACCATGGGGGACCAAGTAAACCAAGCAAGGATCAAAGAGAAAGGGAAAGTGAAGATTGCCTGGGGTAGGCAAATTGCAATTAAGGATGGATAGAGCCAAGTACTTGAGATCAGATCATACCTCAGACCTTTTTATGTATTAACTAACTTTAGGAAGACATTGAAGGTCTCTCAGGCTCAGCTTCCTCCTCTGTAAGAAACTTCATGGCTGCTTTGATGATCTTTAAGGTCTCTTTCATGTTTAAAATACTAAGAATTATGGAAAAGAGAAAGAAATTTGCTTGGGGGATTGAGTTGGGAGGAGAAATTGAGCATTAAAAGATCTTTGAGCAGGATAAAGACACAGAATGGCTATAAGGGGAGAGAAAGGGTTGGAAAGGGAGAAAAAGAAGGGATCATTTACAAAGTAAATAAGATAGAGATGAAAAGCATTACTGCAACACTGTTGACTGTGAGTCTGAAAGACAAGAGAGGGAAGTAGAGGGAAAGATCTAAAAGGAAAAAATATGCTTTGCAAATACTATGTCACTTGATACCTACGACAGTTCCATGCAGCTGCTTACATGATCCCCATTTTATAGTTAAGGCAAAAAGTTCATTGAGATTGTGACTCGCTCTGGTTCTTTCAGGTAAGAAATATCTAAAATTTAATTTGAACTCGGGTCCGACAGACTCCAGGCCCAGCACTCTTTCCAATGCACAGGCCATGTCCCTAGAGCCTCATGGATTTGAGCACAGATCCTATTCTCCTCTCTGTCTCTATAACTCTGTGCAGATCTCTGTCACTTTCCCAGTCTCAGCTGCCTTCTCTCTCAAATGATGAGATTATATATAGAAGCCCGTGAGGACATGTCCAAAACTCAATCTGTGATTGAAAAAAATGTAACTTAGCATTGGGCTAGAGGGAGGGAGCTGGAAATAGAGAAAAGAGGTTTGTAAGGAAGTCAGAGAAATGGAGCGAGTGGACTAGTGTGGAAAGAGGAGCGACAGAAAGGGAAAAGGAAGGGATGGCAATCGATTGCAGGGAAAGAGAGACCAAACGGTAGAAGGAGGCAAAGAAGTCAGAGAAAAGGGGGAAGGGAGGCAGAGAGAGAGAGAAAGAGAAACAAACACAGAGACCGAGAAAGAAAAATAATATACTTAGAAATCTTTAACCTGAAAGGAGAGGGAGAATGAAAGAAGATCTTTATGGAGAGAGCTGATAAACATATCTGAGATCATTAGAAAGGGAGATTGTGAAAGGAAAGTGACAGCAGGCGATACAAAGACATCTCATTAGAAGTTTAGGGAGCTGGAAACAGAGACACTGATAAAGAGGAACTTAGAGATTTTCAGACTTAATTTTCTCCCTGAAGAAAATTATTGTATTCCATGGTCCTGAGGTCCTTTCCAGTTCCACATCTGTAATTCTATGAGTGAAGAAAGGGAAAAACACTATTTTATATATGTTTTGTCTCTTGCAATTATAAATTTATGATTTCATGAGTGATGCAAGAAGACACTGAGGAAAAAAAAAACGTTCTTTAGGGGAAAGAGGAAGAGACCACTGAGGAGGGAGGAGAAAGGAGAAAGAAAGGATTTACTAGGTCTCTGGGGAGAGACAAAGAGAAAAGACCACCAAGATATATGGCAGAAGAATGTCACTAGTACAGTTGAGGTAATGGCAGAAGAGAAAAATAGCTTTCACTGAAAAAAGAAGGGAAGAGAAAAGAGAAGGAGCCATTCTGGATGTGAGAAGAGGGAAAAGGTGACTAAGATGGGAATAGGGTGCAGGAGACAAAGGGAATAATTTAGTATACATCGGAGCCAGAGCAATCACCCACTAGGGAGGAACACCATTAGGCAGAAAGGAAAGAGATTACTGGGGATAGGGAATTTATTAGACAGTCGAACTCAAGAAATTGTGTAGGGCCTAGGGGAAAGGAGAAAGGGGATTCAGACATCTTGGGAAATGGGAGGGCAAGGAACCTCTGCGGAGCTGAAGGTTAAGGACAGAGACAGAGTGAGAGACAAAAAGAAATAGAAAAACACAGAGATACACACAACCTCACACAGAGAGAAGTATTAGGAAAGGACCAGAAAGAAGAGAGGACAGAAGCAGATGGAAGAGATCACTGGGAAAGGAAGGAGGGGAGACAAAAGGAGGAAATATGGGGAATAAAGGCAGGGAGAATGGAGATAGTACTCAAGTAAGGGGAAGAAGGATTGAGAAAATAAGAAGGGCTTAGTTTGTATAGAAAAGGGATAAAATGGGGGGGGGAAGCGCTATATACTGAGTAGAGGAAAAAGAGGGATGAAATCATTAGAAAAGTTCTGTGGGTGGCAGGAAGACAAAGGGAACGTAGAGGATGTGGAAATAAGGAAAAGAGGGGAAGAAAAGGTTGAACAAAATTGAGGATAAATGGTGTTGGGGTAGGAGGAGACAATGTAAAGGAACAGCTCATTGATTAAGGAAAACAAGGAGAAAGAATGAAGGGAGGGACCATTGTATAAGATAGGGGAAAGAAAAAAGGAAAGAACCACTGATGAGGAAGAAGAGGGAGAGAGCAACTGGGAGAGGACCACTGGAAAAAGTGGAGAGGGGAGATACAAAGGGAAGGAACCACAGAGCATGGAGATTAGTGGAGAAGGAAGGTACCATTAGGGAGGAAAGACAAAGCTGAGAAACCCAGGTGACAGGAAGAAGTAGAGAGAAAGGACCAATGGGAAAAGAGGAGAGAGGAAATAGGGAAGATACCATGGATGATGGGGATGGAGGGAGATGGAAGGTACCATTAGGGAGGGGAAACTAATCGTGAGAAACTAATGGAAGGAAGCAGTGGAGTTGGGGCAAATTGAAACAGGGAAGAGAACAGTGGGATATGGGATTGAGAAAAGGAAAGAAACAGTGAAGAGAACATTGTGAAGAACTTGGGGAAATACAGAAAAGAAATCAGAATGTGTCTGTGGGAGGACGGCCAAGGGCTACAGAGCAAAGGAAGAAAGCACTTGCTAAGGGGGCAGTGCTAGGGAGAGGCCTGGGCCCTGTGCTGCCTGTGCAGTGAGGCAGGAGGGAAGAGCAGGAAGGATAAAGCCAAAGGGCCCGAGGATGCTCTGAGGCAGTAAGGGCTCACAGTGGATCTGACTGTCAGGGAAACTGAGGGGAATTTTAAATCCAAGACTGACACCGACAGGCTGGAGATGGAAGTGCCCAGGTGGGGGATGGGAAGGGAGAAAATAACAGACCAATGAGGAGAGAGCTGGGGCCGGAGGGAGGGGCCGTGCTGGACAGAGCCATGGGATGAGGGTCAGGACAGGCTGAAGCAAAGGCTGCTTCACAAACGTGTGACTGCACAAGGCACTTAGCACCTGCTTTAAACCAGAGTCTCTTCTCCTTTTAAATGATGCTCTTGAACTCAAAGGCTTTTAATGCTGTGCTTTTCTGAGAAAAAAGAAGTGTCTGAGGATCTCGGGGGGAGGAGAGAAAAGCAGTTAGTAAGCAAACTCCATTAAAGGGATAGACAAAAGCACAGAATGAGTGACAAAGACAGAGAGAGACATCAAAAAGGGACCACAGAGAACTGGGAAAGTGATGGTGGGGGGTGAGGCAGCTGGTTCTCCAAGTGTGTGCTTTGGGTCAGAGGACTTGAGTTCAAAGTGCTAGGAAGAAACCTCCTTGTTCCACTCCAGGAGCAGGTCATTTAACGGACTAAGCTTCAGGTTTGTCAACGTGAGACTCAATTCACTGTCACGTCCCCTGCCAGCTGGAAACTTCTAATCTAAGTAGCAGAAAGGGGGGAAAAGGTTCTGTGGCCTTGCTCCGGGGCCTGTAAAGCAGAGTGTAAAAGCTGCCAAAGTGTCCTGGGGAATGGAGGCAGGAAGAAGGAGCAGGACAAGCTCCACTGAGTGCAAAGGAGAGCGGGAGAAGGAAAGAGGTGGGAAAACAGGAGATGGGGGGGAAGATGGAGGGAAGAGCAGTTGAAGGGGGCCAGTTTGGACAGTCAGAGAGAGATGCAGAGAAAGGGAAAAGAGTTTTTGCTAATTTCAGATGGAGAGTGGGAAGTTACCACTTTGGAGGGTGGGAGAGGAAGGAGAGGAGGGAGGTAAAGGACCCAGTGGGGGCTAGGAGGGAGCTCATGGCCAGAACATATAGAATGTTTTACCTGGGTCCAATCACCCTGACTTAGGACCTGGCTTCTGAAAATTAAGAGCTGTCAAATTACTTAATTTTTTTTCAGTTTGAATTTCCTCTTCTAAAAAAGATGGAAATGGAGTTGGCCATCTGGGCTCTTCCACTTGGATGATCAGTGATGAAGAAAGGGAGCAACATGACGGGGGAAGCGAGGGGAGTCCCGTGGAAGGGAATGGGCAGGAAAGAGAGTTAGTGGGGAAGAGTCCAAACAAAAGGCCCACTAGGCTCAGATGGTGGGAGACAGAGAAAGGTAAGTGTCCAACAACCAGAGTAAGGTTTAAGAGGGAAAATGCTCCAGCTTTGCTTGTAACCTTTACTGGCTGTTTGGCAGTCAGCATTTCTCATAAACTCTGCAGCTCAGGTTACTTTTCTCTCAATAGATATATGTGGATTGCATGGACACTTAGATCCATTCCAACCCTCTAATATTTTATGGTTTTGCAATAGAGGAGGGCAAAACATGGTGATGGGTACAGGCGGAGAGATTGAGATTAAAGGGAAAGGCTTTTGAGGAAGGAAGACACTGGTGGGAACTGAATAGCTTGTAGAGAGGAAAGAGGCAGAGGAAGGGGACAAGCAAGGATGTGGGGACACAAAGAGGAGCTTAGTCCAGCAGGCAGAGAGGGAGACAGAGAGACACAGGTGGATTCCACCCAGGAGAATCAGAGATTTCCAGAGAGAGAAGATTCCTTGGCAATGAAAGAGTCAGAGAGGGAAGAGAACAGTGTCAAGGAAGTAGACCTTTATGACCATGGGGGACTAAGTAAACCAAGCAAGGATCAAAAAGAAAGGGACAATGGGGATTGCCTGGGGTATGCAAGTGGCAATTAATGATGGAGAGAGCAAAACCCTTGAGATCAGATCATACCTTCACCTCTTTCTTTTTTAATAATAGAACTTATTTATTTTATTCATTTATTACTTTACTTTTTTTCCTGAGGCAATTGGGGCTAAGTGACTTGCCCAGGGTCACACAGGTAGGAAGCGTTAAGTATCTGAGACCACATTTGAATTTAGGTCTTCAAGTATTCACGGCTCTTGCTTTATCAACTGTACCACCTAGCTGCCCCCTCAGACCTTTTCATGTATGAACTAACTCTAGGAAGATATTGAAGATCTGTCAGGCTCAGCTTTCTCCTCTGTAATATATTTGAGGGCTGCTTTGATGACCTTTAAGGTCCCTTCCATGTTTAAAATCGAAAGAATCATGGAAAGGAGAAAGAAATCCCCTTGGGGGGTTGAGTTGGGAGGAGAAATTGAGCATTAGAAGATCTTTGAGTAGGGGAGAGACACAGGGAATGGCCGGAGGGCGGGAGAAAGTGTTGGAAAGGGAGAAAACGAAGAGATGAAAATGGTACTATAAAATTTTTGACAGTGATTTTCAAAGAAGAGAGAGGAAAGTAGAGGGAGAGATCTAAAAAGAAGAAAATGTGCTTTGCAAATACTGTGTCACTTGATAACTAGGACAGTTCCATGCAGCTGGATATATCATCTCCATTTTATACTTATGGCAAAAAGTGCATTGAGATTGGGACTACCCCTGCTTCTTTCAGCTAAGAAATATCTAAAATTTCATTTGAACTCAGGTCTGACAGACTCCAGGCCCAGCACTCTTTCCAATGCACAGGCTGTGTCCCTGGAGCCTTGCTGATTTGAGTGCAGATCCTACTCTCCACTCTGGGAAATGGGAAGCCCCTAATTTTCATAGAAAAGGAATAAAATGAAAAAACCAACACTGTATATTAAGAAGACAAAAAGAGGGAAGAAATAATTAGGAAAGATAAGTAGGTAGCAGTAAGAGAAAGACAATGTAAAGGATGTATTAAGGAAAAAAAGCAAAGAGAAGAGAAGGGAGAGAGAAAATGAAAACGATAGACATTGTTGGGAAGGGAGGAGACAATGTAAAGGAAAAGATCATTGATTAAAGAAAATGAGAAAGAATGAAGGAAGAAACCACTGGATATGATATGGGGAAATAAGGGAAAGAACCACTGATGAGGAAGAAGAGGGAGAGATCAACTGGGAAAGGACCACTGGAAAAAAGAGGAGAGGGGAGATATAAAGGGAAGAAACCACTAAGCGTGGGGATGGAGGCATAAGGAAGGTACAATTAGGGAGGGAAGACAAAGCTGAGAAACAAATGGAAGGAAGCCCTGTAGACGGGGGAAAGTGACAAAGGGAACATAACGGTGGGATCTGGGATGGAGAAAAAGGAAAAAGCAAGTGAAGAGAACATTGTGAACCCGTGGGGGAAATAGAGAGAAGAAAGCAGAGAGAGTCTGTGGGAGGACAGCCAAGGGCTGAAGAGCAAAGTAAGAAGGCACTTGTTAAGGGAGGAGTGCTACAGACAGGTCTAGGCCCTGGGCATACGGTACAATGAGGCAGGAAGGAAGAGTAGGAGGGATAAAGCCGCAAGGCTTGAGGATGTTCTGTGGCAGCAAGGGACCACAGTGGATCAGTCAGAAAAAGGGATGAAAATTCAAATTCTATACCTATTTCCCCTTTGTGGGGTAAGGAGGGCCCAAGTGGAGTAAAGAAAGGGAGAAAACAAGTATGAGCCTGAGGAGGAGAGAGCTAGGGTCGGAGGGAAGGGTCGTGCTGGACAGAGCCATGGGCTGGAGATCAGGACAGGCTGAAGTAGAGGCTGCCTCACAACCTCAGAGATGTGTGAGGCGGCACAAGGCACTTGGTACCTGCTTTAAACCACAGTTTCATTACTTGTGAATGATGCCCTTGATCTCAAAGGCTTTGAAAAACCTTCTCACTCAAAAATCCTGTGGTTTTATGAGAATGAAGAGGAGAGCCTGAGCATGGGGTGGGAGGAGAGAAAAACAGTTAGTAGGCAAAGGACATTAAAGAGACAGACAACAGCACAGAGTGACAAAGGCAGAGACATCAGAAGGGGACCACAGAGCACTGGGACAATGACGGTGACAGGAGAGGCTGCTGGTTTTCCTAATTGCGAAAGCATGGGGTCTGGAGCCAGGAGAACCTGAATTCTAAGGCTCACAAAACTACTCATTCCCTGTACAGCAGCAGTTGTTTTTCAGTTTCTAATTCTA